>NC_136059.1:197054402-197606902 GCF_964261635.1 Lissotriton helveticus
GGGGCTGTGTGTGTGTGGGGGCTGTGTGTGTGTGGGGGCTGTGTGTGTGTGGGGGCTGTGTGTGTGTGGGGGCTGTGTGTGTGTGGGGGCTGTGTGTGTGTGTGGGGGCTGTGTGTGTGTGTGGGGGCTGTGTGTGTGTGGGGGCTGTGTGTGTGTGGGGGCTGTGTGTGTGTGGGGGCTGTGTGTGTGTGTGGGGGCTGTGTGTGTGTGTGGGGGCTGTGTGTGTGTGTGGGGCTGTGTGTGGGACTGTGTGTGGGACTGTGTGTGGGACTGTGTGTGGGACTGTGTGTGGGACTGTGTGTGGGACTGTGTGTGGGACTGTGTGTGGGAGGGACTGTGTGTGGGACTGTGTGTGGGACTGTGTGTGTGTGTGGGACTGTGTGTGTGTGGGACTGTGTGTGGGGGACTGTGTGTGGGGGACTGTGTGTGGGGGACTGTGTGTGGGGGACTGTGTGTGGGGGACTGTGTGTGGGGGACTGTGTGTGGGGGACTGTGTGTGTGGGGGGGCTGTGTGTGTGTGTGGGGGCTGTGTGTGTGTGTGGGGGCTGTGTGTGTGTGTGGGGGCTGTGTGTGTGTGTGGGGGCTGTGTGTGTGTGTGGGGGCTGTGTGTGTGTGTGGGGGCTGTGTGTGTGTGTGGGGCTGTGTGTGTGTGTGGGGGCTGTGTGTGTGTGTGGGGGCTGTGTGTGTGTGTGGGGGCTGTGTGTGTGTGTGGGGGGCTGTGTGTGTGTGGGGGGGGGCTGTGTGTGTGTGGGGGGGGGCTGTGTGTGTGGGGGCTGTGTGTGTGTGTGGCTGTGTGTGTGGGGGGCTGTGTGTGTGTGTGGGGCTGTGTGTGTGTGTGTGGGGGCCTGTGTGTGTGTGTGTGGGGCTGTGTGCGTGTGTGGGGCTGTGTGCGTGTGTGGGGCTGTGTGCGTGTGTGGGGCTGTGTGCGTGTGTGGGGCTGTGTGCGTGTGTGGGGCTGTGTGCGTGTGTGGGGGGCTGTGTGCGTGTGTGGGGGGCTGTGTGCGTGTGTGGGGGGCTGTGTGTGTGTGTGTGGTGGGGGGCTCTGTGTGTGTGTGTGTGGTGGGGGGCTCTGTGTGTGTGTGTGTGTGGTGGGGGGCTCTGTGTGTGTGTGTGTGGTGGGGGGCTCTGTGTGTGTGTGTGTGTGGGGCTGTGTGTGTGTGTGTGGTGGGGGGCTCTGTGTGTGTGTGTGTGGTGGGGGGCTCTGTGTGTGTGTGTGTGTGGGGCTCTGTGTGTGTGGGGCTGTGTGTGTGTGTGGGGCTGTGTGTGTGTGTGGGGCTGTGTGTGTGTGTGGGGCTGTGTGTGTGTGTGGGGCTGTGTGTGTGTGTGGGGCTGTGTGTGTGTGTGGTGGGGGGCTGTGTGTGTGTGTGTGTGTGGTGGGGGGCTCTGTGTGTGTGTTGTGGGGGGCTCTGTGTGTGTGTGTGTGTGGTGGGGGGCTCTGTGTGTGTGTTGTGGGGGGCTCTGTGTGTGTGTGGTGGGGGGCTCTGTGTGTGTGTGTGGTGGGGGGCTCTGTGTGTGTGTGTGGTGGGGGGCTCTGTGTGTGTGTGTGTGGGCTCTGTGTGTGTGTGTGTGGTGGGGGGCTCTGTGTGTGTGTGTGTGGGCTCTGTGTGTGTGTGTGTGGGCTGTGTGTGTGTGTGTGGGCTCTGTGTGTGTGGGCTGTGTGTGTGTGTGTAGGCTCTGTGTGTGTGGGTGGGTGGTGGGGGCTCTGTGTGTGTGGGTGGGTGGTGGGGGCTCTGTGTGTGTGTGTGTGTGGTGCTCTGTGTGTGTGTGTGTGTGTGGTGCTCTGTGTGTGTGTGTGTGGTGCTCTGTGTGTGTGTGTGTGTGGTGGTCTGTGTGTGGGTGGTGCTGTGGCTCTGTGTGGGGGGGCTCTGTGTGTGTGTGTGTGTGGGCTGTGTGTGTGTGTGGGGGGCTCTGTGTGTGGGTGGGGGGCTCTGTGTGTGTGTGTGGGGGGCTCTGTGTGTGTGTGTGGGGGGCTCTGTGTGTGTGTGGGGGGCTCTGTGTGTGTGTGGGGGGCTCTGTGTGTGTGTGGGGGGCTCTGTGTGTGTGTGGGGGGGCTCTGTGTGTGTGTGGGGGGCTCTGTGTGTGTGTGCTCTGTGTGTGTGTGTGTGGCTCGGTGTGTGTGTGTGTGGCTCGGTGTGTGTGTGTGTGGCTCGGTGTGTGTGTGTGTGTGTGGCTCGGTGTGTGTGTGTGTGTGGCTCGGTGTGTGTGTGTGTGTGTGGCTCGGTGTGTGTGTGGCTCGGTGTGTGTGTGGGGCTCGGTGTGTGTGTGGGGCTCGGTGTGTGTGTGTGGCTCGGTGTGTGTGTGTGGCTCGGTGTGTGTGTGTGGCTCTGTGTGTGTGTGTGGGGCTCTGTGTGTGTGTGTGGGGCTCTGTGTGTGTGTGTGGGGCTCTGTGTGTGTGTGTGGGGCTCTGTGTGTGTGTGTGGGGCTCTGTGTGTGTGTGTGGGGCTCTGTGTGTGTGTGTGGCTCTGTGTGTGTGTGTGTGGGGCTCTGTGTGTGTGTGTGTGTGTGTGGGGCTCTGTGTGTGTGTGTGTGTGGGGCTCTGTGTGTGTGTGTGTGTGTGGGGCTCTGTGTGTGTGTGTGTGGGGCTCTGTGTGTGTGTGTGTGGGGCTCTGTGTGTGTGTGTGTGGGGCTCTGTGTGTGTGTGTGTGGGGCTCTGTGTGTGTGTGCGGGGCTCTGTGTGTGTGTGCGGGGCTCTGTGTGTGTGTGCGGGGCTCTGTGTGTGTGTGCGGGGCTCTGTGTGTGTGTGCGGGGCTCTGTGTGTGTGGCTCTGTGTGTGTATTGGGGGGGGCGGCTGTCTATGTGTGTGTGGGGGGGGCTCCCTGTGTGTGTGTGTGGGGGGGGCTCCCTGTGTGTGTGTGTGTGTGTGTGGGGGGGCTCCCTGTGTGTGTGTGGGGGGGCTCCCTGTGTGTGTGTGTGTGCGCAAATGCAATAGGTCTCGCATTTGCGAGAGATTGAGCTATTACTCTCTACTACTTACCAATTGCCATTGTAAATGACAATACCATATATAAAAAAAAAACAATAAATGAAAAAAATGACATTTGCAATGCCAATAGCTCTAACTGATGAGGATTATGAATCCGAAACCGGTCCCAGGATGGAAGACATGGCTTGGCAGTTCGGGCTGGACTGTACCCATAAGGCACAGGGTCAGACTGATTTGCATATGGCCATGTCTGAAATGGGGTGGCTGAGTGGGCTAAAGAATGGTGATGGATTAAACCCAGATCAGTTGACTGGGGGTGAGTGTTTGATTTGCTCAAACGCTCCGTCCATCATCCCCTTTTGTATCGCTTTGTTCGCCCTAAGTGTGGCAGGGTATGCTCAGACGTGAGTCCCTTGCTCACTTGGCCACTGGATTCAAGATAGCCTGGCTGATGAGGATTATGAATCCGAAACCGGTCCCAGGATGCTTGTTTCCGGTCCATGGAAGACATGGCTTGGCAGTTCGGGCTGGACTGTTCCCATAAGGCACAGGGTCAGACTGATTTGCATATGGCCATGTCTGAAATGGGGTGGCTGAGTGGGCTAAAGAATAGTGATGGATTAAACCCAGATCAGTTGACTGGGGGTGAGTGTTTGATTTGCTCAAACGCTCCGTCCATCATCCCCTTTTGTATCGCTTTGTTCGCCCTAAGTGTGGCAGGGTATGCTCAGACGTGAGTCCCTTGCTCACTTGGCCACTGGATTCAAGATAGCCTGGCTGATGAGGATTATGAATCCGAAACCGGTCCCAGGATGCTTGTTTCCGGTCCATGGAAGACATGGCTTGGCAGTTCGGGCTGGACTGTTCCCATAAGGCACAGGGTCAGACTGATTTGCATATGGCCATGTCTGAAATGGGGTGGCTGAGTGGGCTAAAGAATGGTGATGGATTAAACCCAGATCAGTTGACTGGGGGTGAGTGTTTGATTTGCTCAAACGCTCCGTCCATCATCCCTTTTTGTATCGCTTTGTTCGCCCTAAGTGTGGCAGGGTATGCTCAGACGTGAGTCCCTTGCTCACTTGGCCACTGGATTCAAGATAGCCTGGCTGATGAGGATTATGAATCCGAAACCGGTCCCAGGATGCTTGTTTCCGGTCCATGGAAGACATGGGTTGGCAGTTCGGGCTGGACTGTTCCCATAAGGCACAGGGTCAGACTGATTTGCATATGGCCATGTCTGAAATGGGGTGGCTGAGTGGGCTAAAGAATGGTGATGGATTAAACCCAGATCAGTTGACTGGGGGTGAGTGTTTGATTTGCTCAAACGCTCCGTCCATCATCCCCTTTTGTATCGCTTTGTTCGCCCTAATTGTGGCAGGGTATGCTCAGACGTGAGTCCCTTGCTCACTTGGCCACTGGATTCAAGATAGCCTGGCTGATGAGGATTATGAATCCGAAACCGGTCCCAGGATGCTTGTTTCCGGTCCATGGAAGACATGGCTTGGGAGTTCGGGCTGGACTGTTCCCATAAGGCACAGGGTCAGACTGATTTGCATATGGCCATGTCTGAAATGGGGTGGCTGAGTGGGCTAAAGAATGGTGATGGATTAAACCCAGATCAGTTGACTGGGGGTGAGTGTTTGATTTGCTCAAACGCTCCGTCCATCATCCCCTTTTGTATCGCTTTGTTCGCCCTAAGTGTGGCAGGGTATGCTCAGACGTGAGTCCCTTGCTCACTTGGCCACTGGATTCAAGATAGCCTGGCTGATGAGGATTATGAATCCGAAACCGGTCCCAGGATGCTTGTTTCCGGTCCATGGAAGACATGGCTTGGCAGTTCGGGCTGGACTGTTCCCATAAGGCACAGGGTCAGACTGATTTGCATATGGCCATGTCTGAAATGGGGTGGCTGAGTGGGCTAAAGAATGGTGATGGATTAAACCCAGATCAGTTGACTGGGGGTGAGTGTTTGATTTGCTCAAACGCTCCGTCCATCATCCCCTTTTGTATCGAATAGCTCTAACTTTAACAAAGACGAGACCATTGCGTTGTAAATGCTTGTTGTTGCTTGTGAAGGTGGTGTAGGGAGTCTCTATTCAACATCCTTGAGCTTTTGTCTTGCAGCCCACCCATGGTAATGGGCAGTGTATCACTCATGTCCTTGCTTCTCATTGGTTAGTGCTTGCCGGTTTCCCTTTCTTTTAGCGTGTTTCTATTTTTTATAGAGCATTAATGAAGTAATGATTAATATCTTTGAGTCCTTGCTTCTTTCTGGTACTAGGATTAAGTCATTTTGACACTAGCCATAGGGTGATACCGCAGGCAAATACACTTTGTTCAAATGCAATCTTTACTACAATATTAGTTTTAGATCCTTCAGGGTGAAATTGTACTCGCGTAATTATTTACATTGACAATGTACTCTACTTTGTGCGTTCCATCGGCCCATCCGAATCTGACCCCAGGATCTCCTTCAGTAGAGTCTGTACATTACTTTCAATGTTTTCATTTGCTCGTGGCGCTCTGGGAATTGTAACATTCTTCCTGGAGCAATTTTTCCAGATCGTCGAGCTTTTCTTGGAGCGTTGTTTTGTTCCTTTAACTTCAGGAGTTCCTGTGTTAGGAATTCTTGTTCATCCAACCTATTGTTATCCTCCTCCAATGAAAAGACTTTTGTCTTGTGAATGTAATTTTCTTTTAATCTCCTGCATTTCATGTTTGAATTCCGTCTTGAAGGCAAAGTCTTTGTGGAATTCTTTAAGCCGCTCCTTCAGGAATTCTCGAGTCAGGTGCCTCCAGTGTCAATACTATAGCATCTCGCTTGTCAGTGAATCTACCTCATCTGTTGTCCCGTTTTAGTGCAGATTATTAATCCTGTTCTCTCCAGAGACTGTGTCTGGATTTCCTGTGTAGGCTTGCTCAAAATCTGAATCCAGCAGGTTGATAAGAGTGAGTTCACGTGTCACAGAAGGTCTCACTGCACTTTTAAGTCACTGCCTTATGATAATGTGAAGCACAGTTGACACAACTTCCTGAACGAAGACAAATGCTCTTCGAGGTTGAAAGTATCCAGATCAAGTTTAATGAGAGCATCACTGCTCCAGAATGCAAGTGGCAAAGTGTACAAACAGTTTTAATATTTGTGTGTCCTTATGGTTATGACATAGTTTACATAAACTAAGTATTATTTGGTTTGCTAACAACTTTGGTGCCGTTTGACGAATCTTAAAGTGGCCTACCCTGTCTAGTTCTGCATGTAATGTTTTGGCGTGATCTGACAAGCGTGGGCCAAGAAAAAAAAGGTAGCGGGTTAAAATGTTCCCATAGAAATTTTAGACACGACTATAGCCCGAACTGCTGAACAGAATAACACCAAATTTAGCAGAAAGCTAGTTTTTGGTACAAAAAAAGCCTTTTTGTAATTTGGAGTAAATCTGTTTAGTAGTTTCGGAGTTATTAAAGAAAAAGGATTTATAGATATCTAGGGACGTGAATCCTCTGCAGTTCTGACCCATGTCATACTGAGTTCTGAATGGTTGCTAGTGCTTCAACTAGGAAATGTTTTCAGCCATCTTGGGACTCTGACTCGTCCGAGTCCCAAATAAAGTCAGAAACAAAAAATAAGGGGTCAGGTTAGGGAAATGGCCTTGGCCGGGGGGCGCATGGCACCCCTCCTTTTCTGTAAATAACAAGTAATCCTAACTTCTTGGGGTTCTTTGAAAAACAATCTGAAATCCTTGATGCAGGTAAATGCATGGTTGTTTTGAGCGCAATCTCTTCTGTAGTGACTGCGATGAGTTGGTTCTTTCCTATCATCTCCTGGTGAGAGCAGAGTCCATGGTTCTCCCTTTAAATTACTACGAGAATGCAAATGCGCAAAATCACTTGCAAGCTCTGCCCATTTAGCCTTGCACTGTCAACCTTAAGAGTAGGCAAAGGTCTTCCCGCCTCTTCCCATGTTGATGGACAGCTTACCAAAAGCCCCCTAAGTGCATTTCCCCTGATGAAGGTGATGCATTTTCAATGCAGAGCAATACGAGAACATCTCCACTAAACAAAGAAGCACTTCAAGTCATGAAGCTTTATTCGGTGCATAAAATGACCATAAAAGCACAAAAAGCATACATTGCATAATATTTACAGCGGATCAAATCACAGAATAAAAAGCTACCAGAGAATAACAGACACGATAATTTATAAACACATGCTTTTCCTTGCTTTTACAGATTGGGTTAAAAACGTAGCAGTTAAAAAACAGACCAACATGTTGCAAGTTAAAAATAAGACTCCTGGCCTGCAGAACTGTGCGCACTCCATACTTTAAAAATAGTGGTTTTAAAAAAGTAAAACGAAAATGTATATACAGTTTGCAGATCAGAAGAAAGTGCAGAGTGCTTTGTCTAGATACACCATCACACATACATGGCCCCTGCGGTTGTTTTATAAGGTTTGTCAGATCTACCAAATGATGTGCTATACCAAACCTCAGTCTGGTTAGCACAAACTTGTGAGATGGCCTAGTCACCCATATTAAGTAAAGGGGAAAACCTTCAGCAATAGTATAGCTATTATAAAATGTGACAGTTGATAAAGATCCATTAGCAACAGCTCTCTTTCTCATAGAAAGGCCAAAAATTTAGATTTCAACTCCGCCTTTGGGATAAGGGCTGCAGCACCAGGGTCAACCAAGACATTTAAATTAAAAATCTCAGAAAAACAGCTGATCACATATTTTAGCCAGGGAATATTGGAAAATGTGTCCAACAAGAGACAGCCCTCGATGATCGATCTAGTAAAGGTTTTTTTCCTCCTGGGTCCAAATTGACCGCCAGATCATTAGTGGCCTCAGGGACAATTGAGGCCCTTGGTCAGGAAGTTGGTGTCTGTTTCCCGGTGAATTAACTCGGTAGAAGCAGAGGTTGGTAATGACAGGAGCTTTTTTTAAAAAAGAATTTTCCTCCTGCTGCAACTTATGGTCACGCCTGTGCCCCATACATCGGCTCCATAAAGAGCAATAGTAACACACCTGGCTTGATAGATCTTAAGCATATCATTTGTACGTCGGTCCCCAACCTTGTGAGCAAATCTAAAAACACCATGTGCATTTTTAGCCATTTTGATGTGGATGTTTTTAAATTAGTTGGACCATGATGTATCTTTGGAGAAGGTTATGCCAAGGTAACAAAATGTATCCACCTGACGCACCTTGACATTATCAACAAAAAAACAGTTAGAAGCTTTGCTTTTAGCCCCACATGTCATGGTAAACGTTTTCCCTTTGTTAATTTTTAGTTTTCTATCATTGATAAAAGTGGAAAATCTGTTAATCAAGCGCTGTAATCCTAACGGTGTTCTGGAAAGCAGGACAGCGTCATCGGCGTATAATAACACCGGTACTGGAATTCTATTAATCATGGGGGCGTCTGCTTTAACACCTTTTTAAAGTCTTGTCGATTCCGTTAGTAAATAGGATAAAAAGGAGGGGGGCCAATACACAGCCCTGTCTAATCCCTCTTTTGACACCGAATTTTGGAGTGCATTCACCATTAGTGCCAAAGCGCACATAAGTAGATAATTTCCTATACAGTCTGGCCAGAAAGTAAATTATGCCCTCTGGTGCTCCTAACTGTAACACGGTCGACCATAAAATAGAATGGTCGACCATGTCGAAAGCACTACTCAGGTCTGCAAAGCAGAGGTAAATTGACCCTGGTTTAGCTTCAGTGTATGCCCCGATCAATAGATCAAGGTTTAGGCACTGCTCGAGTGTATTCCTGCCCTTTCTGAATCCAAACTGACTATCAGCAAGGATGCCCTCTCTGAATCCAAACTGACTATCAGCAAGGATGCCCTCTTCCTCGGCCCATTCCTCTAACTTTGCTAGCATAACACGACTCATAATCTTGACTGAAGAGTCAAGAAGAGAGATAGGGCGTTAATTATTTACCTCCGACCTACTGCCCTTTTTATGTATAGGAATAATAATAGATTCCCCCCATGTTTCAGGGGCCTCGGTACATACTGCAGCATTGAAAGCAATGGCCAGTAGAGGGCTCCATAGTTATGGCTCTGCTTTATATACATCAATAGGCACTACATCGGTTCCCTGGGCTTTCCCCCCCTTGCTTGCCTGTATGCCAAGTTCTACCTCGCTAACTGTAATATCCAGGGGTAGGACTTCCCACGTTCTCCGGTCAGTATCCAGGCAACTATTAGAATAAAAAATCTCTGAGAAATGGGCTATCCAATCAGCGCTCGGGACGTTAGAAGTTAACTCTGGCAGATTTTCACCCTTAAGGAAAGGGGAGTTCACAGTAGCCCAGAACAGAATACTATTGGAGCACTCAGCAGCCTGGTTGAGAGAATCCCATGCCGACTGCTGTAGCTCACTCTTCCTTTGCTTTAAGGCACACTTATATTCTCGTCTTAATTTTGTTACAGAGTCAGAATCCCTGGGCTTTTTAGCTAGAGCATGTTTTAATTCAGTCAGTAGCCTGGTACATGAGTGGTTAAACCAGGCCGGTTCATTTTTACGCTGACCCCCTTTAGGTTTGGTGAACCTGGCATCAATAAATCTAATATCTTTAAAAGCACATAAAACCTGTTCATAATCGGCACAATTGTCAAGCATAAGAGATTTCTCCCATACAATTCGCGACAATAGAGCCAATTAATTCGGTAGCTTTATCCCCAACCCATCTTAAACGAACTCAGTTTGGTCTATGGGGTTCCAGGTTGGTGACTGTGAGACCCACATTGACAAAACGGTCACCCCATAAGGAGGTTTTCAAAATTATACAATTATGGTCACTTAAAGTAGAAATTTCAATCCTAGGAGGGGCACAACAGGATGAAACATTGGAAGAGACAATCACATGGTCAATTACCGAACTGGAACACCAGTTCTTAAATGTCGGGATAATTTGGCCATTTTCGTCTTTTGGGAACCCCAGGATTTCTAGATCATAACAACCCAAGAGATTATTTAAAGCCTCCCCATAACGGTTATGTCCAAAATGTAAATCATCCATGCCGGCATCATCTGTAGACCCACATATTTTCCCCGTAGGCAATTCACATAATGGGGTGTTGAAAAGTCTTCCAACCCAGATACAATCAAAAGAAACATTTACATCTGAAGTTAAATTTTCGACAGTACTAGCCAGATCATCAACAACTACTACCCTTGAGTTATCGAAAATGTTATTGTAATAATTTATCAGAAGAATGTTATGGTCATGCCCCTCTAATAACCAAAGAATCTGGGCATGCGCTCCAACAGTAAAATACTTTTTTACAGTGATCGTGCACTTGATAGATACTAGTATTAATAAACCACCTTTGGCTCTACCTGGACCATTCCCCTGCGCCTGCAAATTAAAAGAAACAAAACCCTCCTAGTTTACTTCTTCCCTACACCAAGTTTCCTGGAAACAATGGATATCGTAACTATTAATAAAATCTGACCAGCCCAGGTCATTCCCTTTAGATTTCAGTCCTGCAACATTCCAGCAAGTAATGATAATACCGTTACTCCCTGAACAATCCCTATCCAATGGCAGGGTTACAGTGGGGCTATCTATTTCCCTTGGGTTTCCCAAAGGCAGGCCCTCATGGACATTCAACAGATTGAAATTCCCCGGGCTAGTTAACGTAAAAACTGTAGAGCTTTCGGTTATTCAGATTGCCGGGGTGTTAATATCCTCACTCCTGGGCAACAAATTGTCCAAGATAAGTCAATCATTGGAGTCCAAGCTGTTTAAAGCATGGAAGCGATTTTGTAGTGGGATAGCTAGACCTGGTCTAAGAGAGGGTGAGAACGGTCTTGGTTGGTTAGTGTCAGTGGGTATTACATTACTAGAGATGGCTATAAAAGAAGCCAAGTGAACGTACACCCACACCGTTTTCTGCAAACGGTAGGGAGGCTGCTCTAAGCAGAACTGTAGCAACGTGTGGGGGGATGCTTAAAATTAATAATAACACAGTCCCCCGAACTGGTCTTACTGGAGTCACCAATCCAGTTAACCCTTCTAATAGTTAATGTCATTAGAGTAAGCGATTGGGAACCTACAGTGTTTGTGTAACCAAGAAACAGATTTATTCTTCAGAGAATCGTGAGATTCCTGTTGGGGAATGGCTTAAGTGGATGTCAACCGGGGGGGACATTAGTTAAAACAACCACGTAGGGGGCGCAATCTGGAGGGAGATTGATAAAACGTCTTCTCCTCACTCCTGTCCACCCCCCTGTATTCTCACCTTCAGTAGGTGCTTTGTTTCCTTGGCTTGCTTGGTTTCCCTGAATCACTGTGGGCAGCTGAGCTGGTATGACTGTTTGGTTTACCCTAGTCCCCTCCTCTGGTGGTAATACTACTTCCTTGCTTACTTTATTACCCATTTTTTTTTACCTTGTTGGTTTCAGCCAGGGCAATATTGGTCTTCAGAAGGCCACCCAGTCTGGTTACTTCGTTTGAGACCTGATCTAATTTGGCAACTAAAGGTTTAATAATCATTTCCATTTTAGCTTCGATAATACTAACTAACAGATTGAATTGCTCAGGGTTCAGAGTAGACATCCCCCTCCTTTTCTGGGGTCTCAGTTCCCACTGAGTTTTTTGGGGGTATATCTACTCTTTTAGTTTTCTTGGTACCCCCCGTTTATTTGGAAGCTTCCTACATGACCTTACTACTCTACGCACCGGGGAAGGTTGTTGTGAGGACTCAGAGGGATCATAGTCTAAAGCAATCTGGCATGATACTGGAGAAACCGAAATATCAATATCAATGGCACTTTTATAATTTATTATGGCCTGATTGCCTTCTTCGCAGCTGTTATCTAGCGTCGGTATATCATAGGAGGAGGGCACATTATTGGGGGAAGCAGGGGGGCTACCCCGGCTTAGTGAAGCTCGCTGGTCATTATTATTTTATTTACTACTTTGACCTAAGTAGTTATCCATTGTGGCTGATGCTGAGGTTATTTTGGCGGATCGAAGTTTAGACATAGTTAAAACTTTATACTGGAACAACAAAACCAATGTTTAAAACACCACAGCTATCATGAATCGCTCAAATTAGAAAAGTAATACAAATATTACGATAATATGACTAAAACATAGTGGTATCGCGGAAAATAGGGGATAAGTCTTATCTGAGACAGCCAAGGTCCGTGGCCCAGCCTAGCCGCGTTCAGCCCCGGACTGCCACAGACTGCCCACCCTTTGCCCGGGCTTAGCCCGGCGCACTCCCGCGCGCGTCCCGCGAGGCGGGAGATCTTCTGCGCTGTTATAGCGCCTGCGGGCGCAGCAGGAGCGTCACGGGAGTGCCGGCTGCTGGGGGATGTAGTCCCTCCGGTGCGGTCTGGTCCCGCCTAAGCCGTTCCCCTCACGGCAAGGAAGGAGTGGTATCTGGCCGTTCCCCTCACTGCGGGAATGTCACTGTAAGCTGGCCGTTTCCCTCACGGCAGGTAAGGCTGGTGAAAGTGCCTCTAAATGCCCCCTCACCCCGCTCGACGCTCTGCGCTGTTATAGTGCCTGCGGGCGAAGCAGGAGCGTCACGGGAGCGCCGGTGTGCCGGGGCTGCTGGGGGATGTAGTCCCTCCGGTGCGGTCTGGTCCCGCCGAAGCCGTTCCCCTCACGGCAAAGATGGAGTGGTTGCTGGCCGTTCTCCTCACGGCGGGAATGTCACTGTAAGCTGGCCGTTTCCCTCACGGCAGGTAAGGCTGGTGAAAGTGCCTCTAAATGCCCCCCACTAAATGCCTCTCCACTAAACAAAGAAGCACTTGATATAGTTAAGAGTATGTACCCTTGTTTGGTGGAGATTCACCTCTTTGTAGTGTCATGCTCTTCTCTGTAGTAGGATTCATGTTATCTCAGACTTTTGGAAGGAGGCGCTTGTGTAACATTCACGTTGCCGAAATTAAAGACACACAAGGTCACTGGAGACATTTCCTCCTGAGCCATACGCAGTTGCAATGTAACATATGCACTAGATAGCTATCAAAGAAGAGTGAGAAGTGATCTTGCTCACCTTCCCGTTTAATATATTCAATAAAGAAAAGAGAGCACGCTACCATACTCCTTTATTAGTCTTCTTGATATGTCCTTCACACTGGGTGTGAACAAAACGCCTTTAGGTTTTACTAAAAGACTCCTCCCCCACCAACCTAGTTGGTGGCTTGCGTTATCATTGGGGTCCCACCCGAGACACTTAGAGCATCAAAGGTGTGTTTCAATGCCTGATTACATAGGAGCGTTTTTTTTCCTCCCTCAACTGAGAAAGGCGGCAGATTTAAAATTGTATTTAGGTTACCAACCACTGTGGTATATTTCAATAGTGGTAACCTTGGACAAGGATTAAAAGCAGCGGTGGATGTGTTTCGAGAACCCAGTGAACTCTCACATTCTCAGTTTAGGGAGACCGGTTTCAGCCATACGGTCAAAGTAGTTTAAGAGTGTCTGTATGGCTTTCTTCAGGACCAGATTCGGTTGGGCGCTAAGACGTGTTACAATATTATAGTTTGTAACTTACGGTTTTATTGGTTTTACTAATTTTAGTCTTCATTGCTTTGTAATTCCTTATAATATGGAGGCTCCGAGGGGGCGAGCGCTGTAGACGTACATTTGCCAAGGGCGATTGCCCATATTATTAGCTACTTTTTGGCTTCCGGAGCTCTGTACATTAACATCCAGTGAGTAAAGGTGTTTTGTAAAGGTTTCTGAGGCTTAAAGATTTGTACTAAGCTACTGCATAAGTTAAATTGCTATTCTTTCTGGACTACTGAGTGATTATTTTTCCAACATGCTTCATCTGAGTGGCTAAGTGACTGTATTAATGTGTGAGTTAAAGTCTGAGTGGCTGCATGGGTGTCGGAGTGACTGTATAGATGTCTGAGTGGCTGTATTGATCTGTAAGTTGGTGTGTGAATGGCTGTATGGATTCATAAGTGGGTGTGTGAATGGCTGTATGGCTCTGTGAATGGGTGGGGTTTGTGGTTGAGTGGTGGTGGTGGTTTGGATTGGGTGTGTGAGAGTGGTGGTGCGGGTGGGTGGGAGTGGTGTGGATCTGAAGTAGGTCTGAGAGTGGCTGTATGGGTCTGAGTGGGTGTGGGGTGTGGGGTGTGGGGTGTGGGGTGTGTGGGGTGTGTGTGGGGTGTGTGTGTGTGTGTGTGTGTGTGCGCGCGCATGGGCGCGCATGGGCGCATGGGCGGGTGGCTGTGGGTGTGTGTGAGTGGTTCTGTGGATATCATCAGTGATGTCACTGTCCATGTTATAAGTGATGTAATATGAGGTCCTAAGCCGTGCATTGCGAGGGCGTAAGTTCTAGCTAGCTCGGGTAACTATATCTGCTGAATTTCTATGGCTTTGTGCATGTGTAATTTAAGCCTGTGCTCTAATCCTTTCTTTGCTTCTGAGCTGGCCTATGCCTCTGACTCCTTGTAGATAGTGTGTTGCTTACCCTGACAATACCCTTTTGGAATGTTGAGTGCTTGGAGGATATGTTAATAAATCCAGTCCCCTCCTCTGGTTTTACATTAACAGACCCATGAGCTCTCTTTCTGGTTGCAATATACTGATGAAATTCTCCTTACAGAAGCCTGTCTGAATAATTTCACTGCAGAAAATTGCCTCCAGAACGTTGAGCATCCATTTTTTTTAAAACCAATTTTTATTGATTTTCAGAAAACCTATTGAGACATCTTACAAAACTTGTTGAAATTATGCGCGAGTTTCATTTTACATCATAATGAAGTTAAACATAGTAATCTCAGGATGTCCAGCTGCAATTATCGGCGGCCCCGCCAATGAGCAAGGAAATAAATGTTCATCCTATTCCCAAGGTAGACCTCAGCTCTTCATCCTGTAGTGCTTTGCAATGCACACTTTTAGTCATGGATCCCCTCAGGGTTCTGCTCCTCAATCAATACCCAACAAAATTCCCTCCCCACCCCCTCCAAACATCCACCCTCTTTAAACATCCACCCTCCCCACCCCCCAGGCAGAACGTTGAGCATCCTTGTGCTGAGATAGCTGACCATTACTAGTTTTGCTTTACCTTCCCATGCAGGGACTGTTAGAATGGCTGCAACAGCCAGGCGTCTGATACATACATGGGTGAGTTAATAGTAGCTAAACGTAATTGGTCAGTATTTATTGGTCTGCCTGTGTCATGCATCTATTGCAGCCAGGCAGAGAGATTGGCATTGGCATCGCTCCTCCCCAAACAGTCCCCTTCACCTTTACATTCACCCATGTTGAAATATGATGACGGGTCAAGAGGGAGGTAATTTCTCGGTTCATATTACCACTCACCTACCTAAGAGTAGAATCTATGCTGGCTCTGCTTTGGTAGGTTTGCACTGTGTTGAATAGCATTTCCTGGAAAGCATAGACCGCAATATCAGTTTGAAACATATCTTTTGTGACATATGGCTGGTATTGCAACATAATCCTTGGGCTTCCCCATAGCAGTGTGCTGTTGTTTTACAATCCCCCCCACTTTTTTAGAATAACATTTCGACGAAGCACTGTTTTGCGGAAAGGCAATATGCAAATATGGGCCACTATTTTTTTTTTTTTTTTTTTAGCGTGCCCGGGCCCTTTTTTAATCCCAATCCAACCCTGGGTGAAGAAATCCAGGATTAACTTGATTTGCATCCATTTTATAAGCCTTATGTTTTATTTTTTTAAATAGTTTCATATAGCGCAAACTAGACCCGAATCGGATATCAGGGTGCTTTACACGAGCACCAGTTTCGTTACGGAAGGACACATTCATTTTATTAGGCACGGGGACCTTAAGTGGTTTGCCCAGAATCACAGGATGTTGAGCACACTGCCGAGACTCGAACCCGGTACCCCAGCATCGATGTCGACCGCTCTAGCCTTAAGGCTACATCCTCTCCCCTTGTTAACTGGAATCTTGAGATAATGTAGAATGGGCGGAAGATGATCTAGACCATCTTAAAGAAAAGAATAGCAAAACTGTTGTGGAAGGATTAAACGTCCTACAAGCCTTTTCACAATAGACTGTGATCTGCGCATTAACCCCTTGTGTGCTATTGACGAGCTCAGCTTGTCATGAGGGACGGTTGAGCTGCCCTCATGACGAGCTCAGCTCGTCACAGCCGGTGAAACGTTCATACGCGGGGATAATTTCCCCGCTGTGCTGAACGTTCCAAAACTGCTGTGGTTGTGACGAGCTCAGCTCGTCACGAGGGCAGCTCCGCTGTGCCTTCTGACGAGCAGAGCTCGTCCACAGCACAGCGTCGCCGTGCGCGGCCCCCCTTCCCCCACACCGGAGGGGGAAAACACCCCGCAGCCAAGGGGTTAAACATCTTAAGATAAAGCTCGGGTGCCGTAATTGTGACCAAACTAAAGAACACCTTGCCTGTTATATTGCAGCAAGGCGCCTGCTCCACTGTGATCACTCTGGTGTCTGATTGCAGGACCCCAGGCAGTCACTGAGGCGGCAGCTTTGGTTTTTAGGTCGAGCATTTGAGACCTCTTGTATATACTTTAGAATATACTTATATATTAGTCTATACTTATATGTGTATTTACTTTGTGGGCTCTGGAGATCAGCCCTAGGACTTGTCTGTTTCCGCTTAGGGCCTTTTTTTCTGTTCAACTGCCTCTATTTAACTGTATTAATAGTAAAGGACCAGTAAAGGTCAGTAAAATACTAGAATTGCTTTCTGCTGAGCAACTTTCTTTTTTACATTTTTCTGGCAACTACCTCTAGCTTTCTTGATAGAAAACGGCCAGCAGAAATCAGTAAAATACTAGAATCACTTTAGCATACTCTAGATTCCAGTCCATAGAAATGGTATTCCACGAGAACCCGTAGACAATATTTTTTTCAAATCTTGTAACAAAGCTTTGGACTATACCATTTTCCGCTGGCAGGCAATATTTCTCTCAGTGTGTTTCCATACCTGGCGTTTCACACAGTTTGGTGCTTACTTTACCTCCACGTTAAAGAATAGTAGATGTTTCAGCACCCAGGCTAATGTGCTGCATAGCTAAATACATATAAGGTCCCAAAGGCGAGACCGATTGCATTGCAAATGCTTGTTTTTCTTGCTGTTGCCCGGTGCACTAGCCCACCCTCTCAACTAAGGTGGCACCAAGAGGATGTTTTTCATCTGTGAGACCTCGCCTCAGTGCCCCATCGCCAAAGTAGAACATTTTGCTGCCCCCTGGACGCAGGGCCCATGGGTTGGAAGTAGTAAGCATCATTGAAGTCTTCTCCTGCCGTGTCTGTGTGTCTGTCTGTCTGTCTGTCTGTCTGTCTGTGTGTGTGTGTGTGTGTGTGTCCGTGTCCGTGTCCCAGACAAACAGAGCAACCTTTCAAATGGTTTTACTTCATTCTTACTAATCGCGAGACTGCAAGCGCCTATTCTAAAGTGGTGTCTGTCATCTGGTTCTGCTGCACCTGTGTATTTGGTTTACGTGAGTACCAGCAGCACGGCAATGTTCTATACATTCCACTTTCTAAACGTTGCCACGTTAATTACAAACATATGGCCGCTGCTCGCTCCCGCAAGATGCCGCCACAAGCACGAGTGCAGTGGTTCAAAAGTGAAGACAGACTATCGCGATGCTGCTTTCGTGTGGCATCACTTGTTTTACCTTCGCTTCCTCCCTCATTTCTTCTCTGCCCTCCTCTCTCTTGATGCGTTTGCCCTGAAGTCTTTCCCTTGCAAAGCATTCAAATCATTCTTACAATTTTTAAACCACTCCCCATATAAGGGGAGTGGCACTGATTGTAGTAAAAATACATGGTGGTGTTTATAACTTCTGGCTCACAGATATGTGGTCATTGTTAGTTAATACTTTGTATTTTTTTATATTAAAAACAATATTCAACTGAATATGTCGTGGTATAATGCTTATCTTGCTGCAATCTCTCTCATTTAGTGTCTCTTCAACTTGTATTCTAGCAGTCAGGGTTCACTCATCTAACGCTCCGTGTAAGAGGCAACTCCCTACCTTCTGTGACCACCTTCAGTTTTCAGGATTACACCTCTGACTAAGCCAATTTGCTGCTGTCCTGTTTCGATGACTGACTTTGCAAGTGAGTTTTAGTGTGCAGACACAGCCCTGGCGTATTCAATGATGTAGTGTGCAGAGCCTTACTTCTCCGGACATGTGACCTAGTGCTCGAGTGTTTCAGAAACGGCACCATCGCAAATGCAGGCTTGCAGCATATGGGCGCTTGTGGCTTCTGTTTCTGCACAATGCCAGAGACCCGGCTAGGCCGCAAACTGTAAGCAGTGCTGCATACTATTTCTACACGTATCCAGACGTAGAGTATAAAAAGGTGGGTTGTCTTGCGTATAAAGATGCCCTTTTTTTATTTTCAAAGCATTAAGAAGCTGACCACCGGTACTGTATCACTTATCGGCGAGCAACTCTAATCTGGTCCCCCAGGGCCAGCCACAGTATAATTCCAAGATGCCTTAAAGGCATAAGTACCATCGCAAATGGGGCAAAGGACAGGCACCTTGTGAAGGCTAATCTGTACTGAATCTCATACCCACGTGCGTGCATTAAAGCGCTGCAAAGAGGGTTGAAGGCTTGCTTTGACCTTTGGTTGTAATTGGCCTATTGGGGCCTGGCATTGGGAGGCTGTATGTAGCCCGATGTTGAGTGAACTTCTTTAAGAGCCATATTGCACATCAACAGCCTCCCTCCACCTGCGGTGACCAGCATGGGCGACTGCTTGAAGCATCGGACAGGCCCGCTCAAAATGTATATGATGCATAGAATGAGTTTTTCATTGGGAAGTGTCACAAGATAAAACATACAAAGGAATAGCATTTTATTATTGAAAAAAATAGATATGAGATGTGTGCCTCTATTCTTGGCTGTCTCCCACCCTCCTCTGCCCCTATAAAATGAACTCCGATTCCCGTCTGCGTAGCGGGCGGGCGCAGCGGTCGCGCCGGCGGCGCGCCCAAGCCAGTCTGCGCCCGTCCGCGGCCAGGAGCCACAACCCCTGCCCCTTTATTGGGATTGAGGAAGCGTTACAGCATAGGGTCTCTTTATAAACTGCGGACCCCTGTAACAACAAGTTGCTGCCACTCTTTCCACCCCTCGGAGGTCCCACACCTCTGCCCTTATTGTAATATAGAGCTTATTACCTCGCCGATCAAGGACGATTCGCATGACTACAAAATGTTCCTTTTAAACTGTAGTCTCTGCCCAAACACAGTTTGGAAATGTCCCTTTTACTGGATGAATATATGCCTGACGCAGTCTTCCTGACTGAAACATGGTTAACTCAAGATTCTGAGCCGGACCTGGTACAAGCCCTTACACCAGGCTACCAGATAGCCCGTGCGGACCGCGTTCATGGAAAAGGCGGGGGGCTCGCAATTATCTATAAGGACATGTATACATGTCGTTGCTCCTTGGAGACCATCGCTGACTGCGAAAGCATGCCTTTTGTCATTGAATTTTCCCTCAATGACAGTTTTACGGGCACTCTTATTTATCGCCCCCGGCCCAGTTAAACAATTCCATACTGCGCTATCCTCCGTTGTGGCCGAACTGGTTACCTCTCTGTCAAACTTCACGCTACTTGGCGACTTTAATATACACTTTGACAATATCATGGGCAACCTCGCCGTGGAAATGACGGCGAGCTTAGCCGCAGTTCAGCTGGAACAACTTGTCCCCTCCCCCACTCACGTCAAAGGCCACCTTCTAGATCCTGTTTTCAGCAACTGCGCATATCTCAAAGTGGGTACCATCACTCGTCTTCCCTGGACTGATCACTTTTTGATTCCCATCACCTGGACCACACACAATTGCCCTTCTATTACCTCTACCTCGCGAAGAATGAGAAACTGGCACAGACTACGCCTGGACCAGTGGACTAGCATTTTTACAACCTCCAGAACTTCACTTACCTGTGATCCCCCCTCAGACAATAAGGAATATGATAACTGGATTAAGAAATCACTTGACACTTTACTTCCCCTTCGTACCACCAGCCAAAAAAGGCACCAGAAAACAGCGCCTTGGTATTCGGAAGAACTTAAAGGCAATAAGCGCCTATGTAAGAGGCTGGAAAGGAAGTGGCGTCTGGGCTATGATGCCACGGACAAAGCCACCTATAGGGAGGCTATTAGAGCCTATAAATCTGAAATAAAATTAGCACAATCTGCCTTTTACAATGAGAAATTTATGCTGGCCAGATCCAAGCCCAAAGAGATGTATCAAATAGTAAAAAGTCTGACCACGCTCCCACCACCCTTAGCTGCTATATCTGCATCATACCTGGCTGCCTAACGGACCTGCGGACTTCCTTGCCGGAGCTACAGACCCACGACTCGCGGAACCCGCTGCGCGGGTCCCGCATCGGCCAGAGGCACAGACGAGCATTGCTGGGGCAGCGCTCTCACCTTCCATCTGGGGCTGCTGGCTGTGAGGGCTGCGAGCAGGAGGGGCTGGACTCAGTTTCCCAAGAGTCCCAGCCTACCTCGCGCCCGCAACACCTGGGCCGCTCTCCCTCATCGCCCCGCCCCCTAACAGGCAGTAGAAAGCGGACGGACTTTCTGCTCTTCGTGGGACACCACTCTGCATCATACCTGGCTGCCTAACGGACCTGCGGACTTCCTTGCCGGAGCTACAGACCCACGACTCGCGGAACCCGCTGCGCGGGTCCCGCATCGGCCAGAGGCACAGACGAGCATTGCTGGGGCAGCGCTCTCACCTTCCATCTGGGGCTGCTGGCTGTGAGGGCTGCGAGCAGGAGGGGCTGGACTCAGTTTCCCAAGAGTCCCAGCCTACCTCGCGCCCGCAACACCTGGGCCGCTCTCCCTCATCGCCCCGCCCCCTAATAGCCATCCAATTGCTAGGGAAGACTTAAGTTGGACCATAAACACCGCTGCGCGGGAGCGCGCGGGAGCGTCCCGGGAGAAGCCCGGGACAAGGGCGGGACCGTCCAAGGCCGTCATCGGCCGGAGTAGGCCGGGCTGGGCCCACTCTCTTGGTTTCCCTTTTTGTGCAGGTATTTACCGGATTTTTATATATTTTTTGCACCCGCCCTGGGAGGCATATCTGACTGACCCTCCCGGAGCTTAATCATGCCCTCACCGATAAGGGAGAGTACCCCCCAGAAGCCGGGAGGAGTGAAAAGTGGGACTCTTGAAAACTATTTTTCACGGGCTGTGGGGGAGGTGGATAAAGAGGGAAATTTGTCAAGGTTAAGGGCGGAACGTAGACGTTCAGTGGACAACTTGAAAAACACCCCTATGGGAGATCAATCTATTACATTAAGGGAGGAGATAACTCGAATTGAGGATATTCCACTTCTGCTAAGGGAGGGTACGAACAACTCCCCAGTTGAAATAACGAGCACAGCTCTACCTATTAGTTCCAGTCCCGTTAGGGGGATTACGGATTTAACTTCACAACCACCCATAGCACATAAAGATAGACATCCCAAACTGAAAGTAGTCACCACACAAGTAATCCCGGGACCACCCCCAAAAAAACGCAGGAGAATGGCAAAGGGAGTGCAGGGTGGTAGTAAATCCAAGACTCTACACCTAGATTTTGGCAAATCTCAAAAACATTCTATACCCACAGTAAAACCACTGGTAGCGTCACACCCTAAATCTAATGTTCAGGAAGCTACAGTTCCCGCCTTGAGCACAGATCCGGGAATTAGTAGTGTTAATGTCCCCCTCTCTGTTGTGCCGCTGGGAAACTTGGAATTTCTCTTAAGGTCACTGTTACTCCCGATCAGTGAAAGCGTAAAGAAGATCGAGATCAGACTAACCATACTGGAGGCCACATTGGGAAGTCTGAAATCTCGCGGTGGTCGACAGGAAAGCGATTTAGCACCTATCACCACCCCTGTTGCCTCGCAAGGGTCAAAACCCAGGGTAGATAACCCAGTGCCAGTTCCATCTCAGGCTGTAAAAGGGGTAGTCCCCCAAAAATCCCTAAAATCAAATCCTGTAGCTACCAATTTACTTTATATTAATACCCTTAACCCCCCCCTTGTATCAGTACCTCAGGCACATACGATAGACAATAACACTCCGGACTACCAAAAAATGCCCTCTGCAAGACCCCGTCGTCCTAATCTACCCCCCGAGACTAATGATCTCACAGTAGTTATGGCAGGGGTCCCGCCACTTGATGAAGGAGAAGTAGAGGATTTTTGTGCCCTAAAAACCAGGGTTATTAAGTGGCTAAATAAAAATAGACCCCTCCCGAGACACCTTAACAATGAGATTATAATGGTAAGAAGGGTTCCATGGGTGGGGAGAACCAGGAAATCCATTACAGGGGACTGCATTCTGGTGAGCTTCAGGGACAGGGGCACGGTGTCGCATATATGCCAAGGGGAGAATATATCAAGGGAATCTACCATCCATACCCTCCGTGTGTCTTTTTTCTTCCCTATTACGCCAGGCCCACATCACCCACCCCCAAACCATGATAGATGGGAGAAAGTCAGAAGTAGTGGGCGTCACCAGTCTTCTCATCCCTGGCCACTTTTGGGTAGACCGGCACCTTTTCTCCCAATTTATAATCGGTTTAACTGTTTAAATGGCCTAGAGGGGGTGGATTGACAAATAGGTAAGGCCTCTAAGGTGATCTCAGAAAAGGGCGCCCAAGCAGAAACATCAGAGGGGCTAAGACATTCGGCCCTGCAATCCCAAATAGATAGGGTGGAGGATCCTATGCTTGTAGCTAATAATCAACCAACACATACTCAGACACCGCCTTTAGCTTCCTTAGGGGAGGTGGAACTTATTCCATGTCGGTTCCTTAGTTGGAATGTGGCGGGCACTAGAGCCAAAAGAACAGATCCCACATGGTTAGACTTCATAGCCAGCAACCACGTAATCGCTCTCCAAGAAACATGGGACACCTCACCTACTTTCTGGTTGGACGGGTTCACAAGTTTTACTATACCTGCAACCCCAAGTAGTGCAGGAAGAGCTAAGGGTGGACTAGTTCTTCTCTTTTCACTTAAGCTGGCAGGGACGTTTAAACAACTAGAGTCTGGCTCCCCAAACATTTTAATGGTAGAGTGGACTATCTCACCAGGGCGGGTCCTAGTGGTCTCAAATTTTTATAATTCTTGGGTTAGACAGACAGACACAGCCCATGTGGATCACTTGGAAAATGTTCTTACCGATTACAGTCAAAAATCTTGCACTAATTTCGATCTCATAATTTTAGGTGATTTTAATATTCAAAAATGTGTTTTAAAATGTAACTTAGGCAACCTGGAGGGTCAGACTGAAAGTGGTAATCTGCACTTTGCTCACACCAAAGCGGGGGAGGCGCTTGAATTTTTTCTTGCTAGCCTTAATATGTTTGAACCCCTTAGCACTGGTAGTGACGAATCTTTGCCCACTTATAAAGGGTCTGAAAGTGGGTCGGTGATAGACTTCATTTTCGTTTCTCATGGTTTAACCTCTAAGATGGGGATATATGAGGTAACTGCCTCCCCACACAGTGACCATAATCCAGTCTCTGCTCAGGTTCACTGGAGTGACTTATGGAGCAAACACCTGGGTTCTCCTAGGGCTTGCACATCGACGGTGCCCAGTGACCAGGGCAGACGGCTTAAGTGGGGTAAGGTGGTTCAGGAAACCTTTATGGCTTCCCTGTGCCCAAAGATAGAGGAAGCCATGTGTATTTGTCTAGACCAAAATGTCACTAGTAAAGAGACTGTTTTAGCTTTTAATTCTATTTGCTCACAAATAGTTAAGGAACTCACAGTTCCCAAATCCAATTTGCCGCCCAAGCCTTATAAGTGGTTTGACAGAAATTGTTCTAAAGCCCATAAAGACCTGAAAAATGCACTCAAAGCAAAACCGAGGGATAAAACCTTAATCTCTAAATTAAGATGGGAGTACAAATTGGCTATTAAAAATAGGAAAAACACAATTAAAAAAAATGCCTGGAATGACTTGCTTGATGTGGATATACTACGCAATAGTAAGAGATTCTGGGACATTATAAATAACCAATTCTTCTCTGGGGAGATTAACACAATCTCGGACTGCATTATCAGTGATGAGAAATGGGTTGATCATTTTAATAACATATACGGCGGTAATGACTCTGTGAATGAAAATGATATAGGACTGACCAGTGGGCTAGCGGCAGTAGAATTCTGCGAGGAGGAGGTATATAAAGCTATAATGGACTCCACGAAGAATAAGGCTCCGGGACCAGATGGAGTCCCGGTAGACTTTTTTATATATGCCCCAACAACCTGGTCTAAAGTCCTCACAAATGTTTTTAGGGCAACAAATGATGGATGTTTCCCAGAAACTTGGAATACATCTGTCATAGTACCCATTTTTAAAAAAGGAGATAGGGAGAATCCGGGATGCTACCGCCCAATTTCTTTAATAGACTCTGCCTTTAAGATTCTGGGCAGAGTACTATTGACTAAATTGAGATCAAACCTGGAGCTCTGTGGGGGCCTCGCAGAGATTCAATATGGCTTTAGGGAAAAACGGGGAACCTTAGAGCAATGCTCAAATTTACATCTCCTGATATCTAAGTACACGGTGGCCGGGGAGGGTTCACTATATTTAGCTTTTATGGACCTCTCCTCGGCCTTCGACTTGGTTAATAGGGCCAAGCTCTGGGTTATACTCCGTGAGCTTGGTATCGAGGATTCCTTGGTGGCCCTCATAGCAAGCTTGCACCAAGGACTTACTGCGAAGGTCCGGGTAACTAGGGAAGGGCGATGTTCTGACAGCTTTAGGTCAAATAAGGGTGTCCGACAAGGCTGCATTTTGGCCCCACTTTTATTCACTATTTATATTAATGATCTAGGAAAGTCCTTGTTAGCAGGCAACGCTGATGTCCCGCGGGTAGGTGGGAAGCAGATTCCGGCTCTGCTATATGCGGATGACGCTGTTCTCATCGCCCGCACGGGCATTGGTCTACAGACCCTTTTGGAGCTTTTTGGTTCCTTTATGGCTAAATTAGATTTAAAAATTAATGTGACCAAATCGCACACAATGATCGTGGGTCCGCAGAAAAATAAATCACACACAAAAACCTTTTTCTGTAAAGGCGAGGTTCTCTCCAGGGTCCCTGTTTTTCCATATTTAGGGGTCCTGTTTGACGAGAAGGGCTCCTGGGTCCCGCAAATTAAGGCCAAGCATATTTCTTTAGCCCGGTCCACAGCAGCCCTGATGGATTTCACTAAAAGACTAGGGGCTAAACCAATGGAAGCCGTGTTAAAAGTTTACAAAAGTAAATGCATTTCGATAGCCTCATATGGTGCAGCATTGTGGGGTTATACCAACCTGGATAGTATGCAGAGGGTAGAGAATAAGATTATTAGAAGAATCCTGTCGGTTCCAAACTCCACACCTACTTACTCCATACATGAGGAAGTTGGCCTACCCTATATCATAGATGGATTGAAATTGGCCCCTTTACTTTTTTGGGCCAATACCTGGTTAAATACTGAGTTGTCCTTAAACCATACAATTCTTAAAGATGTGACTGCAAGGGAGGGGGCAATGAACATACCCTGGTTGAGATACATAAAGTCATCATTCACTGCCCTCGGGAGACCTGACCTATATTCAACACCGTCAATAATCAGGAAAGCAGATATTGCATGGATTAAGAAGGAATTTCAGGGGAGGACACGCTTAATGAGAGAGGAGTCTGAAGTTAACAAACCATCAGTAAGAGCACATTTGGTTTTGTCCTCTTCCTCCTCGATGGAACCATACCTGCAATATGTTTCTAAACCCTTGCACAGATTTTTGCTAACCAGATTTAGAATGAACTTGATCCACTATTTACTAGGCACCTTCCCTATGTGGGGTAAACCGGAGCATGCACCACCGTGTGAGTGTGACCAGTTTTCTAATCAGGACACTCTCCATTTTCTGTTTTTTTGTGCATTTCATGACACGGAGAGGAGAAAATATCTAATTCCCCTCTTGAAAATTCTTGGCTTCATACAAGTGAGACCAGCCTTGCTTTATCTCCAAAGATTACCGGATGCACACGTCACTTTTTGTGTAGCAAGTTTTCTAACAGCCGCTTACAGAGGAAGAAACAAAAGAATTCCTAGAACTGTATTGCTTTAACCCAAATATTAACATATTAACTGTAACTTTATTTCATATTTCATGGGGATTAATTAAGTGACTCTTTCACGGACACTGTGTAAAAACAAAATGAATTGTGGGTACTTTTGATATGTTTTTAATGTATGTTTTTCTCTTGCCTTTTATGATTTTAACAAAAATCGAATAAAGTGTATTGTGACTGACTGAACAGCGCCTTGGTATTCGGAAGAACTTAAAGGCAATAAGCGCCTATGTAAGAGGCTGGAAAGGAAGTGGCGTCTGGGCTATGATGCCACGGACAAAGCCACCTATAGGGAGGCTATTAGAGCCTATAAATCTGAAATAAAATTAGCACAATCTGCCTTTTACAATGAGAAATTTATGCTGGCCAGATCCAAGCCCAAAGAGATGTATCAAATAGTAAAAAGTCTGACCACGCTCCCACCACCCTTAGCTGCTAACCACAACCCACTCTCCTGATGCAATGAGCTGGCAGATTTCTTTTTTCATAAGGTGAATAAAATGTATTCATCTTTCCCAGACACGGACCCAGATCCCCCTATCCAAGGACCACAGCTCGCTATAGATGCCGAGGACTCCCATCAAAACATCTTGGATCATTTTCCCCAGTTGGACTCAGAAACACTCGAGCCTTTGATGCATCAAATAGTCTGGCTCCCCATGCGACACCGCCCCTCCAAATACGCTGGTCTCAGTTGGCCAGGCCATTCTGCCTACGCTCTTGGAGTTCTGAATTCCTCCATAGCGACTGGTATAGTACCACCTACCTGGAAACATGCCATGGTACGAGCACTCCTGAAGAAACCCACCCTCGACCCCGGCAACCTCAATAGTTACCGCCCGATCTCCTTGCTCCCCTGGGTAAGAAAAATCCTCGAGAAACATATTAATATCTATTTAACTAGGTTTCTCTAGATTAACCATCTGCTCGATATTACTCAGACGGGTTTCCGCCCCAAACATGGGACGGAGACTGCTTTGATGGCGGTTACAGAGGAAGCCAGGTGGATCTTGGATCAGGGGGGGGATCAGTGGGGATCAGTGGCAGTGATCCTCCTTGATCTGAGCGCAGCGTTTGATACGGTGAACCATAAAATCCTTTTAAGCCGTCTCTACAATGTGGGAATATCAGGAGGAGCCTTGTCCTGGTTAAAGTCCTTTCTAAGTGACGGGACTTTCCAAGTGTTTGAAGGAGCCTCTGTCTCTGCAAGCAGGCCACTGGGTTGTGGGGTCCCGCAGGGCTCATCTTTGAGCCCTACACTATTTAATGCGTACATGAGACTGCTGGCTGAGATCGTCCGTCCCTATGGTATTAAGATCATCTTTTATGCGGACGATACTCAGCTAGTGGTCTCTCTCGCGCAAAAGAACTGCCATCAACCACAAACCAGCCTGACAACTTGCCTGGAACAGGTCAAGAGCTGGATGACGAAGTCGTGTCTCAAGCTTAACGGTGATCAAACTGAGCTGATGCTTATGGGTCCATCAGCTCCTTCCACCTTGGAGTTGTTATGGCCGCCCCCCACACCCAGAGACAATATAAAAACTCTTGGGGTGTGGCTGAACAAAACCCTGACTTTTAACATCCAAGCAACTAAGCTGTCTGCTACTTGCTTTGGTCTCATCAGGATGATGAAAAAAATCCTCCCGCTTCTACCTTTTGAGGCCAAGCAGGTAGTTATGAAGGGTCTCATCCAGTCCCGCCTGGACTTCAGTAACGCCCTGTATCTAGGGGCCCCTGATTACTGCCTGCAGAAACGCCAGCGGATTTAGAACTGTGCAGCACGTACATTGCTTGACCTGCCACGTAGAAACTCGGTGATGCCTGGACTGAAAGCCCTGCATTGGCTCCCTGTTAGGGAGAGAATTGAGTTCAAATCTATGTACATCTCCCATCAAGCGTATTGGAAATCTGGCCCAGTAATCAATCAATCTCTGATCACCCCTCATCGACTCAACAAACAGCTTCGTTCTCTCCACGCCTTTTTGGCGGTAGTTCCCCGGATCCGGAGATCCAGAGCTGGAGGTCGGTCATTTTCTTACAACGCAGCCAAGTTATGGAACTCACTCCCTCTTCATTTAAGATCTAATCCTAACTTGATGTCCTTTCGCAAACAGCTTAAAACTTTTCTTTTCAATAAATCAGGTTAACCCCTGGCCCGATCTCATTGGAGGGTACTAACCTAGTTTGCTAGCGCCTGGACGCCTCAGGGCAGCAGCGCGCTTAATAAAACCCTTTTTTCATTTCTTTTCACAGTGTGAAAGGTTTCTTACTTGAATATAATTAAACACAAGCATTGGCATAGCCAATAGGTCTCATCTTTGGAACCTTATAAGTATTTCGTTATGCAGTACAATATCCTTGGTGCAACATCAACTGTTGCATGTCTAAACACTTATAAGGACCCAAAGGCGAGACCTATTGGCTATGCCAATGCTCATTTCCATTTGCTTAAGGACTCAACAAGAGCACGTGGTTTTTATCGGTCTCCCTCGTGTGCTGCCTCCAATGCCGTGTTGGTGTTGCTCTGTCCCTGTTGATTGTGTGCAGCTCTGACTCCCTCTGATGCACTCATCCTCCTGTGCTTTTGCCCGTTTTTCCACGCTCCTGTGCTTCTATTCCCTAGCACCACATTGCAGTCTACTCCTTGTTCTTACTCCTCTCCATTTGCTTTCCTCTCCATGCCCCCCCGTGTTGCTCCCCACCAAACCTCCGTTTTTTTTTCTTCTCTCCGCCACCATTGTTACTCCCTCCCATTCCCTTAGTGAATTTCCCCACCTTCATTGCCATCCCATACAAAGCTGTTATCACCCTGTGGCTCTGCATCGGTATCTGAAATTAGTAGTGTATTGAAGAGGCGTCTGCCTCTGTGCTAGAGAAAACAGATCACTTTTCTGAACAAATGTGAGTTCGAGGCATGTGGGCTGCTAAATTCATATCTATTGCATAGATCGCCGCCTAGTGTTGGGTCCGGATGATTGCACATTGTTGTCCTGGAAGAGTCTTCGAAGTATCACGAGATAGGTGGCTCCTCCCCTGGACTACAGTGCGCATGGGCATCGACTCCATCCCCAGATTGTTTTTTTCCGCCATTGGGTTCGGATGTGATTTCGACGTCTCCGTGTCGGAATCGTAAAAGTCTCTTCTTTAAGGCCAAAAGGCCTTCGTTACCTGCGTCGGTATTGTTCGCGTGCGGTCTCGAGCATCATCCGGCTCTTTGAGTCGGAATTCTGCGGAGTCGAGTAACTCTTCCAACATCGAGGCCCTCTCATCGCAGCAAGACCCCGACGAACTTATCATGGAGCGGAGTCCGTTCAAGTTCTGCCCCGTCTGTGGATCCAAATATCCACATATCGACGTGCATCCAGTCTGTAATAAATGCCTCTCGCCGGACCACAACGAGGACAACTGCATGGCCTGCTCTAAGTTCAGGTCCAAGAAAACGCTCAAGCTTCGGCGCGCGGTGCGCCTTGAGGCCCAGCGAGCGGCTCCGGCACCCGATGACATATTCGACGACCCCGCAGAAGAAGGCCAAAGCCATCATCTTCAGATTTCACCGCCGTCGACGGAGGTCCAGGCCGATCCCGAAGAACACGTCGAAGGACAGGGCCAAGACCTTGAATACATCGAGGAGGTAGGGGACGACGAAGAAGTTTATGGGGCCGCGGAAGATAGCTCAGAGGATGAGCTATGCCCCGAAAGTTACATGACTCAGGCTCAGGTCACGGGATCGCCACTCGGCCTTACCCACGACCATGCACCGCTATCCCCGGCCCCGCCTTCTGGCCCGGCCACGGACACTCCAGCGGAGCCGCCATTGCGCGTATCGAAACCGAAACCTTCGGAATCGACTACACCAAAGATGGCCGACGTCCCACCAAAAACGAAACCGAAGCCATCGGATTCGACAACACCTAAAATGGCCGACGTCCCAACAAAAATATCAAAGCCTGCTCCCTCATCGACTCCGTCGCCCTCCGGCCCTCCGAAGTCGAAGAAAACTGTCGAGTCGACGACGCAGCAGAAGGTGGCCAAGGACCCGTCCCCTAAGAAGGTTGTCCATCACGTCTCGAGCACGGTCGCTCCGGCACGTTCCACTAAGGCTGTTGACACGCCTTCGGACAAAGCTGCGGCGCCGACAAGTAAACGCACAGTCGAAGCGAAGTCGACTAAGGGCCACGATCCGAAGGCCGGAGGCACAACGCATCGGCACACGGATGCCGGGTCTGCAGCAACGGCGTCGGCGCCTAAGCCTACGACGGAGCCAGGAGCCGTTGGAGCAGAAGATTCGTCGGCGGCACTCTCGTCGACACCAAGGGCCTCCGACGCTACCGAACATCGGGCGTCGGGTACCAAACCCTCTGCCTCGTTCACAAAACAGGTCACCGACTCCCTCAAACGTATTCGGGAGAAGACTTTGCCGTCAACGGCTCCCACGCCGTCGGCTCCGAAAGCGGTGGACACACCTGCGAAGACTTCGACCAAGCTTCTCTACACTCTGCCACCTAAGGTGGCACCAAAGGCGTTTGCACCCAAATCGGTGCCGAAGAATGCCTCAGAAGAACAATCTGAGCATTACATCGATGCCGAAACAGGGAAATCACTTCCCAGCCATTGGACTCCTATGTCATTCCACTAAAAAAGAAAAGGCCGACACAGGACATTCCTACCCTTGTTGAACCTATTCAGCCACCACCAAGACGGAGTCCATCACCTTCCCCCAACCAGTCAGGAGGAGAGGATGACGACCAAGATGAACAGTACAATTTCCCTGCTGACAATGACCCTGATGGTCAACAGGACTCATATGACGATGCTGGTGACCAGGGAGGACATCAGGTGGTACAGGACCCACAGGGTTTTGGTGCACGTACATCACCAACTGAGGATTCCGCAGCATTTAATGCTTTGATAGAGCGGGCCGCTGCAAATCATGATGTGGACATGCATGCTGACCCGGTGGAGGAAGATTTTTTGTTTGACACTTTCTCTGTCTCAGAAAGGATAGTCAAGACACTCCCTATGCTAAAAGGTGTCCCTAAGCATGCCCCAGAGATCTTTAAGGAACCTACCAGGGCGAGAGTGGTGAATCCACGTATTGAAAAGAAATACAGACCAGCACCTGGAGACCCGGCATATATTCGGGGACAGTTGCCTCTGGATTCGTTGGTGGTCGCCAATGCCCGCAAGAGGGCCAACTCCCAAACAACGGGTGAAGCTCCTCCCCCAGACAAGGAGTCGAAAGTGCTTGAGGCATCGGGCAAAAGGGTGGCTGCGCAGGCTGCCAATATCTGGCGTATATCAAACACACAGGCACTATTGGCACGATACGATAGGGCGCATTACGACACCCTAGAACAGCTCCTTCAACACCTACCTGATGAGTTTAAGGAGGCAGCCGAAATGCTCATACAAGAGGGAAAGCTCATCTCGAACGCTGCAATAAAGTGTGCACTTGATGTGGCTGATACAGCGGCTAGGGCGATTAACACTAGCGTCATGTTAAGGCGACAAGCATGGCTTCGCATATCAGGATATAAACCTGACATCCAAACAACAATACTCAACCAGCCCGTTAATCCTGACAGACTGTTTGGCCCAGATGTTGACACCACCCTCGAAAAAATTAAAAAGGATTATGAGTCAGCTAAGTCCATGGGGGCGCTTCAGTCTCAACAATTCAGGGGGAGCACTTTTCGTCGCTCAGGCGCACGTGGTGTTACCAGAGGACACTTGGGTCAACAGACACAGTTCACGAAAGGTGGTGCACAATCCTCGTACCCCAAGCAGGGTAGAGGGGGTTACAGAGGTAACAGTGCCAAGGGCAGAGGAAACAACAACTCCCGTTCCTCTGCCGCCAACAAACAGTGACTCTGTCACTGCCCCCCGACCATCCAACACCTGTCGGGGGGGAGACTCCAGCAGTTCCTACCAGTCTGGACATCCATCACCACAGACAGGTGGGTAAGACAGCTTATCCAGTACGGTTATTGTTTGGAGTTAACATCAACTCCACCCACCATTCCCCCAAGACAACGTCCTATGTCGGCAGAGCACTTGCACTTATTGCAGTCAATCAATCAATCAAGACATTTATAGAGCGCACTACTCACCCGTAGGGTCTCAAGGCGCTAGGAGGGGGGTGCCGTTACTGCTCGAACAGCCAGGTCTTGAGCTTCTTCCTGAAGGAGAGGTGGTCTTGGGTCAGGCGCAGGTCGGTCGGGAGGGAGTTCCAGGTCTTGGCGGCCAGGTAGGAGAAGGACCTTCCTCCTGTTGTCGCTCTTCGGATGCGTGGGACGGCGGCGAGGGCGTGGCTGGTTGATCTGAGGTGGCGCTTGGGAGCGTAGAAGTTGACTCGGTTGTTGAGGTAGCTCGGGCCTTGGTCGTGTAGGGCTTTGTGTGCGTGGGTGAGGAGCCGGAAGGTGAGTCTTTTGTTGACTGGGAGCCAGTGTAGGTCTCTCAGATGTCCGGAGATGTGGCTGTTTCGTGGGATGTCGAGGATGAGTCTGGCTGAAGCGTTCTGGATCCGCTGGAGTCTCTTCTGGAGCTTGGCGGTGGTTCCGGCGTAGAGGGCGTTGCCGTAGTCCAGTCGGCTGGTGACGAGGGCCTGGGTGACAGTCTTCCTGGTCTCGGTGGGGATCCACCAGAAGATCTTCCGTAGCATGCGTAGGATGTTGAAGCATGACGAGGAGACGGCGTTGACTTGTCTGGTCATGGAGAGGGAAGAGTCCAGGATGAAGCCCAGGTTGCGAGCGTGGTCCGTCGGTTTGGGTGCGGAGCCCAGGGCGGGGGGCCACCAGGAGTCGTCCCAGGCGGAGGGCGAGGGGCCCAGGATGAGGACCTCCGTCTTGTCTGAGTTCAGTTTCAGGCGGCTGGTCGTCATCCACTCGGCTACATCTCTCATCCCTTCGTGCAGGTTGGCTCTGGCGGCGGCGGGGTCGTTGGTCAGGGAGAGGATCAGCTGGGTGTCATCGGCGTAGGAGATTATGTTGAGGTTGTGTTGGCGTGCGATGGCCGCGAGGGGGCTCATGTAGACGTTGAAGAGGGTGGGACTCAACGAGGATCCTTGAGGGACGCCGCAGATGACTTCGGTGGCTTCTGACTTGTAAGGTGGTAGGCGGACTCTCTGTGTTCTTCCGTCGAGGAAGGAGGTGATCCATTCCAGCGCCTTCTCCTGGATTCCGATGTTGCCGAGGCGCTGCACTAGGGTGCGGTGGCAGACAGTGTCGAATGCCGCGGAGAGGTCTAGGAGGATGAGGGCCGCTGTTTCTCCGTTGTCCATCAGGGCTCGGATGTCATCGGTGGCAGCGATGAGGGCGGTCTCGGTGCTGTGGTTGGCTCGGAAGCCAGACTGTGAGGGGTCGAGGGATCCATTCGTCTCGAGGAAGGCGGCCAGCTGTTTGTTGACGGTCTTTTCGATGACTTTGGCTGGGAACGGGAGGAGCGAGATGGGACGGTAATTCTTGAGTTCGGTGGGGTCCGCTGTAGGTTTCTTGAGTAGAGCGCTGAGTTCTGCGTGCTTCCAGCTCTCCGGGAAGGTGGCGGTGTCGAAGGAGGTGTTGATAATGTCCCGCAGGTGGGGTGCGATGACAGCGTCGGCCTTGTTGAAGACGTGGTGGGGGCAGGGGTCGGTCGGAGATCCGGAGTGGACGGGGTTCATTGTGCGGACGGTGTCTTCGGTGCTGATCGGAGTCCAGGCGAGGAGGGTGGTGGTGGGTGGCGTTGCTGCGGTCGTGGCGTGCGTCGGTTGGATGCTGAAGCTGTTGTGTATGTCCGCGATCTTGTTTGCAGAGGTCTTGTGACGGGGTGATGTCGTTGTTTCCGGCGTTGGGGTTGGAGAGCTCCTGGGTTGGGGTTGGAGAGTCCTGGCACTGGGCGCGGTCCAGGCGCGGACGGGCGCAGACGTGCTTACCTTTGGCGCGCCTTCGGCGCACAATCGGCGCGCCCGCTGCGCGTGCGCACGGTCGCCATTTATGGCGAAGTGCAGGGAGGGAGGAGCAGCTGGGAGGCGGGAGCGGGGAGGGTACAGAAGGAAAGGGGGCGTGTCCACACTCCCGGCGGCGGGAAGCGGGGCGGGTGGGGGCACTGCAGGGGAAACAGCACAGGAGGGGTAAAACAGTACAGAAACACGAGTGAAAACGCAATAAAAGTAATTAGCTATACAAACTACAGTAGAATACAGTTACAAGCAAGCAGAGCAGCAGGGAAATGCGGGAGAGTGACGAGCGCGGGGCGTGGCCAGGCGGCAGGAAGGCTCAGCGAGGCTGAGAGCAGAGGCAGGCGGGGGCACACGCGACAGCTGGTGGCCGTGCGGCGCGGGGGTGTCCTGAGATTAGGCAGGAAGTTGTGGTGATGCTGCAAAAAGGCGCAATCGAGCTCGTACCAGTGGAGGAGGAAGGCACAGGGGTCTATTCCCTGTACTTCCTTATCCCGAAAAAGGACGGATCCCTCAGACCCATTCTGGATCTACGCCCCCTCAACCTGTATATACTGTTGGAACACTTTCACATGCTTACACTGCAGCAGATTCTTCCCCTGCTGAACCAAGGGGACTTCCTAGCAACCGTGGACCTCAAGGATGCTTATTTCCACATACCACTCCACCCATCCCACAGAAAATACCTCAGGTTCACCATTCAAAACAGGCACTGTCAGTTCAAAGTCTTACCCTTCGGAGTTACCACTGCCCCCAGAGTATTTACAAAGTGTCTGGCGACAGTTGCGGCGCACCTCAGGAGGCAGAACATACATGTCTACCCTTACCTAGACGACTGGCTCGTTCAAGCAAAGTCGGAACAACAGTGCGCCGCGGACATGTCCCACACCATTCACCTCCTTCACAGTCTGGGGTTCTCGCTAAACTACCCAAAGTCGCACCTACAACCAGCCCATGTGCGGCAGTATCTGGGTGCAACAATAAATACCCTGACTGCTATGGCTCAGCCAAACCCGGTCAGGATCAACAACATTCAGTCGCTGATCCAAAGGTTCAGACCGCAACACTCCCTACCAGCGAGAGTGTTCATGCAGTTGATAGGCATGATGGCCTCCTGCATCTTCATAGTCCCGCACGCAAGGTTGCACATGCGTCCGCTCCAAGAATGCTTGGCAAATCAGTGGACACAGACTCAGGGACAACTGACAGACCTAGTGTTGGTGACCGGTCGGGCATACAACTCTCTGCATTGGTGGAATCCACACAACCTTTGCAAGGGACGACCGTTCCAAGAGCCTGTGCCACAGATTATACTAACAACGGACGCATCTCTCCAAGGGTGGGGAGCTCATGTGCTCCACTACACGGTGCAGGAACTGTGGTCCACCCAGCAACAGAAGTTGCACATCAACTACCTGGAATTGATGGCAATCTTCATGGCGCTCAAGTCCTTCAAAGTACATCTGTGCAACAAGGTCGTGTTGATCCGGACGGACAACATGACAGCCATGTACTACATCCAAAAACAGGGAGGTACTCACTCGCCACAGCTGTCTCATCTGGCTCAGAGCATGTGGAAGTGGGCCATTCAGAGGAACATTTTCCTCATGGCAGAACACCTCCCGGGCAAGGACAATCAGATGGCAGATCTGCTCAGCAGATACGGCCATCAAATGCACGAGTGGGAGATACATCCATCAGTACTCCACCCGTACTTTCAGCAGTGGGGTCATCCAGAGATAGACCTGTTTGCCACAAAGGAAAACGCAAAATGCCAAAGCTTTGCCGCCAGGTTCCCTCACCCGGAATCGCAAGGGAATGCGATATGGATGAACTGGTCAGGCAGATTTGCGTACGCTTTTCCCCCAGCGCCTTTCATTCCGCTGGTGGCAAGAAAGCTAAAGCAACACTCGATGACGCTCATCCTGTTTGCTCCAATGTGGGCACGCCAACCATGGTACACCACGTTTCTAGAACTTTCCGTGGTACCGCATCAAAGGCTGCATCTCTCCCCAAGCCTCTTGACGCAGAATCATGGCGACATTCAGCATCCAGATCCACAACAGCTCAACCTGGCGATCTGGCTCCTGAGGTCCTAGAGTTTGGCTACCTCAACCTGCCTCCAGAATGCATGGATATCATACGAGAGGCAAGAAAGCCCACTACCAGAGCTTGCTATGCAGCAAAATGGAAGCGGTTTGTCATTTACTGTACAGAACACAATATCAACCCGCTAGATGCATCCATTCCTAACATCAGCTATTTGTTAAATCTATACAAATGCAATCTAGCGTACGCTTCCATTCGGATACACTTATCCGCCATAACGGCTTATCTCCAGAACAGGCAGCATCTTTCTGTTTTCAGGGTGCCTGCCATTAAAGCCTTCCTGGAGGGACTGAAACGAGTCATTCCTCCGAGAACACCACCAGCTCCAGTGTGGAACCTCAATGTGGTCCTCACTCGGCTGATGGGCCCACCTTTTGAGCCACTGCACTCCTGCGAAATTCAGTTCCTGACATGGAAAGTGGCATTTCTCATTGCTATTACATCGCTCAGACATGTTAGTGAGCTGCAAGCGCTCACAGTCCAGGAGCCATTCATACAAATTCATTCAAACAGGGTAGTCCTACGCACTAACCCCAAATTCCTTCCGAAGGTGGTGTCACAGTTTCATATCAACCAAACTATTGACCTGCCCGCATTCTTTCAAAACCCACAAACAGTAGCGGAAAGAATGCTTCATACATTGGACGTTAGGAGGGCGTTGATGTACTACATTGACAGAACACAACACTTTAGGAAAACACAACAACTTTTTGTTGCCTTCTCAGCACAGCACAAAGGCAACCCTATTTCCAAAGCAGGAATAGCCAGATGGATTGTTAAGTGCATTCAAATCTGTTATCAAAAAGCTAAACGTACTTTAACAATACCCCCAAGGGCGCACTCCACACGCAAGTTGGGGGCCTCCATGGCTTTCCTAGGGAACATCCCTTTGGAAGACATTTGTAGAGCAGCCACGTGGTCTACACCGCACACATTTACCAAACATTACTGTGTCGATGTGCATTCCAAACAGCAAGCAGCTGTAGGACAGGCTGTTCTCAAGACACTCTTTCAGACTTCTGCAGCTGGCACGGGCAACCGCCCCTAATGGAGGGACTGCTATATATTCTATGCAATAGATATGAATTTAGCAGCCCACGTGCCTCGAACTGAATATGCTACTTACCAGTTTGCATCTGTTCTTGGCATGTAGGGCTGCTAACATTCATATCACCCGCCCTCCTCCCCGGTGCCCGTAGCGGCTGCAGATACTCTCTTGCATTCAATCATTAGCATGGACATCCTTTACACTATTTCACTCCATCTCTGCCACAATGGCTAAAAACAATCTGGGGATGGAGTCGATGCCCATGCGCACTGTAGTCCAGGGGAGGAGCCACCTATCTCGTGATACTTCGAAGACTCTTCCAGGACAACAATGTGCAATCATCCGGACCCAACACTAGGCGGCGATCTATGCAATAGATATGAATGTTAGCAGCCCTACATGCCAAGAACAGATGCATACTGGTAAGTAGCATATTCATTTTCACCCACAGCACGGCGCCTCTCAAGGGGAGGATATGGCTTAACGGACAGAGATGGTGACATTGTGGTTGAGAAACCAGGTTCTAGACTCGGATTCGGCTCAACATCGTTTGATTCCGGGCAGATCACGTTATCTCCCCGTGCCTACTAGAAATGAATGTGTCCTTGTGTAATGTAATTAACTGGTGCTCATATAAAGCGTGCTAATACATTTGGGTTGAGGTTGCGCTATAAAAATAAAGTCTGCCATGGTATTTTAGGGTTGGTCTCATGTTTTTGTGGTGTAGTCCGACAGGCTCCTTCCATATCCCGTGATTTTTCTGTCACCCCTGCCTCTCTTTTCCCCTGCTCTTCCTTCTGCCGGTGAGAAGTTGTATTTGGCTGCAGTAAGATGTTATGTCAGTGATCTCAATTAGGCTTAGCAAATCGCAGCAAGTCTTGTATGCAGACAGTTTCTAAGGACATCTACAGGCAACAGCATACATGTGTAGTGGCTCCTCGTCATTAGGGGGGCTTCCAGCCTTTGTCGCTTTCTCAGCCTACAACGTTACGCACATCTGCGCTTAGTTTCAGCAAGCATTGCGCTTGTGGCTCAAAAGCTGGGGTGGGCGAAAGCGATACCCTTTGTGACACGAGGGCAACTCCGCGCTGCTGAAGCTACAACTCGAGTACATAACTATCCCCAGTGGCCAGTGCAGCTGGTACAGTCGTACTAGGGTCCTGGCGTGAGGAAGAACTGGGGCCCTGGTGTGAGGAGATATCTGCAGCACAGTTATTTCCTTCTACTAAAGGTGGAGGAGGCTCCATGTTGCACCCGGTAGATTTCCTCCACGCAGCACAGACGTTAAGATGTGGTTGGTAACCACTTTTACAGAAAGGCTTGGGGACGGCGACATATATTGGCTTTGCTAATGCTTATTTTGTACATGTCTTCACTGGATTATATCGTGAATTTTGGCGTATTCTCTGCTGCTTTCTCCAGATGTATATCAGCACACGTTCTTCTAGCTCGTGTCATGAGACCGCATCCGTTTCCACTTACTTGAAAAACAGCTGAAAGCCCCTCTGCTGGCTCCCACAAAAGTTAGAACCCAATTTTCGAATGATCATAATCGCTGAAAATAGTCCCAGCCTGGGATGTCGTTTAACAACATGACCAGGCTCTCTTGCCTTAGCTTTTAGCAAGACACAAATCTCGGAGGCTGTATAAATACACTGTGAATATGCTTTGTAAACCTGTTGTATGTAGAACGACCGTTTAGAAAGTCTGAAGAGATTTTATTTAGGTCCGAACCACACAACTTTTGAAATTATTTTTTGTAAAACGAGTTAATTTGCGTTGGCTTTTAAACAACGATCGATTTTAATATTAAATTAAAGAAATTGCTCAAAATGTCGTTGTAAAGCCAGCTAAGCGTGTGTTCACGCTTTCTACAGGACAAGCTTGTTACTTCCTCTTTGCCTGTCCCGTTGAATTCTCGTAAAAAATGCAGCATTAAAACGTCATAAATGAGCTGATGTCATCAGCATTGTTTTCAGTGCCAGGTAATGTAGCAAACACTAGTCTGGCTAGAGCGAGGAAGCAATCTCAACATCTGCCATGTAGCATCTGCCATAAAGAATCAACAGGTTTGTAATCTGTCTTGTTCTCTTCTTTTTCCAAAAGTTTTTTGCTATATTTTGTAATTCATTGAAACTAATTGAATATATCCACTTTTTTGAGAAAGTAGGTTAAGTATTTAACATTTTTTTTAAAGTGTAGCTGCACCTTAAAGACATCACCTCGAAGTCATAATATTTTAGTAGACATTCTGAAAGTAAGCAGTAAAAAAGTTTGAAAATATATTATTTACCATGAAATGGCAAAAAATGAAAGTGGTAAAGCAGATAGGCCATAAGATATGGCTAATATTTCAGATAAAGACCGCACTGTGTAGTTTGGCAGTTTCCCAAAAGAAAGGTAGGGTTCTTTATATGAGAAGACCATTCCAAAGATCTGGTTGCAGCTCCGGTTATATTTATTCAGTGCCCGAGAGATTTGAATTTCGTGTTTCCATTCAGCTGCAGCTTCTTTATTCTGCAACCCTTTTGTCTGCTGAAGACATTTTAGCCAGGTAAGGTGGACTTCCCTGGCGAAGCACCCTGCATGCCTGTCCGTAGATCTTAAATTTAATTCTGCTTTGGAGTGGAAGCCATTGTAGCTCATTTAGAACCTGTGAGATGGGGTCACATGTTCTCTCGTTGGACAGTGACTTCAAATCTGCCTTTAGCAGAGTAGGAGAGGATTGCCAAAACCCAGCTAACTTGACATTTCCTTCTTTGATTTAGGACTTCAGTATATCACTATTCCTTATAGGATGATTTTTTTGTAATGCGAAGTATCCTGTGAAAGTAACTGCTCAAATCCAAATTAAGTTCTGATTGTATTTTTTTAGTGCATCTCGTCCTCCTTATCCCAACCGTTGCATAATATATGCAGAAAAAGCTAGTAACGTTTGAAAATAATGCATATATGTAGCTCTCTGATTAATTTACCTTTCGAATATTTTGAGCCCGGAATAAATTTAGCGGTTCATAGTCAAATACCTTCCTTTATTGTAATGCTGGAAGCACTAAATATCTCCAGCACGTCTAATTTTGCAAGACATTTTGTTATTGAGATAAAACGTACAAAGACCACAACGAATGCCATGTTGCTTTAAACGCAGCAAAGCTGCAATATTCCTGTACATTATGTTAAACCAAAGCCACCACATCTGATTAAAGCAGTTGCATACTTCAAGTATAAGAATAGGGCAGCCATAGAGTATAGGCATAGCAAGGAAGTACCACTGCATCACTGTTGGAAAGCCACCCATTCCAACAACGTAACGGGAAGAAGAAAGACAAACCAAAAAACATGCACAATACAAGAAGCGTACCATATACTAGGTTAGAGAGAACCATCCGAAGGAGTCCCACAACCCTGAAGAAGTTGAGGGATGGGGTCCGCAGGGGAGAAAGGAGAGGCGACCAGGATTTTCGACTAAGAGGTGAAGCTCAGTCAAAGAGTTGGAGAGCTTTAAGTCTAGGCGGTGTAAAAGGAGTTTGTATTCTAAATGGAAGAGTTATTGTAGAAGAGTCTGCTAAATGCGTGTGAATTTCACTTATGTGTGGGATATTCTGTGAGAAAGCGAGGACGTGTGAACCATTGGGCTGAGGTGTGGGGCAGCAGGTTATTTCGCACTTAATGGCTGCCTGCATAGCGCTAGTTCCCTGGAAGGAGGATGTGCTGCGATCTAGAGAAGAATCCCATACCAAGTTAAATTAACCTTTCAGGACTATATCGCCACCCTACCATAACAGGTGTGTGTTCCCTAAGTAAGGTAATAAGGAATGCGTCTTGTGCCTGGTTGTGAGCATATGCATTCAGGAGTGTGAGGGGCACGAACCTTCACAAAACTGCTGTCTCTGTCCCAGACCACCCACATGTGCTTAGAACACAACAAGACATTGCAGAAAATCACATCCCTGGCTGGTTTAGAAGTTGCAGAGGCCCAGTGACGGATTGGGATAATTGGGATGTGCCATATATGGGGTGCCCTGCTTTAGGTGGTGCGTCTCCTGCAAGAAAATCACATCCGCATCCTGTTGGAGGAGATACCGCCACACTGGTTTTCTTTTTAGTGGGCGAGTTGAGCCCTCACACATTGAGCGAAAGGAATTTAACACCGGTGACTAGTCATGTGGGAGGGTTAGAGGTTAGGGCTGAGTACCCGCTTGAGTAGGCAACCTCCTGGAGGGAGGGAGATTGGGGGAGGGATGGGGAGTTGGGGAGGGAGATGGCGCTGCGAGTGGTGGATGAGCCAGGGGCTGACCTCATGGGGTATGGCAAGTAAGTGGGCTGAAAAAGTGGGGTGGCGAAGAGCACTCGGTCCAAGCTGGTCGGGACAAGCAGTATGATGAGTCAAGGGGATGAGAGAGGATGGGTACCCCCAGAGAGGCATGCAACCTAGATAAAAAAAAGTCAACATTGGGTAAAAACATCAGGCCAACCGGGCTTTAACAATCCAGAAGTGAAGTTGGCCAGCGCGTGGCAAAATCTACTGACCAGGGGAAGTCACTCCCCAAAAGTCTGGATTCACAGGACAGGCTGACAGGGAGTGTAGGTCCACAATGGACAGGGCCAGCAATGCATCACTGGGTCACTTCGACGGCGTCTATGTCCACATGCACGGCTAAGGAGAGGCAGTTTGTGGTGCTGGACGTTGCTCGCCGTGCATCTAGGAGACCGCTAGTTAGTAGTCTGATCTCCAAGTCAGCTGGGGAGGCTGGTTGTCAACAAAGGTCTGCAACAAAGGTCGTAGCAGCCATGGGCGTGTGATGCTGCATGTGACAGGAGGTTGCAGCGCAGCCCTGTGGATGGGTAGGGGAGGGCATGAAAAATCCAGCTGAGGGGGGAGGGTGTGAAGGGTTCCTCTGTATTCGCAGGTGCTGAATAATGTCCTCCTTGGCTTCACAATTTATTTATTTATTATTAGTCTTGTAGAGCGCGAACAGCTACCCGTAAGGGTTTCCCGGCGCTAATTGACATTATAGCATAATAATCCAGAGGGAACTAAAGCGCAACAGACCAGGTCTTAAAGGTAACAGCTTTCCGAAGGAAATTATTGGGCAAAAAGCCAGGTCTTGACGGCTTTGCGGAAGCGAAGATGGCAGTGCTCTACTCGAAGGTCTAAAGGAAGAGAATTCCAGAGTCTAGGTCCTAGTACAGAAAAGGAACGACCGCCCATTCTAGTGAGCCTAAACTTAGGCACACAGAAAAGATGTTGGGAGGAGGAGCGAAGAGAGCGTGCAGGAACATAGGGTTTGACAAGAGACTGGAGATAGGTGGGGGCAGCTTCAATCTTTATCTTATGCATGAAGCATAGTGTCTTGAACTTCACTCGTTTATCAAGGTTGAGCCAGTGGAGTTGTTTTATGCGTTCGGAAATTGGGTCATATTTCCGACATCCACACAGAAGCCGAGCAGCGGCATTCTGGACTAATTGGAGACGGCGCATAACCTCCCTGGTCGCCCCCAGATAGAGCACATTACTGTAGTCCAATCTGGAGGTCACCAGAGCCGTTACAACGGATCTCTGGGTGTCAGAAGGCAGGATCCAAAAGATTTTACGCAGCCACCTAAGAATAGTAAAACAGGTGGCTGCAACCTTATTTACCTGATCCTTCATCGATAGCTCCCTATCGATAATGACCCCGAGATTTCTCGCTCGTTCCGATGGAATGGGTAAATCTCCCATAGTTGATGGCCAGTGTCTCAAACTCCATAGGTCAGGCTTGTTACCAAAGACAAGCACCTCTGTCTTATCGCTGTTGAGCTTAAGAAAGTTACAGCTCATCCAGCGGGAGATGTCATTAAGACCAGATTGCAAAGAGGAAGGTGATGAAGGGTCAGCTTGAGATAGGGAAAACACAATTTGTGAATCATCAGCATACGTGAAAAGTTTAAGACCAGAGTGATAAGCGACATGTGCTAAAGGAACAACATATAAATTAAAAAGAAGAGGACTTAGAATAGAACCCTGGGGCACACCATGAGGAGAAGAATAAGTGTTGGAAGTGGAGGTGTTGGAAAAAATTTGAAAAGTCCGATCGGAAAGAAAAGACGAAAGCCAGTGTAAGGCTTTGTCACAGATACCAAAGGAGGCAAGGCTACTGAGGAGGATACTGTGCAGGACAGTATCGAAGGCTGCACTGAGATCAAGCAATATCAGTGCAGCCGTCTCGCCTCGATCGAGTAGTTGGCGAATATTCTCAGTTACTCCTAAAAGAGTGGATTCAGTGGAGAAGCCTTGACGAAAGCCAGACTGGGAGGGATGAAGGAGATTATTGGTGACAACAAAACGAGATAAATGTAGGTGAAAATGCCGTTCTAAAATTTTAGAAAAAGCCGGTAACAACGAGATTGGACGGAAGTTGGCAGCAACATTAGGGTCCGCATTGGGTTTCTTAAGAAGTGGGGTCACCATTGCATGCTTCCAGCTCTGAGGGACCGTGGCTAAATCAAGAGAAGCATTTAACAAAGTACAAATTGCCTCTAATTGGGGAAGCTCAAATTGACGTAAAACCGAAATGGGTAAGGGATCCATAGGTGAGCCAGACTTAATGTTGTTTAAAATTTCCTGGAGGGTAGCGGGTACAAGATTAGGCCAGGACGTTATTGAAACCTGAGGACAAGGAGTAACAAAGGGTGGAAGTACGCTAATGATGGATTTCTCCTGGGCTGCAATGTCTTTATAAATTTTATCAATTTTAGATGTAAAGTACTGTGCCAGTTCATCACATTTCGTGTTGGAGAGAGGAGGGGGTATAGCAACTGTCTGAGAACCCGCAAGGTCTTTTACCACCTTGAATAGGACGTTGGACTTATTTATGGCTCCTGTGATCAGGTTATTGACATAGGTGGCTCTGGTGAGAGCACAGGCCTTATGGTAAAGTTTTAGTTCAGCTTTATACGCAAGCCCAGCAGGGATAAAATAATCTTTTCTCCAAGTTCTCTCAAGTTTTTTACATTGAGATTTGTGAGCACGGAGGGTTTCATTGAACCATGGAGCAGGGGAATTGTGGACAATATTTTTCTTATTAGAGAGAGGGAGGCAAATATTTATAGCCTCAAAGAGCCAAGAATTTACCGAGTCGGCAAAAGCATTTATGTTGTCTAGACCAAGCGGGTATTTGGGCATAAGATCATACAGTGTTTTATTGAAGGCAGCTATGTCCAGATTTTTCCAAATTCTCTTTTTAAGGTTCATCACAGAAATAGGTGTCGTATGTGTTTTATTGTATGTTATAGTAAATTTCACAAGGTAATGGTCAGACCAGGAGACGGGCAGAGGAGGAAAACATGTTATCTGTGAAGAATTTGAGAAGACGGGGTCCAAGAGATGTCCACCCTTATGGGTAGGGCCCTTGTTGAATAAAATTAGATTCATAGCAGCAAGGTCAGAAATGCAATTGTCAGCGGAGTGATCATTAGGATTGTCTAAATGTAAATTTAAATCACCGATAACCAGAAAGTTACTGGAAGAAATAAGCACAGAAGATAAATAGTCCAAAAACTGGGTATACCAAGAATTTACCGTGCCCGGAGGGCAATATAGTAAAAGCCCTGTAAGAGTAAACTTGGGATTTAAAGTAAGCTTAAAAGACAAAGCATCACATCCGTTAAAGGTGATAGGGTCCGAGTGACACTGATATTTTTTATTAAAAATAATCGCCACACCGCCCCCCGTCCTTTTAGGACGGTCATTTCGAACAATGGCGTAGTCAGTGGGCAGCGCTTCGGCGATGTCAGGGCCGGAGCTCTCATGAAGCCAAGATTCAGTGATGAATAATACGTCAGGCGCTTCATCTTGAAGCAGGTCGAAAATGTTACGCTTATGTTTTGGCAAAGAGCGACAATTATGACTAATAAATGAAAATCCAGAAGGAGTAGTCACTAATTGACGTTGACTATTGCACAATAAAGGAATATTTAGCAGAAATGGACATTCGGGGCAGTGCTGAGGAAAACAATCAAGCATATCAAGTGAATGCATTTCATGCGTATTAGGTCTTAAGTCAAGTAATTGTCTGCTAGAATACGAATAAGACACCTTGGAAAAAGAGCCAGGGGTTTTGGCCCCGGGGCCCGGTTGGGCGCGGACGGGCGCAGACGGGCACGCCTTTGGCGCGCCTTCGGCGCGCCCGCTGCGCCCGCCCGCTGCGCGGACGGGAAATGACACACATATATACGGGAGGAGGGTGGGAGGGTCTGAGAGCCTAGACCGCGATCCCTGCACCTCCCTAAGATGGCGGCTGACCCCCGGCTGGATCCGCGACAGCGGGAAATCAGCTGTGCGGTCTGTGGTGGGTAGCGGAAAGCAACGTGCAAATGTGCAAATTAAGCAAAGTTTAAAAATCGGAATTAAAATACATCAGTAGCACAGAGTAAAATTACACAAACAAATTTCCCGGCTTTTCGCCTCAGGAAAACACGCTAGGTATCAATCACCGAGCCGTGCAAAATGAGCAATTTAAATACCCCGGGAGGGCGGGAGGGTCTGAGAGCCTAGACCGCGATCCCTGCACCTCCCTAAGATGGCGGCTGACCCCCGGCTGGATCCGCGACAGCGAGAAATCAGCTGTGCGGTCTGTGGTGGGTAGCGGAAAGCAACGTGCAAATGTGCAAATTAAGCAAAGTTTAAAAATCGGAATTAAAATACATCAGTAGCACAGAGTAAAATTACACAAACAAATTTCCCGTCTTTTCGCCTCAGGAAAACACGCTAGGTATCAATCTAGACTAGGGGGGGAGGGGGTGTCTCTGCTTTGCTTTGTTTAGAGGCATTTCAGGAGGCCACTGTAGACCACAAAGGCGGCTGGATTGGCTGGTCTGATGGGAACGGCTACCAAGTCGTTCCCCTCCAAGGCTAACTGGATGTTCATTGGGCTTCCTTCAGTGACCCCAGGACTCTACGATTGCCCTCCCACTCAAAGATTATAGTAAAAGTATGGCCTCATTGGTAGCGGATATTGAATTTCTGAAGTTTAATGACTAAGAGCAATTTCTTGTGGTAAAGACTGCCCTTTTACAGTGAAACCTGCAGGAACGCTTCCTTTTCAACATAGAAATGTGCTCTAGTGAGTCTATCAGGAGGGGAATTGGGGCACCCCAGCGTTCTTGCCGCCCTAATGCTACTGTCCAATGGCGCCTGGGTCTCCACGACTAGCGTGTCGCAGATCCACTATGAAGAACATGATATCAGGGTCCTCCATTCCCTTTGGATTGCCACTGATGTGAATATTATTCCTCCGACTGCGATTTTCGATGTCTTTGTGTTTCAGTTGGAGGTCAATGTGTTGGTCTTCCAAGGTTCCCATCCTGTGTCAGGGGGCCTCCAGCTCTTCCGTTCCGTCCCATATCACTGGCTCTTTCGCCAAGAACATCGATGTCCGTTTTCAGTGAGCCGATATCTACTCTGTTTGTTGAGGAAGTTATTCAAGTAGGCTTGGGTGAAGGGGAGCTGTAGAGGCGGTCACTGAAGGTGCATGCACCATTTCAGTGGAGAAATCCATAGTTGGTGAGTTCGCATTTTGTCACAAGGAGGTGACAGATGTCTTTAGCCGCAGCTCCAGATGTAGCTCTGGTTGATCTGCCTCGGGGCATGACCGGGTGCCCGCCGCAGGTCAGGAGGAGGGTCTCTCATACAGCCTTCCAGAGGCTCAAGCTGCAGCGCTCCCAGACAGTGGCATTGGGGGGGGTGGGGGGAGGGTCTGCAAGTAGAAGTCAAAAGTTGGTACAGCAGAGCCCGAAGATCAGCAGAACTCGAAAGCCCGAGGCCCAAATGATTCAGCAGGACCCCGGTAGCCCAAGGCCTGCTGGTTCTGAGCGTCTGGTGATCTCCCCACCCCCTTCTGTGACACAGTCTGGAGCAGGCAAAGTGGAGGCTGCATCACCAACCACGCCAGAATAGGACCTCCACTTTCTGTTGCAGGGCTGTCCGAGACCAAGCCAGTTGGCAGCCCACTGGATCAGTAGCCGCGAAGTAAGTCAGACACCAGAGGAGGATGCAGGAAGAGGGTGCCGACCTGCCAAGGCCCATTCCACTGATTTCCAGGGCTGATCTGCCTCAAGGCTCTGTGGGCCCAGGCCGCTGGGTTCTTGAGGCCCAGGCAAGATGGCGAAGGCGCGGTGTCTGCCTGCGGCGCAAGGCAGAGGCACAGCTTTCTGACCTAAGAAGGGTCGCCACAGACTAGTAGGTCTGCCGAGGACACAAGGCCTCAGGTCTCTATTCTACTGTCAGAAGGGGCATAATTGCAGCCCGATGCGGTAGATGGCAGCAGGAAAGGCCTTGGGATCCAGAGCTCCGAGGAGGTGCGACCTACGTCATCTTGAGTTAGGCCACGCCCTCAGAATGCCTAATTTTGGCACGATGGCCTACTTTGTATACTTTTGCTTTTTATGTAATTAGCTGATTGCTTAGTTTGCATGTAATGTTTAGTCACGCTCTGGGTTTCAGTTATGTAGATTCCTGTCCTTTTGATTATTTTTTTTTTGGATTAGGTGATTAAAACGTGGTCTAGCTTTGTAAAGCAGGTGATTGCTGTACAGGGTGAGGTAGAAGTAGGCTTTTTATTGATATATTTGGTTTTGAGTGAAGTGGACATCGGAATTGTAGGGGTGCATCATAAGAGTTACTTATGTAAGTCCTGAGAAATAATCTGCTTTGTGATTGAAACTTGCTTTTAAAGTCTTGACATTTTCTTTTACGACGTGCTGGGTATTAAAGTGCAGGTCATTGTTCGGGGGGTGATGACAAACTAGAGTCTTGCGATATGGTCATAATCTCTAATGCTTCCTAGTAACTTTTTAAGTCCAAACATGCTGCCCACAGGATTCTTCTGCCAGCATTCAATACTCTTATGATTTTTAAATTGACATTGTTTTGTTAATAAATCTTAACTATTGGGCGTGAAGACAAGCTGTTCTATTATTTTGTTTTAATAACTTTAATATGTGTGATTTTAATTAGATTTTTTTTCTCTCCAGATTTTCTATTTTGTACATACATTGTTTTGTATATACTGTATATGATGACTTCGGTGGGCAATGAACGTTCCCGGGGCACTCGGGAGAAGACACAAATTTCACCTCCACAGGCACAACCACAGAAACAAGTACAGGTAGCTATTATCCAGGTTTGATCTTAAATGTAAATATTTAATTAAATGTATGAAAAAGTAGCTCAAATTTCTCCCATAGGTGCATACTTTGAAAGCTGTGCTTGATTTTAACTTGATCAAAGACATCTGATTAAATTCAGTATGCTGTATAACACTGTAGTGTCTTTTATTTTGAATGTTTTTTTTTTTGGGTACTCATTTGCACTTGCTATTTACTTCTACATAAATCATCGCTTTTTACTTATTTGGTATGTTTATACAAAGTTCTAGATAAGAAATGAAACCTTAATAAAAAAGTGCTTGTAGTTTATTCATGGTATACAATTAAAATGGCCAATGCTTGTTTTACACAAGGCAACATCTAGAAGTAATATTTTGATGAACATAGAATTCAGAATATCCAGTAACTATTAATTACAGGACACCAAGACTTTATCAAAACTGGCCTAATTGACTGGGTGGAATACCAGTTTTGTACTTTTTGGCAGAATCGATTTTTGACTAGTTGTATACCCAGAGCAAAATACTTTAGTGTAAAGCGCAGACATAAAAATCTGGGTAATTTTTATAATTCGTTCCAGAAGACATATCGTTTGAATAATTTTACAAACATTGTAGATCCAGTTCCTCGAACCATACCCACCCTCTTCTCGAGCAATAGATTTACATGGTGGTTATAGTTAATATTTGCCCGAATTTCTTAATTCCATCTCCTCATTGAATAAGCTCTGCACAATCTCTTTTGATAAAATACCTGACAGGATAAATTTGTTAATGTAACTGGATTCACATGGCCCTAGTACTCCACTTGTTAAAGGTTATACTACAGTATACTGTGTTGAATATGTTATTGGAAGTGTAAGGACAGAATACATTCTAGTAGAATGGCATGAAGAAATCAACAGCGAGTGTGGCGGAATGTTGGTGTGGTGGGGCCCCTTTGCTTTTTGTGAGTTAGGTGGGCTCTCAGTTTGAGCGTGAAAGAGTTAATCAACTGTTATCTTGCCAACCATGAAACTTTTCTCAATCTGGAGTTGGTGCCAATGATAGTCACCCGCTGGGCATTCTTTTGGTGGATTTGTTTACCACACTGGAGAATGTTTATTGTCCATTCCATTTCCTTTGTTTCTGCTGCAATGAGCTATGAAAACAGCCTTTCACATAAGGTGGGGAATCCTGCCCATTCCCTTCACCCATGTTTTTCAGAAAAAACAATCTTAGGCCAGGCTCAGATATTCAATGCTCCAAAACTGGATGAGTTTGTGTGTGGTGTTTAGAGCTTCTGTTTTCTAAGCAGAAGAGGACCATCAGCCGTATCAAACTAAGGGGGCAAAGTGCTTGACCTGCTCTTTCCAAGCCTTTACATCGGTTTGTGAGACTGAGCAGGGAAGTTTGTATTCGTTCATTCTGCGCTCTCAGATAGTGTCCATCTTATTCTCTTCTTGCCCTTACCGCTCCCAAATCCATTTACTTTGGTCTTTGGCCCTGTTTTGTTGCCAGGTGTACCAAAGTCTGTTAGCTCATGGCATGATGGTTTTCTCTCTCTGGCCCGTAACCGGTTTGCTCTAAGCTTGTTAAAGACTACCTTTTAGGCATATTCGCTTTTCATGTTTCATTGACTTGATTGCTTCCTTTCTCTGTCTTTATCTATCGCTCTCTCTTAGCGTAATACAGTGGGAGTGCACTTGTTCGTGACTTTGTTTTCACCCATCATTCAATGCCCAGCTGATCTGAGACTTCTTACTTTGGTGATGAGTTATTTCATCACCGCCCCTTTCGATAGCAGAGTGAGCAAACTGCCGGCCCTTTGGCTTATCCTCTATTAAACGCTTTGTTTTTTCTTCTTCCAGAAAAGTTGGTGATTTGGACGAGAGCCTCTTTTCTGACTAAAGCTTGCAAATCCATCACTCTGCTGGAGTTCTTCCATCCTTTACAACCATCCATGGAGGTGGATCAGTTACATCCTTTTAATCAAGGGATCACTGTGCATGATCAGCTGTTCTCAATTAATTAAATTGTCCCAAAAAAGCCATTTAGACTCCTAGTAAGGTGGAGATTCTTGCTTGGTTTTATCCAGTGGAGGTTTGTTTTGGACATTTGTCTTATATGCTGATGGCGGAAAAGTAGCAGTCAGACACCTCTCTAGCTCTGGCTTGTTCACTATTTCAGTTCAAGCCTTTTTGGTTGTTAACTTCTGAACCAGCATTAAGAGGTTGCAAATCCGGATCACCTGATGATCCATGTCCACCATAATCAGGTGGCCTACTGCAAAACTATTAACCTCAAACTCAGTCTTCCCCTAAATATTTCCCTCAATTCGTCTACATTGCCCAATTTTTGGAAATGGGTATAACTCATACCACTGTTAAAGAAACATTCAGCAGATATGTCTAAAATTATCCAATACCCACCTAGCTTACTTTACTGGCTTTCTCTAATTTTCTCCAAGATTCTGGAGAAGTGGGTTAACAAGCAACTCTCTGGATATCTTGAACATCAGTTCTCCAGTATTGGGGTATCTTTCATAGATTCACATGCTTGATTCATTCCCCGTCGTCGGAGTGGGAGTCCCACGGTACATAACAATAGCAATACATATGCTCCGGCTGTTCTCTGAAGACCCCCCACAAGAAGTGCATTTATTGCTTGTATCCGGACCAGGTGAGACTGCAAAATCTGCAGAACTTTCCCTCAAAAAACTCTGAGGGACAGAGAGGGACGTCTACTTCTGTGGCTACAGAAGATTAAGGATCAAGACCACCCTTTATCTGACGTTGGGAGTGTTTCCCATGTCGGGACTGCTGCCTCAAGGAAGAGGACTAGCGACACAGGTTTGACTTATCCTGGGGCTTAGGTGTTAAAAAAAACAGCACACCTCTAAGAGTGTGGAGTTGCCTTCCACTTCCAAAAAGGCTACTCTACCCTCTACACCCCAGAGAAAGACTGTGAAATCTCAGGTTTCTAAACCTGTTTGACAGAGATTTACCTCTAAAACCAGGTCCCTCGTCGACGAGCTTGACAGCGACATCTTCATTGACGATGCCTGCCGTCGCCGCGACAGCGTCTACTGCAACCTTCTCATCTACAAAATCTCAAATGATAACTGTCTGCTTCCTCGCCGTCGACGCTGGTATCTGTCTCCGTGAGCCTAACCACGTCAGTCACTGCCGTCTCGTTGACGAAGAGTTTAAAGTCTACCGTCGACGGAGGATAAGAAGACAGTGTCGATGATTGTCTCGTCGACTGCGATTGCATAGTCGACGATTGCCTCGTCTACGCCCGCGCAGATCTTCCTTGGAGGTCAAGAAGAGGACTACTAACCTGATACTGCTCCTCCAGCTCCAGAGTCAAACCCTCACACCACGGATGACCGGGAAGGAGAATTGGATGACCGGTCACTCCTTACAGAATGGGATGACTATCAAATACAAACGCCGTCTCCTTCGACTCCGGCTCCTGTTGACTCGCCTCCAGTTGACATCCGATGTTTTCATGTTCTGATTGAAAGAGCAGCACAACGGTTCCTTCTTCCCTTGGAAACAAAGAAGGATGATTGTTTCCTTTATGATTTTAAAGACCAGCCAAGGAAGCAAGTGCGAACTATCCCTATTTACTTTATTTGGCAGGAAGGAGTGAAAGGCATGTAGACTCCAACCTCCATTCCGCCGGTCCTGCCTCGCCTTGAAAAGAAATACAAGGCAGCGGATAATTCACCAGTACGTCGGATAGGTCAGCCTAAGCCAGCCCAAGCAGCTCCGCGCAGAGCACGGAATACCTCCTCTTTATTGTCAGCTCCCCCGGATAGGGATGGGAGATGTCTAGACACCATTGGAAAAAAGGTTTCGACCATGGTGGCCACTACTGTCCGTGCAACTAGCTCACTGGCCATCTTAGGCCGCTATGATAGGCAGATGTGGTCCGACATCTCCCCCTCCATCGACCTGTTGCCTGAGCCCTCCAAGGCAGAAGCGCTCAAGATCCTCCAGGAGGGAGAACGAATCTCGGCTGAGATGATCGATTCTGTTGTGTATGTTTCGTCTACAGGTTTTCGGCAACTGGCAGGTGCTGCTGTCCTGCGGCAACAGGGCTGGTTGAGGTCCACATCTTTTCGTCAGGAAGTTCAGACAAAGATAATCGATATGCCTTTTGACAGCGAGTCTTTTTGGCCAGCATATTGACGATGCCCTACAGGCCATTAAAAAAGATACCGAGACAGCAAGATCTCGCGGTACTTTTCAGTTTCGAAGATCCGCCTTTTCTTGGCGCTAGAGGCCGTGTATCCTTCTCCCACCGAGGAGGCTATAATTAGTCGAGGCAATACCAGTCCTATCAGGGTAATCACCACTTCTCTTCGCAACAACAACAATCCTTCAGGTAGCAACCAACTACGTCTTATGCACAAAACAAAAATAATTCATCTTACTGGGGATGGAATATGTCTAAAAAGCAGTGATAACTGCCATCTGCTCTACCGCTCAATCCTACAAAAGTTGGGGGAAGGATCTCCCGTTTTTACTCAACCTGGTCTGCTATAACAGACAAATGGGTCTTGGACATTGTGGCCAGAGGCCACGTTCTGGAGCTTACCAAGCTTCCTCCGAATTCTCCTCCCAAAGGCACAACTCCAGCTCATCTCGGAGCTTTTCTCCCAGATAAATTTGATGTTAAAGAGAGCGATCGAAGTGGTTCCAGAGTTACAGAGGCACCGGTTTCTACTCAAGATTTTTTCCTAATCAAAAAGAAATCTGGAGAATGGCGCCCCATCTTGGATCTTCGTTCCCTAAACAAATATCTCAAAAAAATCCTTTTGGATGTTGACTCTACAAGAAGTCCTTCAACTCCTCTCTGCGGGGGATCACATGGCCACCCTCGACGTACAATGCGCTAACTTTCATGTCCCGATTTTACCCAGATGCAAAGTTCTTGAGGTTCAGAGTAGCTGGCAGGGACTTCCAGTTTAAAGTCTAAAGTACCTTCTGATTTCCATCTCAATGAACCAGTGATTTTAAAGACTATATTTCCTGATCCTCAATCCCCTACGGAAAGGGCTTTACATACCCTTTGTCAAAAGATGTCTAAAATTTTATTTGCAAAGGACAGCCTCAATACGAAAATTTGATCAGCTTTTCATTGCATACGGAAAGTTGCTCAAAGGGCACCCAACAACCAAACCGACCATAGCAGGTTGGATTTCTGCTGCAATCTTTGTCATCCGCAAGTGGGTAGACCGCTGCTAGCTATTCCGAGAGCACATTCAACTAGAGCAATCTCTTCTTCTACTGTTCTCTTTGCTAGTGTGCCTCTTCATCAAATCTGCAGAGCTGCAACATGGTCCAGCAGGCACACCTGCACTACTGTCTGGAAGCTGCCAGCAATGCAGACATGTCTGTGGGACAAGTGGTTCTCTGTAATCTTTTTAAATAAGGTGAGCCTCTGTTTGTCCCTCCTCCTCCTTGATGCATTCTTATACACATCTCGTTTATGAATATTTATTTATATGTTAATACAGATATACATATGCGTACTTTATCTGGTTTTGGTTTGTTTAATATGTATATGTAGAAATATATATATATTTCTCCAGTATTAGGGGTGTCTTTCATAGATTCACATGCTTGAATATCCCCCGTCGTCGAAGTGGGAGTCCCACGGTACATAAAATAGCAGTCATATATGCATGTATACATGAAAAATATAACTAATAAAAATATACATACATATAGTGCAGTAAATTGTCAATTCTAAAAGTACCATAGAACATAATAGGCCCATTGAAAAGCCTAAGGGAGAACTCACTTTAGTAGCATATCAGAGTCATTATGTGTTGGATCACATTCCAGCCAATCAGGCTGTAGCCTCCTCTAGAACCTTCTCCTCAGAAGCCCAAGTCCTCAGATTTTCTACCGCACGTCGTGTGAAGGGAGTCTCCCTGAGCTCTGCTCAGTTTTCTTCAACTTTACCTGTTTTTTCTTCAAGAAAATGTCTTCAAACAAGAAATCTCTGTTTAAAGCCTGCCCTTCATGTGGTAAACTGCGCCTTTTCCACGAGGATCCACACAGTAAATGCATTTACTGTCTCTACCCAGACCATGAGGTGAAAAACTGTAAGTACTGTCGCACTTTCCCTCCTAAGACTCTGAGAGATAGAGAGGCCCGTCTCCTTCTGTGGCTACAGAAGTTGAAGACTTCGGAGTCTGTGGTTTCTGATGTGGAGAGCCTGTCATCTTTTGCTTCAAAGTCCTCTCAGAAGCGTGGGTCTGAGACCGAGGTTCCTTCTCCTTTTCTCAAGAAGAGTAGACTGTTGGAGTCCTCTAGGATTGTCTCCCCACAGGATTCGCTTCAGGGCACGTCTACGGGACCTGGTTCTCTGACGTCTGCGCCCAAAGCCTTACCTACCAGTAAGAAATCTGGTTTTGGCTCGTCGACGGGCTCGTCGACGCGCCCGTCGACGTCTTCAGCGTCGACGAAATCCATTTCTACCACCTCCACGTCGACGACGACATGTTCCATGTCCACCGGCGCTACGTCGACGACGACCACCTCGTCGACGGCGACCTCGAAGGTGAGACCCATCTCTTCAGTGGTGAAGATCTCGTCGACGACCGTCAAGGATAGACCGTCGACGACGAAGCCGTCGACGCATACACCGTCGACGAAGACCAAGCCTCCACTCAGCGCCCCGTCGACGACGAAGCCGTCGACGCATCCATCGTCGGCGCATCCATCGTCGACGAAGACCAAGCCTCCACCCAGCACCCCGTCGACGGGCCCGTCGACGGTGCCCCCGTCGACGACGTCTCTGTCGACCAGCATTACTTCGTCGACGGCCTCGTCGACGACTCTCATACCGTCGACGCCTTCGTCGTCGACGGCCAAAGCTCCACTCTCGTCGACGAACAAAGCCCCGCTCCCGTCGACGGGTCCGTCGACGGACAAGGAATCCTCGTCGACGAAGAAAATCCCGTCCAAGTCGCCTCAGGGTGTTGCTGACGGTGCCGCATTTACGCCGATGGGCTCGTTGGCGTCGCACCAACCTCTACCAAAAACGGCTTCCATCTACACAGTGGTTACTGCTTCTTCTTTGCGGACCATACCACTCATCCAACTGAGTCCTGTGAGGAGTGGTGCTCGTCTTCCAGACAAATTATTCCAGTCTGGTGAGGAAGAATCCGGAAACGATTCGGAAGTGGAAGGATTATTTAAACAGGCAACAAGTCCTTCGGATTTGAACATTAAGTGCCAGGAATATAGTGACGAGGGTGATGTGGTGGACAATGTCGAAGATGGGACTGACTTGTTTCCTGTTGATACGTCCGAACCGGTGCCTTCAGAGCCTGTTACCCAGATACCTCTGTCCTTGGTGATGAACCTTCAGCACATGCTGGATGATTATAACCGCAGGTTTCCTTCTTCTACTCCTGCTTCTCCAGCACCACTGCCTCCTCCGCAGCCTCAACCGCAACTTCCTCAGGCACCTACACCAGTTTCACCGGCTTCACCGGATGGTGCTCGCCCTGACACTGGCGACGAGGATCCGGATCCTCACAACACAGATGATGACGACAATGACGCCGACATGGCTGAGTGGGACGATTATAGGGCTCAAACACCTTCCACTCCGCCCACCTCGCCTCTACATTCGCCCCCAGTGGACATGGCACATTTCCACAATTTGATGATCCGGGCTACAAAACGGTTTCATCTCAAAGTCGAACAACAACAGCATGAAAGTGATTGCTTTCTATATGACTTTAAAGACATCTCACAAAGGCAATCCCACACTATACCAATCGTGGAATATATTTGGAAGGAAGGCCTTAAATTGATGGAACGTCCCAATTCTGTTCCTGCGGTCTTACCCAGATTGGACAGGAAATACAAAGCACCGGCGTCTTCTCCGGCCTGCTTGGTGTCTCAACCGAAGGCAGATTTGGTAATTACTCAGGCTGCGCAAAAAAGATCGCGCAATCCTGCAACGCCACTCACGTCTCCTCCTGATCAGGAAGGCCGCAAATTGGATTCCATAGGAAAGAAATTCACGACCATGGCGGCTACTACAGTGAGGGCGGCAAACACTCTGGCTATACTGGGCCGTTATGACCGCCAGATGTGGTCCGAGATTGCTGCATTGATTCCTCAGCTGCCTGAGGCAATCCGGACAGAAGCACAGGCGATTATTCACGAGGGAGAGTTGATTTCTTCCGAAATCATTGATTGTGCACTCGATATTTCCTCCACGGGATTTCGACAATTGGCGGGGGCTGCAGTCTTGAGGCGTCAAGGCTGGCTGCGCTCTACCACTTTCCGTCCTGAAGTACAGGCAAGAGTCCTAGATTTACCTTATGACGGAGAATTATTGTTTGGCAAACATGTGGATGATGCCCTTGAGGCGATAAAAAAGGACACTGACACTGCGAAATCCATGGCGAGCCTACAATACAAGAAACGGCCTTTTCGGGGTGCACGGGGTAGAGGCGGAGGCTCCTCTACTTTTTGTGGCTCAAGTCAATATCGTTCATTCAACACCTACAACGATAACAGACAGCGGGGTGCCTATCAATCTCAAACTCGACAATCCACCTCCAGGCCTTACCAAAGGAAATCCACTTATAGAGGTGGATCAAACACCAAAAAGCAGTGACTGCCTCAGACCCTTCCTTTTGCCGACCGTACATCTTGGAGGTCGCATCTCGAAATACTTTTACAAATGGTCCGCAATCACCTCCGACCAATGGGTCCTGGACGTTATATCCAAAGGACACACCCTGGAATTCACAAAATTTCCACCCAATCATCCACCTTCGGGGCCACCACCCCCTCATTTCAAGGACCTTCTGGCCCAGGTGAATTTAATGATCAAAAAAGGAGCCATCGAACTAGTGCCGCAAGATCAACGCGGCAAGGGGTTCTATTCCCGCTTTTTCTTAGTCAAGAAGAAGTCGGGGGAATGGCGTCCAATATTGGATCTACGAGCTCTTAACAAATTTCTGATTTCAAAAACTTTTCAGATGTTAACTCTGATCCAAATTCTGAATTTTCTCAATCCAAGCGAGTTCTATTCCACAATCGACCTTCAGGACGCTTACTTCCATGTGCCAATCCACCCCAGACACAGGAAGTATCTCCGCTTCACGGTCGGGCAGCTACACTTCCAATTCAAAGTCCTGCCATTCAGCCTCCGCTCAGCACCAAGGGTTTTTACCAAGATCTTGGCCCCCGTAGCTGCCTTCCTACGTCTCCAAGGTATCCAATTTTACCCATACCTGGACGACTGCCTCATCAAGGCAAGCACTTTTCACCAGACGGAGCAGCACACTCAAGTTTGCGTCTCCCTTTTCCACGCCTTGGGGCTTTCAATCAATTGCCAGAAGTCACACTTTCAACCATCGCAACGGAGAAATTTTCTCGGAGCCTTGCTAGATTCTCGGCAGGGAAAAGTGTTCGTTTCCCAGGAAAGACAGGACCGCATGTTAATGATGGTGCGCTCCCTCCAATCAAAACTGTCCGTTTCTGTCCGAATGTTCAAATCATTCCTTGGCATGGCATCCTCGTGCATCCACCTCATTCCAAATTGCAGATTGCACATGAGGACTCTCCAGGAGGAACTGGACAGGCAGTGGAAACAGGTGTCGGGGTCCTTCGAGGACAAGGTCCTTTTAACACCTCGCATACAGAAAGCGCTGGAGTGGTGGGCTCACCCTCCACACATATCTGCGGGCCGTTCATTCCAGGACGAACCCCCAACTCTGACGCTTACGACAGACGCGTCTCTCGAAGGCTGGGGAGCGCATCTCGGCGGCATGTCTGTGAAAGGGAAGTGGACGGCAATACAACGAACTTGGCACATCAATCGTCTGGAACTCTTGGCGATTTTCTTAGCCCTCAAATCTTTCCAGAGGTTAGTGCGGGGACACACTTTGCTGGTGAGGACGGACAACACCACCAGCATGCACTACCTCAACAAGCAGGGCGGCACGAGGTCTCTTCCACTTTCTCAACTAGCACAAGAAATATGGGATTGGGCGATTCAACGTCAAATTCATCTCACAGCCATTCACGTGCCAGGTGTGGCCAATGTTCTGGCGGATTCACTCAGCCGAGCGTCATCAGACAATCACGAGTGGGAACTCAATCAGCCCACGGTCGAGTAAATCTTCCGGCGGTGGGGCCAGCCACGGATGGATCTTTTCGCGACTGCTGTCAACAAGAAATGCCCACGCTTTGCAAGTCGGCATCCCCACAGAGAGTCGAGCGGGAATGCATTTTCGATCGATTGGTCGAACGATTTCATCTATGCTTTCCCTCCACTTCCTCTGATCCCTCGATTGTTACACAGGATGAGGTTCCAACCTTGTCGCATCATCCTGATCGCACCCAAGTGGCCGAGACGTCCATGGTTCACGGACCTGCTCCTCTTCTCGCAGTCCGATCCGTTGCCACTCCATCCTCTGCCGCACCTCCTCACGATGCAGCAGGGACTAATTTGTCATCCGGATCCAGCATACCTTCAACTCCATGCCTGGAACCTGAGTACAATGAATTTGCACGTTTAACTATTGACAAGGACTGCAGGGAGGTGTTAGCGCGGGCTCGCGCACCCTCCACCATAAAAACGTACCAACTCAAGTGGAAACGTTTCTGTGTCTGGTGCCGCACCAAGGATTTGGACCCAATGACTGCAAAACCTGAACAAATTTTACCTTTCTTTTTATCCCTGGCAAAATCAGGTCTGTCCCACTCAACTCTTAAAGTGTTTCTGGCGGCGATTTCCCGTTTCCGCCATGATGGTTCCACATCTTTATGTTCTTCAAGGATCATTAAACAATTTTACAAGGGCCTTTTTAGGATGTTTCCACCTATCCGTCGCCCTCCGCCTGCCTGGCGTTTGAATTTGGTCTTGTCTCAACTACTTCTACCACCATTTGAACCTATTCACTCGGCAACTCTTAAATTTCTCACGTGGAAAGTTGCTCTTTTACTCGCCTTAACGTCCTCAAGACGTGTCAGTGACATCCAGGCGTTTACCATACAGCCTCCTTTCTTAAAATTCTCCAAAGAGGCTGTGACATTACGAACTAATCCTAAGTTCATCCCGAAGGTTCCCAGTGACTTTCATCTCAACGAACCTGTAATTCTGAAAACTTTCTTTCCTGCTCCGCAAACTCCAGCTGAGCGGTCATTGCATTCATTAGATTTGAAACGTTGTCTCAAATTCTACATTCAACGAACTGCACCTATCAGAAAATCGGATCAATTGTTTGTGGCATATGGTCCAACTTGCAAAGGACAACCTGTTACCAAGCAGACTATAACCAGGTGGATCTCCTCTACCATATCCTTCTGCCACCAACGGGCTGGAAAGCCCCTTCCTGCTCCTGTTCGAGCTCATTCAACTAGAGCAGTGTCTACTTCGGCTGCCCTTTTTGCGGGGGTACCCTTACGCCAGATCTGCAGAGCTGCTACTTGGTCGAGCAGCCATACTTTTACTAAGCACTACTGCCTGCAATCAACAGACGCCGCGGATGCGGCAGTGGGTCAAGCGGTGCTGCGGAATCTTTTCCAGTAAAGGTGAGCCTCTGTTGCTACCCGCCTCCAGTCATAAAGGTTTTTTCATAATTATGTTTTGGTATTTAGTGCATATTACCATATATATATTTATATTTCCCTTCTTTGCTTGATGTATTACCTTTATGACTCCTGTGAGGTTTTTTACTGCTTTCTACTCTATTCAAGCATGTGAATCTATGAAAGACACCCCTAATACTGGAGAAGAACTATAGTTACTTACCTGTAAACTGTGGTTCTCCAGTATTGGTGTCTTTCATAGATTCACATGCGACCCTCCCATCCTCCCCTCAGAGGCTCTCTTCTCCTCAGGCACTTTTACTTACTCTGTGCTACGAAAATCTGAGGACTTGGGCTTCTGAGGAGAAGGTTCTAGAGGAGGCTACAGCCTGATTGGCTGGAATGTGATCCAACACATAATGACTCTGATATGCTACTAAAGTGAGTTCTCCCTTAGGCTTTTCAATGGGCCTATTATGTTCTATGGTACTTTTAGAATTGACAATTTACTGCACTATATGTATGTATATTTTTATTAGTTATATTTTTCATGTATACATGCATATATGACTGCTATTTTATGTACCGTGGGACTCCCACTTCGACGACGGGGGATATTCAAGCATGTGAATCTATGAAAGACACCAATACTGGAGAACCACAGTTTACAGGTAAGTAACTATAGTTCATATATATATATATAACACAAGGAAGGATCAGTACCATCCTCCAAAGCCACCCCGCCAAACAAACTGAGTGACCGTTTGACTGCCCTGGAAAGGCTTTACGAGAGGGAGGTCAGAAAATGGTGGGAGGCGACGAGCCTTCAGCATTATTTCGATGAACAGATGGTACCAAGGGGGCTTAGAGTCTATACAGTCCCGTCGTATGAAAATCCCGACCCACAATTGCTAACGGACTGGGAGGAACTGACAACTCACTATTGTAAGGGCACCCTTGGCCTGCTGATAAAATATGCCTGGAGTGATCGGGACAAGGCATTACTCGAGATCAAAATAATAGAGGAAGAACTGGCCAAAATGGAGGATGACAAAGAAATGATTGATAGCATGAGGATACAAATGAAGACGAGGCTTGGAAGGTATGAACAAAAGATCAAAACACGCAAACAAGAGAAATTTGACCGGGACCAAAGGGATTACACGCAGGGCCGTATTCTCACGTTTGCTCGCAAGTTTGATGCTCCCAGAAAGGAATTGAATAAAAAAAGCGGACAAGTACCGACACGCCGAGTAGAAACCTCCGAATCTAGTGCAACGGAGAATGACTCAGCGGACGACACAAACCTGAGGGAGAAAAGCCAAGCCACAGCTTCTAAAACTACACCTTTTCAGGACGAATTTCAAGTGATACAACAGGCATGGCTGCGGGGAGGCAAAAACAAACCCCCGGAGCGAGAAGAAGAAAAACGAGAAGAGGAGGCGGGGGCAGGAAGCGGGAGAGGTCGTGGAAGACCAAAGAGATCCAATTGGGGAAACAGGAAGAAATAAGTACACCCAATGATTTATCTGAGGACATCACTGTAATAAACTTAACCCCAAGAGTCCTCACTCCCACTGAAAACAGAGTGCTGAGCCTTGGGCTCAGTTTTTGCCCAACAAGTCACCTCGAATATACGCAAACGCGTATTGATCTGTTTAATTTCGTCAGGAAAATTAAACTGCACAAATATTTTAAAACAAGACCTTTGGTGAAGACCCCTGCTGGAACAGGTAAGAGGGCCACTGCCACGGATGCTTTGAAAGGGAATGATTTAACAACTGTTGAAATACTGCAAGGTCTCGCACTCGAGGAATACGCAAGCCAGCTCCCGTCGCCCAGAGAGGATGAGGCGGCACGAGCAGCAACCTTGGGGATTGACCAAGAAAGAGAGGAGAGCGGCTACAAATTAAGATCACATTTCAACCCACAGTTGACGTTGGATGCTATAGACGTATTCTCGGAGGCGATGATAAATGACCTACAGAAATTCAGATCACAGACGGCAAAGAGTAACAAAAAAAGAGGAAGTGACAACATAAATCAGGAAGAAAGGAAAGCGATTTTGGGATTGATGAATGATACGAATGTGATAATAAAGCCTTCAGACAAAGGCGGGAACGTTGTCCTGCAAACCAGGGAAAATTATTGTAAAGAGGCAAAGAAGCAACTGGAAAATACAACAAATTATGAGCTGTCCTCGAAAGAACTTTATGCAAAAAGCATACAGCAATATGATGAATTGATTTATTCCTGGTACTGCAGAGATATGCTAGGGAAAGAGGAATATCTATTCCTACGAAGCAATAATCCAACCGTCCCAACATTTTATCACATTCCTAAAATCCATAAAAATTGCATAAATCCCCCTGGCAGACCTATTATTTCATCCCAAAACAGTCTAACTGAACATCTATCTAATTTTGTTGATCACTTCCTTAATCCGTTGGTTCAACAGTTGAATTCCCACATAAAGGACACAAAAGACTTCTTGTCCAAAATTGAGCAAACGGAATGGGATTCGAGTTATACAATGCTAGTATTAGATATAACAAGCTTGTATACCAGTATCAACCATACTAAAGGCATCAAGGCAGTGGAACACTACCTTAAGAAAAGACAACTGCGGTTTTTGGAACACAATCAGATGATAGTAAGTTTTGTGGAATTTTGCCTGGAACACAATATTTTTTTGTTTGAGGACGTCTATTATAGACAAACATCTGGGACGGCGATGGGTACCTGCTTTGCCCCCAGCTATGCGAATTTATTCGTAGGCTGGTGGGAGGAGCAGGTGCCCAGGTCGCTGGAGGTGGATGGTGAACAAGGCAGAGTAATCAAGTGGTGTCGATATATAGACGACTTGTTCATAATTTGGCAAGGATCAGAACACACAGCCAAGGCCTACATTGACGTCCTCAATATGAATGAGCTGAACCTGCATTTCAGTGGAACAATAAGCAATGTCAGTGTGGAATATCTGGACTTGAAGGTATTTATAGTTAACAATGAGATAGAAACAGCGCTTTTCCGCAAAAGTACAGCGGGAAACTCGGTACTATATGCCACAAGTAACCATCCAACAGCACTGATCCAGAGTATTCCCTATGGAGAGCTACTAAGGCTCAAACGGAATAGTTCAAGGGACTCAGATTTTCAACTTGCAGCTTCAGCCTGCATTAGTCGTTTCCAGAAAAGAGGCTACGCGATGTCCACACTACAGAATGCACTGTACAAAGTGAATGCTTTACAGAGGTCTAACTTACTAACTGACAAGAGCTGTAGTTCCACTAAGGCTGACAATGAAGAGGGTAAATTCCGGCTGGTAACTCCCTATTCGGCGGAAGCTAACCATTTGAAAAAGATGCTAAAAAAGAATTGGCACATATTGAAAACCGACAGTTGCATCAAGGATGATATTCCAGATCACCCATTAGTAACGTTCAAGAAATCAAGGTCTCTTAAGGACATGTTGGTCCAAAGCCATTTGAAGAGAATAGAGAAGAAGTCTAACACACTGGCAGACCTAAAAGGCTTCCATCCGTGCCATCATTGCAAAGCTTGTGCATACAGCAGAAGAGTGAAAACCTATGAGATCCCCAACACAGGCATAGTGAAAACAATCAATAAATATCTAACCTGTGGAACCCCCTATGCAGTGTACTGCCTCAAATGTCCGTGTGGACTGACGTATATCGGGAGTACGATCAAACCGCTGAAATTACGGATCCTCGAACACATGAGGGCGATTGACAAAAATGATCAATCCTATCCTGTTGCGAGACATTTTCAGGAAAAACACTCCAGCAGCAGGCATCATTTACAATATTTTGGTATTGATTACATACCGGAGAATCCGAGAGGAGGAGACAGGCTACATGGACTTAGAAGGCTTGAGTCTCGATACATCATCGACTTAATGACTAAACAACCGAATGGGCTGAATGCGGGGGAAGAATTGGCTTCTCATATAGGTTTCTGAATTTAGTTTAAGAAATGCCCCTAGTGTGTATGTGGATTCTATTGCATGAGATTGTAGGGTAATGTAACTATATTTGCCAATGACTCCTTGATTCTTTATTAATTGATTCTTATGAGAATATTGCTTATTAGGAGACTCTGAGATTTAATTACTATTGAAAGGTCACATACGTAGAATGTTGAATATTTGTGCTATGACCACTCATGTATTCCTTCCTTAGTGTTACAATTTGAATTTTGAATCTAATTTAGTAATTGAAATTAGTATTTTGTGTTTGGGCATAGCAAGCTAAAAACAAGGGATAATTGCCGATCCACGGCGGTATCAGCCTTTTATTCATCGCGAGTTTTTGAATTAACACTTTTACCTATGAGAAAGCTGCTGTGATTCTAAAGCCGATACACGGCAAGATTTGGCATGCATATATGGGTTTAGTTACATGAATAGGCGAGAGAAAGAGACGAAAGAGGTATTAATAACTCTCTCTTTTTTTCTGTCAGTAATGAAACTGCATTATTTCTTTTCATGTATTTTTGTAAATATTGCAATGCGCGCGTAAGATCTGTGGGGAAATTATATACCCTAGCGCTGTGTGATTGTTTAAAAAGTCGCGATGATACATATGAACAACATCCAATATGGAGTTACAAAATCTTTGGTCCCTTGTTTGTGTTGCCCATGATCACGTGTACGCTGTTTAAAAACATGGCTCCAACCATCAATGTTTGTAACATTGATAAAGGCGGAGCGCCGAAACGCGTCTGTTGCAAGATTAAAACTTAAACGAGCTACCCCGGAGTGCGTGGTTTCTTTGACCCAGACTGTCTCTTTTTTGGAAACGGTGAGCTGAATATATATATATATATATATATATATATATATATATATATCAAAACAAAACCCTTTCAGGCATAGTGACGCATAAATTATGCAAAAAAGGAGAGAACTCTGGGTAGGTCTCAGTTTAGGTGGAAAGCAGCTCCTGTTAGAGCACTCAACACCAGCGACCAGTGTCGCTGGTGTTGAGAGTGCTCTAACAGGAGCTGCTTTCCACCTAAACTGAGACCTACCCAGAGTTCTCTCCTTCTTTTATATATATATATATACACACATATTATTGGATTACTGCCTTATGCCCTGATTCAAGCATGTGAATCTATGAAAGATACCCCAATACTGGAGAAGAACAGGAGTTACCTGTAAACTGTGGTTCTACAGTATTGGTATCTTTCATAGATTCAAATGTGACCTACTCACCTCCTCTCCCCTCAGAGGCTCTTCTATGCTCTTTTACTCTTTTATCACCCTTGAGCGGGAAAATCTGAGAGCCTGAGCCTCTGGGGAGAACATTCTGGAGGGGGCTATCGCCTGATTGGCTGTAGTTAGGACTATAAATAATGACTTGGACAAGTCATGAAAGTGCAAGATTTTTTCCAATTAACTTCTAGCTATTTTACTTCCTGGTTCTATTTTACCTATGTTTTGGCTATTTCATGCATATTGCTATTTTTATGTACCGTGGGACTCCCACTCCGACGACTGGGAATGATTCAAGCATGTGACTCTATGAAAGATACCCCAATTTTGGAGAACCACAGTTTACAGCTAAGTAACTCTTGTTCTTATTACATCCCTCACCATTGGCATTTAGACCAGGTCTTAGCACGGAATTCACTTTTGTTGAGGTCTCGGAAACCAAGTTGGCTGTGGACCAAGAGAAGCAAGTAGCACTGCTTCTCCTGGATCTATCAGCAGCTTTTGATGCTGTGTTCCACTCCACTGTAATGCCCCTAATGAACCTCCAACCATAGGTTCTCCCTGGACGTCTGTCAGGCCACAAGGTCCATTGACAGATTCAGAGTGCTGCCGGTTGCGCGGCCTTGCTCATTCCGGGCGCCTGCTCCAGTGCCAGCGGTAGTGCCGTCGCCATCCTCCTGCCAGACTCCGATACAAAGCTAGACGGGTGTTGTGCGACGGTGACCGGGGTCAGACTTCCCATATCAGATCCAGTGCATTATTCATGACAGGCCTGGTTTTAGGGATGATTTGGAGTGGTCTGCAGACTCTAATGGATACCAGCCATCAGCCTGGTCTCTGCTACCGTGGCTAAGGAGAAGGGTGCAGAGGGCGGTATAGGTTCTGGACATTACGCTTCCGTCAGTGGCAGTCAAGACCAATGTCTTGACTTCACCCAAGAGTTGCCCCACCAAGTCATTACTCTCATTCAAGAAACTCTTACCAGCGTCCTACTCTGGGCCTGGTTTCAGCCCTGCATAAGGTCTTCCATGCATAGGACAGTTACCTCTGCCATTGGTAGGGGACCCCAATTTCCTCACCATGCCGGAGAGCTTGGTGGTCCAGGCCCCAACCTTCAAAGTCAACCTGGTGCATTTCCTACCACTCCACTGGATAGGCAAGCCAAAAGGCTGGATGCCTTCGAGAAGAGGATGTTTACTTTTGCCAGCCTTGCACTTTTGTCTCTTTAGCCGATACTTGCATACGTTCTGGGACTCTGTTGTGTAAGTGTTGCTCATGGTCTCAGAGGAGGCCTGAGCCATAGTCTCTAGCAATTGCGGACTGGATGGAGGCAGCCATGTTCACCATCATTTCAATTTTCTTTATTCGACTTTTAAAAAAGATCAGTAAAGCACAGATTAAAAAGGTACAATTAAATTTAGACATAGCTCACTTTCACTGATATCAAACTCAGTGTAATATAAATATCCAATAACATTAAAACCATAACAATTAAACAAATGCTAAAAAGAAAAGCCCCTGCGAGCAGCTAAGAAATGTCAATTTGTTTCGCCCCCCCGGAGTATTTTGTAGAGCGAACTTGACCCAAAGGTGTCTGGTAGCCGAGCGCTTAATATGAGCACCAATTGTTAGACCGATTTTTTTGTTAGGCACTAAGATTAAGTGATCTGCCCAGAATCACAGGATGTTGAAATCGTTGGCGAGACTAGATCCTTGTTCTTCAGATTCAAGATTGACTACCCTAGCCGTTGTGCTACATCCTCGATTTTCTGCTACGAATGGCCATCTTAAAAAAAAATTATAAAAAATTTCTGGGCTGTTTAACATCTGAAGATAGGTTAGTGCCACTCTACATTTCCAGAAGGCAAATTCTCTCAATAAAGATTTAAAATATAACTGAAAAAAAATACGATACAAGCGACAGAAAAACATGAAATGTTAGAGATTTGTTTCTTTCTGCCATTACAGGGGCAAGGGGGGAACTCTTTACTCCACTCACTTGCCGGCTCATGAAAACAAACCAAGCGCTAGACCGTCCCTGCTCTTAATCTAAATTGGAGTGCTCTCTCCCAGCGGGTAAGCTCTAGTGTAAGGTACAGAGGGATATCACCCATGGCAACCTGTGGTATGATAGTAACTGACAGTAAGCTTAATCACAATGTTCTGAGACTGCTTGGAAAAAACATGATCAGTGATTTAGATTCACAATTCTTAAACTAAATTCATCAAACGAACCGGGGGTGCTAAACAATTCTGAAAGGCTGATATCGCCCTATGAATTTCACACAGATTGCAACCAGGATATGGATAGACCCTCACCCAGGCTCAGGCTGTCATTCGTGACTGCCCTATTAAAACCACTCTCCTTTTGTTCCAAATATTGACCCAGACCAAATGGAGGGGGAGGGGGGGTGGGGTGGGGTGGGGGGAGGTGGGGGTGGGGCAATTTCACCGTACTGAATAAATATTGCAGGTTTAATTCAGAGTACCAAATAAAAATGGCACTAGAGGCCGGGAGATTCAACAATCTTCTGCGGATTCTATTTTCATACACCTGGGCTTGGGTAGCATTACAAAAACTCCAGCTTCTTAAGTGGCCGTAGGGACACACTGCAATTAGTATAATTTAAGAAAATGAGAAATAATAGACCTACCACCCCTCTTAGCCAAATTTAAAAGAGAACCCACCGCCCTCCCTAAATTCCAATATGTGCTGGTTTCTTGCGTCTTCCATGAATTACTTGCGTCAAACATCGGGCCTATATAACAAAAGCTTGACTCTCCACTTAGACATTTGTCTGCCAAGTTTAATACTGATAAAGCTTGATTTCCAGGACCACATGCCATAAAATGAGATTTGTCATTGTTTGTTTGTATATAAATGTGTTCATGAAGGTCACAAATTAATCAACCAAATTGTGTAGGGCATCAATACTGCATCGTCCTCAAATAACAGGGCTGGGACGGCTAATTTACCGGTATTTGGCACATCGTTAGTTGACTCTGATAAACAAGCCCCCAAATTATGAATATACAAGATAAAGAGCAACGGTGCCAATACACACCCTTAGCCCACACCACTAGCTAAAGGAAACAAATCGGAGAGTTCTCCTGATTGGCCATATCTGACCTTAGCATGTGGAGATCATGCAAAAAGTTCAGTAGCGCAATGTCCACCCCCAGATTGCTCAACATCAACCATAATTTTGTTTGTTTATGCAATCAAATGCAGGAGAATGGTCCATAATGTACAGCTACAGTGGACAGTTTACCATAAGATGTGAACTGGACAAGACAGCTTTGCTGGGCATAATAATTTCATATTATCTGGCCCTTAGGCGCTATTCTTTGTTGACAACCGGTGGTTTTTCAGGGAATGTCCAAGTTTCGCTCATGGTCATCCCACTTGATGGCTCCATTTTGTTTGGAGAGAAGCCTGACTCAGCCCTGGAGTGCTTTAAAGCCAACTGGGCTACAACCAGGTCCATGGGCCCTAGCCAACACCAGTGCGCCTTCTTTCCCTTTTGTGTCAACCATGTCTTTCCACACCCAGCCAACAAATCGCACAGTCTTTTTGTGGCAGAGGACGTGGTTTCCACAGAACAGGAGTCGAGACGGCTCATTACTCTATGAATCTCTTCTTCAACATGCTCACACTTGTGCAGGTCCTGTCTGCACTGGACCCAGGAGACTGGATAGTATTGCTGGACTTGCAGGACACACTTTTGCTTCCCCGTCCTGGGGTTCATGGTTATCCAGTAGCACTCGTTCTCCAGTATTGGCTCTTTCATAGATTCACATGCTTGAATTTCCCTGTCTTCGAAGTTGGAGTCCCATGGCACTATAGAAAGCTATGTGTATTACTATCATAGGCAGATTGGCAATGAACCATAGGTTGTATAGCCTATTTATGTCTTAAATTTGTTTTTAAAAAAAGACCAAACTACAAACTTTAGCCAATCAGTTGACCGCACCCTTTAGAACACTCCCAGGAAAGGCTGAATCCCTCAGATTTTCTACCGCGCGTCTTGAGGTGGGTGTCTTCTTGAGCTCTGCTCAAGTTACTTTTTTCTTTGTTTTTCAAAGGAATTTACTTCCACAAAGCATCACTTCTTCCCCATCCTGCATAGCCTGACTTAACTGTGTCCCAACTCCATAAAAAAGGGCAGTTCAGATCCTGTGATTCTTGTGGAAAGAAGAGTCTGCATTTCGATGACCCACTTAAAGAATGCATATCTTGCTTTTATCTAGAGCATAAGGTGAGACACTGAAAGATCTGTAGCATCTTTTCCCAGAAGGCTCAAAAGACAGGGAAGGTAGTCTATTACTGTGGCTACAAAGACTAAACAATAGAAGTGCCCATTATCGAAGGAGGATAGTGATCAGTCTTCACATATTTCATCTTCCCAAGTATGTTCCAAGACTATTTAGCAGATTTTCACCATCTGCTACTCTTATGCCTAAAGTGCCAAAGCCTGCACAATTGCTGCAAACTCCTACACTGCTCCCGCAACAATCACAATTGCTTGAGCCACCTGTCACCCCTCAACCAGAGTTGGCAGATACCTTGGCTGACCCTCCAGCCGAAGATGCTATGTCTATGTGCGTAGACAGGAAAGAGGTTGAATTACAAGACACTACCTCAGTACTGATCCAGCGGGTTACCAACCTGCGAAAATCTATTAACATATATTCATCTGGGCTCATTAACACACTCACTCATATAGGCTAGTCAACACCACTGGGGGTCAATTTTTAAAGGGCTTAAATTATAGATGTATTTCTTTATAAATTCTCTATTTTATTACTGATCCGAAGCCCTCTCTTTAATCAATGGATATGTTTTAGTTGAGTAGTGATTGATTGATATGACCTAAATTCATTTACCCTATTATTTATTAAATAATAACACTCTGGAAAGTTTTAAAATGTCTATCTAATTCATGCCGAGTAAAATAAATTGCCAGTGTCAACTCCATCTTATCAGAGGAAGTAATATCCTTATATTCAATTTTAGTATTCTATTAAATGAGATTTCACAACAAGTACCTTAGAAAAGGAGAGGATAGAGGGATAGAAAAGTACATTGACACAAACACGGATTATATTTACCTAGGATGGTGTGAAAATCAGACCCCTCTGGCCAAGAGTTAATGGGCCCCTTTGAACGTTCAAGTGACAAGGACTTCAGGATAGATGACCTCTTCTGGATTAGACGCCTGCATCTCACCCCTCTCTGACACCAACTTCCTCAATTCTTCCGCGATCATCTTCTAATTTCTATTTTGCTCTGAAATTCTAAGTCTGCTTCTTCAGGTATTCAATCAGCATTTGGACATAATCTCGATCTCTCAACATTCTGGCTGCAACTGACGGCAACTAATGTAACTAACTACCGCAATTTTACTTTCTTAATGGCCTGTACCACCCTTAAATGTTTCAACTTTATGAAAATCCTATTTCTGATTGGACGAGCTAATGGGATGATCATCACAACATGCCAAGTTTTTTTTAAAACCAGTTTTTATTGTCACGTTCACATATATTGCATAGCTCTGAGATCCAGAGACTCCTGCACACATTAATTGTACAATGAAAATTTCGTTGATGTTTTTCTTTTCTTTTTTAAACAAAAAAAACAAAGGACTGAGTAAATCACATTAGAACAACTCCTCCTCCCCCCCGCCCCCCTGATTGCGTCCATGACTAGAATAAAGTTGTACAATACAGCTGGTACTAAACCTCATACCCATCGACCACCCAGCATAACCTGTACTCCACATGCCCATCAATCCGGCAAACGGGCATCACCCTCTGGTGATGGGTCCAACTCCAAGCCTCTGTAGTCCGCCCACATTTTCCATATCTTATAATGCTTGCGTGGGCACCCTCTGGCGATAAAGACTGGCTGTTCGAGCACCATACAAAAATCTATCCCATTTTTCCACGCAACCAGGGACGGAGCACGGGGCACTTCCAGGCTTTGGTTATATCCCTCTTTGCAAATGTGAGCCCTAACAGCATGAGGTGGCGCTTATAGCTGTTACCTCCCACTCCATCTAAAACATGCAATAGAGCTAGGCGTGGTGTGAAGGGAAGCTCCCAACCCAAGACCTCTGACAGACTGGAGAACACCCCTCTCCAGAAGCGATGTAATGAAAGGCAACTCCAGACTCTGTGTAAAGTGATCCCTCCTCCTGCCTACAACGGAGACATCTGGGGGAATCAATCATGCCAGCCCTCCACAATCGCATTCTAGTAAAATATATTTTATGTAAGTATTTGAATTGTACCAATCGCAGGCGCGTAGCTATTGCCGCCCACCTGGGCTAGCTAGGGCCTCCGCCCAATCCTCCTCCTCAAGTTCGCCCACGCCTACTGCCCACGTAGTCCTAAGCCTCTGCAGATTAGTGGAGCAGTGGATGGTCAACGTTTGGTATATATGGGAGATCTTGCGATCTGATAACTCTCCCATAAAGACCTTTGCTTCTATGGGGCTGAATTCGGGGAGAGACTCCAAGCCCTCGAGACTAGGTGCTAGAGCGTGTCGAAACTGCAGGTATCGGAAGAACTGGGATCGTGGCATTCCATATTCGTCCTGCAGATCTTGGAACGATTTCAGTGTCGTGTCTGTCATGACATCCCCCAGAGTCGAAATACCTATGGAGTCCCATGCCTGGAAGCCCTGTAGTGCCGCCAACTGAGACAGCCGCCCATTACCCCAGAGAGGAGTCTCCCGGGTCAGGACGTTCCACCACCCCATCCTGTTCTGAGCCTGCCTCCAAATGTGAAACACTCCTGCGTGGCCGGGCGCAGCAGCCTACGAAGCGGAGCAGAGTATAGTAGTGTATGCAGTGATGTGTTCCCAATGAGATGTCGTTCAACCGCGTAGGCTGGATCCTCCCTGTCCCCGTACCACCATTCGTTGAGGACCAGCCGGTGGGTAGCCTGATAGGAGAGGACGTCTGAGGTAGCCAGACCCCCGGTATATGTGGATAAGAAACAGGTGCGCAGAGCCACCCTCACAGCGCCCCCTTCCCATAAAAACCCTCCTTTGCACTGAGTTAACCTGCTTGAACCAGCGGGGCGAGAGCCGGTATGGATGATTTTGCAAGTGATCTAGGAGGCGAGGGAGGGCCACCATCTTGAAGATGGCAGATCTGCCAAAAATAGTTAATGGCATACGGGACCACACCTTGATGTCCTCTCGGGTTCGGTCCCACACTGGAACGAGATTACGTTCCCTAGAAATTGCCGGCACATCAGACCGGAAGACACCCAGATACTTCATCCCCCCCATTGCTAGTTGAAGGGAAGAGGCCCATGCTCCCACCCTCAAATGTTCCCCAAGCATCCACAATGTGGATTTGCAGGCATTCATATATAGGCTCAGAGGTCTCTCCAAAGATCTGCAATATGCGCGGCAGCCGCGGTCCCGACCTGTCCAGTGCAGTAAAGAAGAACAGGCATCGTCCGCGTACAGTGCTATCCTATCTGTGAGACCCGGTGCCCACTCGAACCCCCGAAGCTGGGCATCAGTGCACATCCAGGCCGCCAGTGGCTCCATGGCAAGCGCAAAGAGATAGGGCTGCCCCCTCTCCCCATATCGCGTACCCCGCTGGATAGAGAAGGAGCGAGAGACTACCCCCCCACCCGCACCAACGCCGTTAAATCCATGTAAAGCAGCTGCAAATATGACAAAAAATGCAAACCAAGGTTAAGCTTCCGCAGGAGCGCAAACAGGTATACCCAGCTCAGGGAATAAAAGGCCCTATCCATGTCTGCCAGCAGAAGAGCAGCCGGCTCCCCAACCCGCCCACTAGCCGACACCGCGACATGCACCCGCCGGATATTATGCCGTGTCGCCCTCCGGGGCATAAACCCGGCCTGATCCGGGTGTACCAGTGTGGTTATATGAGGCTGTAGTCGATTGGCCAAAGCCTTGGCCAAAACCTTTGCTTCAACATTGAGAAGGGAAATGGGGCGATAAGATGTGTGTTGCTCTGGGGGCATACCCGGCTTGAGAAACACTACCACTTCCGCGTGCCTCTAGTCCAGGGGGAGCGAACCGCACTCCCGCGCCTCCACCACCACCTGCCGAAAATGCGAGCCCAGTTGAACAAAGAACTGTTTAAAAAAACTCACTGGAGAAACCATTGGGACCCGGGGCCTTCCCAGGACTCTGCTCCCCCAATGCCGTGCCCAACTCCTCACCAGACAGAGGCCTATCCAGGAGGTCTCACACCTAATCAGATACTGTCTTTGGGGGAAGGTCATCTATAAAGTTCGCGATAACTGCCGCCGTGAGGCATTCTTTAGGCGCAAAGCTTTCTGCAGTGGCTGGGAGTTCAAGGATCGGCGCTCACGCGGAGTCTAAGACTCGCGGCAGGGGCTTGACATGGAGGACGCCCTGGCATAGACGATGGAGCATCTTGCTAGATTTGTCCCCCCATTGATAGACCCTACTACGTGTCGCTAACCAAGCCTGACGGGCCTCATCCATCAGGAGAGCTGCATACTGTTGCTGGGCTAGTATCAACTGTCGTCTAGCCAGACTACCGTCAGCCTCCCGACTCCTACTTTCCAAGGCCTCCACCTCTGCTTCCAGATGCACCAACTCTCTCTGCCGTTCCCTCTGTGTAGCCAAATTCCACGATATATCTACCCCTCGCAACCTGGATTTCAGCGCCTCCCAAATTACCGCTGGAGACGTGACCGAACCCACATTAACCACCAGATAGTTGTCAATCTCCTTCAATCAATCATAGCATTTGTATAGCGCGCTACTCACCCGGAGGGGTCTCAAGGCGCTGGGAGGGTGGGGAGGGTGGGAGGGGGGGGGGGGCGCTGCTACTGCTCTAAGAGCCAGGTCTTCAGTTGCTTCCTGAAGGATAGATGGTCCTGGGTCAGCCGGAGGTGGATGGGGAAGGAGTTCCATGTCTTGGCTGCCAGGTAGGAGAAGGACCTTCCTCCGGTGGTGGCTCTGCGGATGCGTGGAACGGCGGCGAGGGCGAGGCTGTTGGATCGTAGCTGGCGGGTGGGAGTGTAGAAGGTCAGGCGGTTGTTGAGGTACCTGGGGCCCAGGTCGTGGAGAGCCTTGTGGGTGAGGAGTCTGAACGTGATCCTCTTGCTGAAGGGGAGCCAGTGCAGGTCTCTCGGGTGTCCGGAGATGTGGCTGTGTCGGGGGATGTCCAGGATGAGTCGTGCGGAGGTGTTCTGGATGGGTTAGAGTCTTTTCTGAAGTTTGGCTGTGGTTCCGGCGTAGAGGGTGTTTCCGTAGTCCAGTCTGCTGGTGACGAGTGCCTGGGTGACTGTCTTCCTGGTTTCGGTGGGGATCCACTGGAAGATCTTTCGGAGCATACGCAGGGTGTTGAAGCACGACGACGAGACAGCGTTGACTTGTCTGGTCATCGAGAGGGAGGAGTACAGGATGAAGCCCAGGTTGCGTGCGTGGTCCGTTGGCTTGGGAGCGGTGCCCAGGGCAGGGGGCCACCTGGAGTCGTCCCAGGCGGAGGGCGATGATCCCAGGATGAGGACTTCCGTCTTGTCTGAGTTCAGGTTCAGGCGGCTGTTCTTCATCCACTCGGTGACATCTTTCATCCCTTCGTGTAGGCTGGTTCTTGCGGTGGCGGGGTCGTTGGTGAGGGAGAGGATCAGCTGGGTGTCGTCGGCGTAGGAGATGATGTTGAGGTTGTGTTGGCGTGCGATGGCTGCGAGGGGGCTCATGTAGACATTGAAGAGGGTGGGGCTGAGTGATGATCCTTGTGGTATGCCGCAGATGACTTCGGTGGCCTCGGATCTGAACGGGGATGAGGCGGACCCTCTGGGTTCTTCCGGTGAGGAACGAGATGATCCACTCCAGTGCCTTCTCTTGGATTCTGATGTTGTTGAGGCGCTGCACTAGGGTGCGGTGGCAGACCGTGTCGAACGCTGCGGAGAGGTCCAGGAGGATGAGGGCCGCTGTTTCCCTGTTGTCGAGCAGGGATCTGATGTCGTCTGTGGCTGCGATGAGGGCAGTCTCGGTGCTGTGGTTGGCTCGGAAGCCAGACTGCGAGTGGTCGAGGGATCCGTTCGTCTCGAGGAAGGCGACAAGCTGTCTGTTGGCGGTCTTCTCGATGACCTTGGCAGGAAAAGGGAGGAGCGAGATGGGACGTTAGTTCTTGAGGTCGGTGGGGTCTGCTGTAGGTTTCTTCAGGACGGCGCTGAGCTCGTCGTGCTTCCAGCTCTCCGGGAAGGTGGCGGTGTTGAAGGAGGAGTTGATGATGTCCCGGAGTTGGGGTGCGATGATGGAGTCGGCTTTGTTGAAGACGTGGTGGGGGCAGGGGTCGGTTGGTGATCCGGAGTGGATGGTGTTCATCATGCGGGTGGTGTCTTCGGTGCTGACCGGGCTGCTTCGTTGGGGTCCGTTGTGCTGGCGGGAGGGTTCTGGCTGAGGGAGGTGGTGAGCTGGTCGGCGGTGATCTTGTTCCAGCTCCTGCGAGGAACCTGTTGCGGGTGGTGGTGGGTCGTGGTTTTTCTGAAGCTGAAGTGGACGCAGCTGTGGTCCGTCCAATGAAGTCCGGTGGAGTGGCTGAAGGAGATGTGCTTGCTGGAGGAGAAGACGGGGTCAAGCGTGTGGCCGGCGTAGTGGGTGGGGGTGTTCACCAGTTGCTTGAGTCCGAGGTTGTCCAGCAGGGTGGTGGTGTTGGTGTCGTTGTTGTTCTCTAGGTGAAAGTTGAAGTGCCCTAGGAGGATGTAGTCAGCGGAGGGCAGGGCGTGCGGGCTGATGAAGTCTGCGATATCTTCGCTGAATTTTGTGCGTGGTCCCGGGGGTCTGTAGATGAGGGTGCCTCTGAGGGTCGTCTTGGGTGAACTTGTATCCGTCCGGGATGGCGATGGCGGTTGCTGAGGAGGCGTTCATCCAGGTTTCCGTGAGGAAGGTGACGTCTGGTGAAGTTGTGTCGAGGAGGTTCCAGAGTTCCACGGCGTGTCTGTGGACGGAGCGGGTGTTGAGCAGGATGCACTTGAGGTGGTTGTTGCTGGTGCTCGGCTTGGCAGGTGCGGTGCAGGTTCGGAGGCAGGTGAATCGGCAGGCTTTGCAGGTGAAGGGTCCGTGGGTGCGTTTCGGGGTGGCTCGGTAGCAGGCGGGGTTCCGGCCGGCATTGAGTGCGTTGAGGGCTGCAGCGTCGTAGGTCCGTCGGGTGGTCTTGCATCGGCGGGGACCAGGGGTCCTGGTGCTGGGCGCGGGCCAGGCGCGGACGGGCTTGCCTTTGGCGCGCCCGCTGCGCGTCATAAGTAAGGAGCCGGGAGGGAGGAGCAGCTGGGTGGCGGGAGCGGGGCGGCGAATGGGCTGGAGGGGGGCGGGGCCGCAGGGAGGCAGCGGCGGGAAAGTAGGCGGCTCAGCGGCGGCTGGGGCGGCTGGCGTCCGGCGGCTGGAGTGGCGGAAGCGAGGCAGGAGCGGCAAAAATCCAGGCAGGTAGCAGCGGTGTGTGCGGGCGACCTCGCCTGGTTACAGGCTCAGCGGTCCTTGGTCATGTGCTCCCTATATTCCTCCTTCTGCAACTGCCACCCCGACATCCGCCATCTTAGTGGCTGCCTCCCCGGGCCAATCCTGAATGTAAGAGCAACTGGTGAGTGGTCCGATAGGCCTCTAGGCATAATATCTGCTGACAGCACCCTGTGCACTAGCCCCCTAGGAACAAATATATAGTCCAACCTTGAGAAGGGGTCATGTACCGTGGAGAAGTATGTGTACTCTCGGCGGAGGCCATGAAAGTAACTACACGTATCCGCCCAGTCCAACCCAGTCACCGGGGAGTGTAATTTGGTAGGGGATCCACCCACCACAGCCTCCTTCCCACTTCTCCATCTATCCCGGCCCAACTCCATCACATCATTCCAATCCCCCCCCCCCCCCACCACGAGAGTGTATCAGGCATTTCACCCCAAAGGCTCAAAAGTCGCTCCACCAAGGACCACTGTAGTGGCAGTGGAGCGTAGACGCTGCCCAGTGTAATGGTGTCTCCCCCGATCTTCCCCTGAACCATGATGTATCTACCCTGCGTGTCTGACCAGAGCCTCTCCTGTACATAGGGGACCCTGTGGTGGATCAGTATCGACATACCCCTCGAGCCCCGCTTGAAGCCAGAATGAAATATATACTGGTACTCATACCTCTGTAGGCAGAGTGCTTTATTGCCCAACAGGTGCGTTTCTTGTAGCAGAAGCACGTCAGCCCTTGCCTGTTTGGCATAGTGGAGTATGGCCCCCCGCTTAACCTTATCCAGAGCCCCACAAACATTCCAGCTAACTATGCGCAGGGAACCAGGAGTTATCCTCCGTTCTTTGTGACTGTTAGACATGGCAGACAGTGTGTGCCCTCGTGGCCTGTGTATGTGCTACCCAGTGTATGCGATACGTTTTGAACAATCAGCATGGACATGCAATCAAACAAACATAACAAACCCCCAATTACCCAACAACCCCCCACCCCATACCTCACAAAAATTGAAGTGGGAGAGGTGTGGCGCCGCGGCCAGGGCGACTGACGCTGGAATCTGGGGATCAGGGTTCGATCCCTGGCTCCGGCGGCAGGTTAGCCCAGCACCATGCGACTCTGGGCAATAGCTTGCTTAATCTTCCCGACGGCCCCCCAGCGCCTAGAGACCCTAACGGGTGATTGTGCGCTATATAAATGTGGATTATTATTATTATTAGAAGTATCTGTCGCGGACGGATAGGAGCCAAGTCCCCAACCGGAGGACAGGAACCATACCTTCCAATGGATCTCCAACTGGCCACCCATAACCCTCGGGCCTTCCCCTTCTCCGCCCAACACTGTGTGGCCAAGGTTCCAGCCCCAATAGGGTGTCCCTCTGAACAACAAGGTGTGACCATAACTCGCCCAGCCCTGCCCAGGCCACTGTTCAGTCCCCCGAGCTCTGTCTCCCTGGGGTCAACTCCTTCCGGCGGACGGCAGAATTAGACAGAGCAACGCCGGGACCTCGACCTCCTGTTGTTCCTCCGTTGGCCCCGGGGCCACTCACGAGCCACCTCGCTCGACGATTAGTCCGACTCTCTGCCAGGTGGCGTGTGAACTCGTATCCGCACAGTCTCATCAGTCCAGCGAAAAACTTCCTCTGGCGAGTCAAAGAAGTGTGCGCGGGAGAGAGACACTACTCTCAGGTGGGCCGGATACAGCAGGGCATATGGGAGCTTAAGGTCCCGGAGGCGAGCCTCAGCCGCTAGAAAGGATTGTCGCTGTTGCTGAACCATGCGTGTAATCCGGGAATATAAGGATGCGTGTATTATCCCATTAGAGGGATTCCTTTGCCCTCGCATGTTTCAAAACAGTATCCTGGTCCAAATAATTAAGGAACTTGGTGATGATCGGCCGTGGGCGGGCCCCCTGCAGGGGCTTCTGCATAAGGGCCCTATGAGCCCGCTCCACAACAAAGCAGCGAGACCGTGCATCCGGGGAGAGCTAACCCTCCAGCCACTGTGTCAGGAAATGTTCCACACTGTCCCCCTCGCAGCCTTCCGGGAACCCTACAAAACGAAGATTGTTGCGCCGAGCCCGCCCTTCGGCGTCCTCAGCTCCAGCCCTTTTTGAATCTTTTCCATGTCCGCCACCACCTTCTTTAAGGACGCAACATCGTCTTCCACCTCCGACATGCGAGTCTCAGTCACTGTGATACGTTCCACTGCATTTCGCAAGTCCACACCATGCCAAGTTTTTAATAATTTTCTTTAGTTCATTGTTTAAGTTCCGGCCCATTCATTTTGTTCTCCCATGCTTTATTTCCCACCCGTATTTGCAAATTTTATCAACACCAATGTATACATTTCACAGTTGTCCATTGAATCTTCAGGATGTTCAGCTGGTTCCCAGGACGTGTCCTGTGACTGTCCTTTGACGAGTTTCAAGACTTGTCGTCACTGTTACGCACTTGTCGTCTTTGTGCTTGCAGGAGAAACCATGTGGGTGGCGGACTTTAGGATTGTTCAGAGACCCAAATACGAACTAATAGAGAAGTCAAAAGAAAAAGTATTACTTTCAAAATAGAATGATTTCACTGTATACCACCTATCCCTACTCTAATCCCATTTACTTATAAAGACACATCATGCCTTAGCATATAGTATACAACTCAATTTAGTTTCAGCAAAGCAGATGCTTAGCACATAAGATTCCAAGCGGCCATTTTAGATGCTATTGCGCAGAAGCGTAAAGACTTCATTCTGCGTGGAGGCAGTTGACGCATGCGCAATATAGTTTGGCGTGTTACCAGCCATCTTTAATCACACTCTGGTTACTTGTTATTAAAACACATATGCAAGCTTCCTCTTTCTAGAGGTATATGAAATGTGGTGCAAATTAGTATCAAATACATGGTTAATTACTTTGTTACGGGTTTATATGAGAGGATTGCATCCGAGCAAGTCTCTTTTATACGAGTCCTTGCTCCATCAGTACCCAATGAGTGGGACAACTATCTTATCCTTATTCAATCACCACCAGCGGGCGCACCAGTAGAGACTCCGCCTGAGGACACTGGCGGTGTTCTTTATTTAATGGAGAGGGCAGCCAAATGGTTTGAGCTTCCAATGCTTACCAAACAAGCCGGCTGTTTCCTCTGATTTTAAAGAACCTACCAAGAAATCGAGGAGAACAATCCCAATTGTTGGTTTAGGTGGCAAGAAGCTCTTAAGGCCACAAAGAACCAGGCTACAGTTTCAGCAGTCATCCCAGAATTAGACTAGAAATACAAAGCTCCAGATTGTATTGTTGTTGCATTTATATAGCGCTCACTACCCCTGACGAGGCGTCGGTTGGCGCACTGGCGGCTCCTCGTGGGAGTGCTGTGTGGCGGGGAAGGGGCAGGGTGGGAATTAGTAAACTCCGGCTTACGGCCGAACGGAGTTAAGCAAATAAACAAATACTAATTATATTGCGCACACTGCATCGCCGATTGGCGTTGCAGCGCGCAATGTAATTAGTTTAATTTACTTAACTCAGTTTGGCGGTAAGCCGGAGTTTACTGCCCCTCCCCACCCCGCCTCACCATACCCCAGCCGACCACCCCACACCCCACACCACCCCACCACATAACTCTCACGAGGAGCTGCCACTGGGTTGGTCTTTATGATATCTGCTAGAAATTCTCCTCCTTGCAGCCACAACAGTTAGAGCAGCAAACTCCCTTGCTAAATTGGGCTGTTATGACCATCAAATGTGGTGGATATGTCAACTTACATTGACTTAACTGCCAAAGGATTCCAAGCTGGAAGCTCGAAAGATTCTACAGGAAGGTGGAAAGAATATCAGCAGAAATAGACTGCGCCATTGATGTCTCTTCTACTGGGTTCAGATAAGTTGCAGGCATGGCTGTTCTCTCCAGATAAGGATGGTTAAAATCCACTTTTTTCCATCCAGAGAGATTAGTAAGATACTGGACATGCCATTGGATGGTGAATTATTGTTTGGCAAACACATGGCTGATGCTCTACAATCCATTAAGGCTGACACGCATACAGCAAAGTCCCTTTGCACTCTCCACTATATGAAGCAGTCCTTTCAAGGAGCCAGAGGAGCTTATTCCTTTAGAGGTGGTTACCAATTCTACAGGCAATATCGGTCGGGCCAGACACAGTACCGGTCCCAGTATGCACAACAGCAACAATAGAAAACCACCAGCAGCTACATATAAGCAATCAGCCAGAGTAACGTTTGCCTGCGGCAGAGATAAGAACAGAAAACGATGACCTCAATTTAGTGCCGACTAACCCCCACTCATCACCAACCCTTAGCGGAAGTCGAATGTCAAACCATCTTCACCAATGTTCCAAATAACATCTGGCAAGTGTGTGCCTGATGTGATCTCCTGAGGACACACCCTGGAGTTCCTCCAAACACCCCACAATCATGACTACCTCTCCCTCACCTAAAACAACCACTAAACCAGAACTCCCTCATGCTGAAAAAGGTAGCAATAGAAGTCATTTCAAAACTTTAGAAGGGATTGGGATTCTGTTGCTTATCAAAAAAGCCCTCAGGAGATTGGCGTCTGATTCTCTACATGCGAACGTTTAACAAATTTCTTCTAAAGGAGCAATCTTTCTGAAGTGTGACGCTTCAGTGTATATTACAATCCTCGACAAGGGAGATTATAGGACGCCACTAGACCTTCAAAATGCTTTCTTTCACGTTCTTATACACTCAAAACACAGCAAATTCCTCCGCTTCCAGGTAACCGGCACACACTTACAATTCAAAGTCCTTCTACTTGGCTAAAATCAGCCCCAACAATTTTTGCCAAGATGTTAGCCACAGTAGCAGTCCATCTCAGACAAAAAGAATCCTAGTCTTTCCATACTTGGATAATTGGCTCATAAAAGCTTCCACGCATTAGCAAGCATCAATAGCCACGTCCATCTGCCTTATATTGTTCACCATACGCTTTCAGAAATCTCACTTGCATCCCACAACAACGTTGACTTTCTTGGGTGCATTCCTAGACAGTGTGAGAGAGAGCCTTTCCCCCACCGAACTGACAAGCAAAGATTTGGCAACTAGCTCACAGACTGTCCACAAAAAAGTCAGTTTCTGTCCGGATCTACAAATTGTTCATGGGAATGATTTCTGGCTGCATAGCTTTTGTTCCAAATTGCCGACTAAAATTCGTCCACTTCAAGAGGAACTGGACAAGCAATGTCTCCAGACGCATGGGTCCTTCGACCTCATTCAAATAACTACAACAATGAAAGCAGCTATGTCTTGGCGCCACAAACTTAAAATCTGTCCAGAGGTCTCTCCTACCTAACACACATTCCTGACTATATCATAACAGCGGATGCCTCCCTAGAAGGTTCAAGTGGCCCCCTCCAAGACTTGCAAATAAGCGGTAGATAGAGTCCAGATGAAACAAAGCTCCACATCAGCCAACTGGAGGTCAAGGCTCTGAAATAGTTTCTCGATAAGATCGAAAAATAATCAGTGCTCATACGCACAGACAATACCACCAGTTTTATCTCAACAAGCAGGGGGTGGGGGGTGGGACATGCTCACCAGCACTATCATCAGGCTTAACACATCTTGAACTAAGTTCTCCAACATCAGATAACGCTCAAAGCAGAACGCGTGCCAGGAGTGTTCATCATCCTCACATACTTGCTAAGCAGAACCAGTATCTCTTACCATAATTGGGAGCTAGACCAGCATGCTGTGGTCAGTCTCTTCCACTGATGGGGCAAGCCGAACTTGGATCTATTTGCTACTAAGGAGATCAAAATGTGCCCTTTCTTTCGCAAGTAGCATTCCCAACAGGGAGCTTGGGGGAATGCATTTTCGATAAGCTGGTTAGAAACCTATACTTATGTGCCCCCACCCGGCACTCTTCCCCCCCCCCCCCCCCCCCCCCCCCCCCCCCTGATCCCATTGGTCCCAAGGGTGCTTAACAAACTGAAGAGAGAGCCTTGCTGACTTCTTTCATAGCTTCCAAGAGGCCCAGACAGCTCTGGTTCGCAGAGCTCTTGCTCCTCTCGGAACATCACATCCAGCTCAAACCAATAACAAAAATGCTGATCATGAACCAGGGCCATACTCGTCATCCCGACCTGACATAACTTCACTTATTGGCCTGACTCCTTAGTTAAATTAGTTCTCCACTATTGGCATTCCATCACACTGCAGGAAAATCCTTGCCAAAGCAAGAGCAGACATAACAAACAAAACGTATGAACTCTAGTGGAAACGCTTCTGCCTTTGGTGCGGACTTTTCGATCCACCCACTCATATCACCACCAGAGCCAATTCAGATCTGCACCACCTGGCAAGATCCGGCTGGACTCATTCTTTCATCAGAGTGCACCTTGCAGCAATTTCCATGTTCAGATGATCCAGCAATGCACCTTCTCTATGGTCTAGTGGAATTGTGAAACAATTCTTCAAAGGCCTATTCAGGACTTTCCCTCCACTAAGACAACATCCACCATCGTAGTACCTGAATGTACTGCTTGGTCAGCCCATGAAAAGAGCATTTGAGCTCATTCACATGGTGGAAAACACCATTTGAGCTCATTCACAAGGCGGAATTGAAGTACCTTACTTGGAAAACTGTAGTTCTTGCGGCTCTCACATCTGCCAAACGAGTAAGTGACGTTCATGCCTTTACCATTAAGGAACCTTTTCTACAATACAAGTCAAACCGTGTAATACTTCAAACCAATCCTAGGTTTATTCCCAATGTGCCGTCAGACTTCTAATGAACGGGTCAGCGGTTCAACGAACCTACTTCCCGAATCCTCAAATGATTGCAGAAATATCTCAACATTCTCTAGACATCAAATTATGTCTAAAAGTTTACTTGCACAGGACTCTTCTAATCCGTAGGGCGGACCAATTGTTTCTGGCTCACAGATGTATCAAACAGTATTCAAACAGACCAATGCCGGGGCGTGGCTTGGACGGCAATGGGAAGAGTTGCCTAAGTCCGGAGCTCCGCCATCCCCCGGGAATCTAATGAGACAAACAGCAAAACATCTATACCATAAGCAAGCCACAGCTTCATCAGCTGAAATCGGAAGTCGGCAGGAACGGAATGACACAATCTGAAGTGACCGAGAAGACCCAGAAGTGTCAAAAACACAAAACAGATGAGACTGAAAGAAGTGAAAACAGAGACGGCAAGATGGCGCCGAAGGGAGTGGAACCCTTACAATAACGGGAGAACACAAGCAAAGGGACCACAGAAGAGCTGATATACTGCAGAGAGGTCAGTGAATAAAACGCTACCGCGCTACCTACTTTTCCACCCACCGACAAGCGCATTGATCCACCGGAGCCTCCCGAGGAAAGTGAAACCAAGTTGCCTCCTGGGCGCCGCCATCTTGGGTGGGACAAGACGAGCGCAGCCTACAGCGCGATAAGAAGTGACATCCGCATCACAAACAAGTCACAGCTACATTAGCGGAAATCGGAAGGAGGCAGGCGGCAGGAACAGGCTAACACAACCGAACGAGACAGAGAGGACTCAGAAGTACCAAAAAATACAAAACAGCAGACTGTTAGAAGCGAAAACAGGGACGGCAAGATGGCGCCGTACACTTTCAACAATCTGAAAAATATCATAACCCCCCGGATATAGAACTCTATAATTTCCTAGCTATCAAAACAGCCGTAACAAAACCAAAACTACACAGGCAAATCCCATCCATCTTCCAGTTTATGGATAACATTAACAAGACAGGGCACCAAGTCTCACTTCTATACATACTACTCCGACCCGTCACATCCAAACTTAACGCCAAAAAAACGGCCTACTGGGAAACCCAGACAAACTACAAACTGACATAACATGATCTACAAACACTTTGGGCATCCCCATCCAAAAACATGATATCCCCAGTATTAGCACAGACCAAATTCTGGCTACTCCACCAAGCTCATTGGACACCAGCACGCCTAGCCTCTATAGGTCTAAAGGACAAGGACACCCGTTGGAACTGCGGAATAGAGAGAGGGGACCTAGAACACCTCATCTTCAGTTGCACAATAGTAAGAAAATTCTGGAAACAGGTGCTAGACTTCACAAACAGAACGCTAGGCTGCAGCCTTAGGCAAACATTTGCCACAATCGTCACAGCACACATCTCACCAGATATCTCCACTCACGAAGACCGAAATCTCCTTGACTTCCTCCTCACTTCAGCATCAAAAATAGTACTCACGAACTGGAAGGACACAACCAAGGCCACATTCAAAGGGTGGCTGAACTGGGTGATCTTCCTCAGAGGGGTAGACCACACCACTCTCAGGAACACACCAGGGAGACACCCCAATAGAGAGATGTGGTCTAAACTAGATAATCTGATAGACTCCTTCAAACCACCATAGACCAAGCATAACCAATCTTCTAAGCTGGTCGGGATTTTCTGTCACAAACAACCACCACCACTCCATGTTTTATGTTCTAACCAAGAACCAGCTAATGATGACAATAAGTGTTATATGTTACTTATGAGCCAGTCCATCCGGGCGAGCAAAGTCGAACCATCAAACTCATCACAATGCTCGACGCGATGATCCTTCAAAGTACGTGAAGTCTATATGTTTTGTTAATGTATGTAACCTGTAAATACCAATAAAAACATTTAAAAAAAACAGACCATCGCCAGGTGGATTGCATCCACCATACAATTTTATTACTCCAAAGCAGGACAAAATCAAAGCCAGTTCCACCAGACCAGTTTGCACATCTACGGCCCTTTTTGTTGGTGTACCCAATTAGCTAATGTGCCGAGAAGCAATGTGGTCCAGATGGCATACATTTACAAAGCATTATTGCCAGGATAATACTCATAAGACTGATGCGGCTGTGGGACAAGCAGTTTTGTGACAACTGTTCCAAAAAGGGGAGCCTCTTTTAATTTTTTTACCACCGTCCGCTAAATGTTTATATGCTATGATTACTCTTCTCTTGGCTTACTGCTTATTATTCAGAATCAACCGTGTGAGTCTCTGGAAGATCCAATACTGAAGAAGAAACCTAGTTACCTGTAACTGTAGCTCTCCAGTATTTCTATCTTTCATAGATTCACATGTGACTCACTCTCCTACCCTGAGACGCTCCCCTCTGAATTTATTACACTAGTGCTCAAAAATCTGGGGATTCAGCCTCTCCTGAGACTGTTCTAACGGGTGCTATCGCCCGATTGACAAAAGTTTGGTCTTTTTCAATTTTTTTATTTTTAAAGCACATAGGCTATTAAACCTATGGTTCATTGCCATTCTGTCTGTGATATTAGTATACATTGCTTTATTATAGTAATGTGGGACTTGCACAGAGAATGATTCAAGCATGTGAATTTATGAAAGATACCAATACTGGAGAACTACAGTTCTAGGTGAGCAACTCCTTTTCTTTGCTGTTCTCTCCTTTGGCCTTATCAGTGCCCCTCAGGTGTTCACAAAATGAATAGCAGTGGTCGTGGCTCACCTCCAGTGGTCCAGTCTTTCCCTACTACAATGATTGTCTGTTGAAGGCGGGCTCTCCCTAGGCAGTCATCTCCCACCTCCAGACTGACTAACTTTTTACATTTGCTGAGGTTCGCTATCGGTATGCCGAAGTCACATCTGACTTCCCCTCAGATGCTCCGTTTCATCAGAGCAGTTCTAGACATGGTGCAGTTTCGGGCTTATCCTCCTGAGCAGCGAGACCAGGATATTCAGACTAGGATACCGATAGTAAGGACAGGCTTTTTGCAGGTTTACCCCAACTTTTTGCCCCATTATGCTCACTACTGAAGTGCCATGAGCCCTGCTAAATAGGAATTCAGCATGTGCGCGGACTCTTAAAATTGTATGTTTATTTTGCTCATCTCCCAATTGGCATAGCCTAACTTGTAAGTCTGTAGTATATGGTACCATGGGTACCCAGGGCATGTAAGCTAGTGTCCCCCGGTGACTGCAGCACTTGTTGTGCCATCTTCTGAGGGGGCAAGGTAAAACATGACTCCCACTGGAACAGCAGTTTAAACTGCTAACTCGACTTGGCCATTTAAATTAATGGCAAAGCCCAAATTTCCCTTTTTAATGTATGAATGCAAGTCACACCTATGCCCCTAAGGCAGGGTGCTGTATGTTAGGAAGTGGAACATGTAATTTTACATGTTCCCACAGTAAAAATCCTAAATTGTCTTTTTAACTGTTGAAAGGCTTGTGGCCCCTTTGACCAGTTCCGAGTTAGACTGGCACCCCAGTTCTGCTACTTTCCGAATGGGACTACTAAGGCTAGTAAGGCTAGTAAGAGTCCCTGGATTAAATTCAATTTGATATTTAAATCGAATTTTGTGTCACTGGTGGGCAAAATGCAACGTTTAAAGTTGCCATGTTAGTTGCCAAAGGTTGTCAGTGCCTGTTTACTGATGTACCCGAGGCTTGTCAGCCTGGGAAGATGTGCTTACAACTCCCAGGATGGCAGAGAGGTGTTACCTCCCTCCTCCAGGAATCCACACAATTGTTAGCCCAAAAGGCAACCTTTGAAGGAGTCTTTGAAGGGGCTGCTCTATTTATGTGGAGAGGCAGGCTGACAGGAGAGAAACCAGTTGTCAAACTGGTTTTTCCAGGGGTGTGGAGCCCCTTGGTAGCCACACCTCTGGGGTGGGCATGGGAACTTTGGGTGTCGAACGAGGGTTCTTGCCGTGTTGGAGTGGGCAGAATAGTGCATTTTTGGATAGCTGGATGCCACATTTCCCAGGAAGTGCTCATCAGGAGTGCGGGAACCTGATAACCCTTGAACACATCCTACCATGAGGGCATCTTCTGAAGGTAACTAGGGCACCCAGAACTCTGAGCTCGACTGACTGAATTCCCTTCTGCACCAAGGGCCAGCAAAGAGATGCTGCACCGACGAGGACTGCATGTGCTGTACTTGGTGTCTAAGAGAGGAACTGTGTCTTCCTTGTCCTGCTCAAGAAGTCTATTCAAGCCAAGAGAACTCCAAGGGACAGCGGACTGTTGGGAGCCCAAAGACTTCAAGCCGCTACCTCCAACGCCGCAATGCAGCACCAAGGACCAAGACCCAATGCACAGAGTTGCACCTGAGTTCCCTGAGTCCAGAAGTGCTGTCACAGTTCCTGAGACCGTCAAAGAAAGTTATCGACCCAGGAAGGATTGGCCTGTGACTGCAACAGCAGGCGTCTTGTAGTCCAGTGGTGACTGGAATTTGGCCAGACATTTGTGGAAGGTCGACCGTGCAACCCGAATCCCCATACCAGCTTCGTCGACTGAGGAATCCCTGCAGGAAGATCCCAATCTACTATGTTGCATCCATCATTTCCTGTATCGGGACCTTTCCGTAAGAATTTATTGCAATTCGGATACCATTTCTGGAACTGCTGAAGGACTGCTTCCCCTGTGAAGGTTCTTATACTTACCCTTCGAAGGTAAATGTTCTTGAGGACCTTGCTAGTCACCCTAACTAGCTCCTTGCTGGAGTTGGTAACACCAAGTACTTGTAACCGACCGTGTGGACACTTAAAACGTTTCAAAGTGCCCAAATGGTTGACTTTGCCAAGACTTGTTTGCCGTTGAGTGAAATGTTTATTATGGCTTGTAAAATCTATATCTCTGGACTCCTCCAGTAGATCTTTATCATTCTAGTGTCTAAATTATTTTAACATGCAGTCAATTTTTATAATTTTGTGGTAGATTTCTTGGGTGCTGTCGATTTCTTAGGTGCGGCTTAAATACTTTATACTTGTTCTTGTGTGTAAGGCTTGCTGCTCCGGGCCATTGCTACTCGGGGTTGAACTTAGGGTCTGCGGATGAAACCTGCGTGACCTACAGGGGTTAGTAAATGTTTGATACAGTGAGGTTGCACAACCACACCATATAATACACCGAATTTCCGCACACTGATGTTTCAGCCTCTATCCTGGTTTTCGGTGAGACGGACTCATGACCTCCTGTATCCTGTTAGTAGAACATGTTTTGACATCTGAGGCTCTGCAGTGGGACCTGAAGTCCCAGTGTGCTAAGCATTAGAGGAATTTCTCCAACATGGTCCAGATCTCTGAGGGGACTGCAAAAGACCTGCTATGGTGTCTAACAAACCGAGATTCGGTCAGTGGCAGACTCCTTTCACTTCCTCAGCCAGAGCTGGTTGTAGTGATAGGTGTATCACTCCTGATCTGATGCTGCCATCTGGGAGAGGTAGAGAGTTTGAGACTCTGGTGTCCATCAGAATCCAGGCTCCACATCAACCTATTGCCTCTTCGGGCGATATGATTGCCTTTGAAAGCCTTTCTTCATTAAATCGGGGGGAAGGCTGGTACAGATGTTCACGGACAACTCCACCGCCTTGTGGTATTGCCAACAAACGGCCATATGGGGTTGTGGACCCTATGTCACAATGCTTTGCGCATTTGGATTTAGCTGGAGCATTTAGACATATCCAAAAGGCCTTTCTGCCAATGCCACTCCAGCCCAGAGTTCTCAAGAAGATCTGGGATGCCTGGGTGCAATTCTTTTTTGTGACTCCGGATTGGGCACGGAGATTCTTGTATCCTGAGCTGTTATGCATGAGCACTGGTCCTCCAATCATGCTGCCTCTTCTGGAGGATCGATACAGAAAAGGGGGTGGTGATGAACAGAGTGTCTGAATTAAGCAGACCACTCTTACCCAGTCCAAAGATCAGGGCTTGATCCATCACCATTATTTGTCTCACTGCCCCATCCCAGCTCAGAACCTGGCTATATGCAAATTAGTCTGTCCCTGGCCCAGTGCATCATGGGAACAGGGCAGACCAAACTACCAAGCCAATTCTTCACCAGAAAGGAGACAAGCTACCGGGGACCGGTTTCTGGCATTTCAGCCTCTTCGGCCCGGCTTGCTTGAATCCTGATGGAGCAGTGAGAAAGGGACTCATGTCTGAGTATACCCTGCCACACCTATAGTGGCCAAAAACGATACAGAAAAGGGGGTGGTGATGAACAGAGTGTCTGAATTAAGCAGACCACTCTTACCCAGTCCAAAGATCAGGGCTTGATCCATCACCATTATTTATCTCACTGCCCCATCCCAGCTCAGAACCTGGCTATATGCAAATTAGTCTGTCCCTGGCCCAGTGCATCATGGGAACAGGGCAGACCAAACTACCAAGCCAATTCTTCACCAGAAAGGAGACAAGCTACCGGGGACCGGTTTCTGGCATTTCAGCCTCTTCGGCCCGGCTTGCTTGAATCCTGATGGAGCAGTGAGAAAGGGACTCATGTCTGAGTATACCCTGTCACACCTATAGTGGCCAAAAACGATACAGAAAAGGGGGTGGTGATGAACAGAGTGTCTGAATTAAGCAGACCACTCTTACCCAGTCCAAAGATCAGGGCTTGATCCATCACCATTATTTATCTCACTGCCCCATCCCAGCTCAGAACCTGGCTATATGCAAATTAGTCTGTCCCTGGCCCAGTGCATCATGGGAACAGGGCAGACCAAACTACCAAGCCAATTCTTCACCAGAAAGGAGACAAGCTACCGGGGACCGGTTTCTGGCATTTCAGCCTCTTCGGCCCGGCTTGCTTGAATCCTGATGGAGCAGTGAGAAAGGGACTCATGTCTGAGTATACCCTGCCACACCTATAGTGGCCAAAAACGATACAGAAAAGGGGGTGGTGATGAACAGAGTGTCTGAATTAAGCAGACCACTCTTACCCAGTCCAAAGATCAGGGCTTGATCCATCACCATTATTTATCTCACTGCCCCATCCCAGCTCAGAACCTGGCTATATGCAAATTAGTCTGTCCCTGGCCCAGTGCATCATGGGAACAGGGCAGACCAAACTACCAAGCCAATTCTTCACCAGAAAGGAGACAAGCTACCGGGGACCGGTTTCTGGCATTTCAGCCTCTTCGGCCCGGCTTGCTTGAATCCTGATGGAGCAGTGAGAAAGGGACTCATGTCTGAGTATACCCTGCCACACCTATAGTGGCCAAAAACGATACAGAAAAGGGGGTGGTGATGAACAGAGTGTCTGAATTAAGCAGACCACTCTTACCCAGTCCAAAGATCAGGGCTTGATCCATCACCATTATGCAGCACCAAGGACCAAGACCCAATGCACAGAGTTGCACCTGAGTTCCCTGAGTCCAGAAGTGCTGTCACAGTTCCTGAGACCGTCAAAGAAAGTTATCGACCCAGGAAGGATTGGCCTGTGACTGCAACAGCAGGCGTCTTGTAGTCCAGTGGTGACTGGAATTTGGCCAGACATTTGTGGAAGGTCGACCGTGCAACCCGAATCCCCATACCAGCTTCGTCGACTGAGGAATCCCTGCAGGAAGATCCCAATCTACTATGTTGCATCCATCATTTCCTGTATCGGGACCTTTCCGTAAGAATTTATTGCAATTCGGATACAATTTCTGGAACTGCTGAAGGACTGCTTCCCCTGTGAAGGTTCTTATACTTACCCTTCGAAGGTAAATGTTCTTGAGGACCTTGCTAGTCACCCTAACTAGCTCCTTGCTGGAGTTGGTAACACCAAGTACTTGTAACCGACCGTGTGGACACTTAAAACGTTTCAAAGTGCCCAAATGGTTGACTTTGCCAAGACTTGTTTGCCGTTGAGTGAAATGTTTATTATGGCTTGTAAAATCTATATCTCTGGACTCCTCCAGTAGATCTTTATCATTCTAGTGTCTAAATTATTTTAACATGCAGTCAATTTTTATAATTTTGTGGTAGATTTCTTGGGTGCGGCTTAAATACTTTATACTTGTTCTTGTGTGTAAGGCTTGCTGCTCCGGGCCATTGCTACTCGGGGTTGAACTTAGGGTCTGCGGATGAAACCTGCTTGACCTACAGGGGTTAGTAAATGTTTGATACAGTGAGGTTGCACAACCACACCATATAATACACCGAATTTCCGCACACTGATGTTTCAGCCTCTATCCTGGTTTTCGGTGAGACGGACTCATGACCTCCTGTATCCTGTTAGTAGAACATGTTTTGACATCTGAGGCTCTGCAGTGGGACCTGAAGTCCCAGTGTGCTAAGCATTAGAGGAATTTCTCCAACATGGTCCAGATCTCTGAGGGGACTGCAAAAGACCTGCTATGGTGTCTAACAAACCGAGATTCGGTCAGTGGCAGACTCCTTTCACTTCCTCAGCCAGAGCTGGTTGTAGTGATAGGTGTATCACTCCTGATCTGATGCTGCCATCTGGGAGAGGTAGAGAGTTTGAGACTCTGGTGTCCATCAGAATCCAGGCTCCACATCAACCTATTGCCTCTTCGGGCGATATGATTGCCTTTGAAAGCCTTTCTTCATTAAATCGGGGGGAAGGCTGGTACAGATGTTCACGGACAACTCCACCGCCTTGTGGTATTGCCAACAAACGGCCATATGGGGTTGTGGACCCTATGTCACAATGCTTTGCGCATTTGGATTTAGCTGGAGCATTTAGACATATCCAAAAGGCCTTTCTGCCAATGCCACTCCAGCCCAGAGTTCTCAAGAAGATCTGGGATGCCTGGGTGCAATTCATTTTTGTGACTCCGGATTGGGCACGGAGATTCTTGTATCCTGAGCTGTTATGCATGAGCACTGGTCCTCCATCATCTTCTGGAGGATCGTCCATTGCAGGGCAGGGCAGGGCAGGGTTCAGCACCTGAACCTGAGAACACTTCACCTTCATGTATGGATATCGTACGGTGACAGCTTTTGGCCTTTTGCGTGAAGGCTGCAATTTTTTCTTGGCAACCAGGCGCCCTTCCACCAAAATGTATATGCCTGACGGATGTAGTTTGTGGCATGGTGTACAGCAAAACACTATTTGCATCCCTGTCCCAGGTTTTTTGGTTTATTCTTACATTCGCCCAGCAGGGCTCTGCTTTGAGCCCATTAAAAGGTTATCTATCGCACATCTCTACATCTGCGGTTACCAGGTCATCCATCCCTTTTCAAATCACCTATTGTATCTAGCTTTCTCAAAGGTCTCAAAGATATGTTAACACCAGCACCTTCCATTATAGCACAGTGGGACCTCAACCTAGTAATCACAATTTTGATGTGGGCTCCCTTTGAGCCACTACATGACTGCCAGATCAGGCTTCCTCCCATAAAAAAGTTTCCTCGAGGGGATAACATCTGCCCGGAGGGTCAGTGAGTTGCAGGCATGATCAACACATCCTCCATACCTCAACATTTACCCAGACAAACTGGTGTTTTCCGGACTAGAGATTAATTTCTACCGAAGGCGGTAACTCCCTTTCACATAGGCCAATCACTCGGTCTACCTTTTTATGCTCTGCCTCACCCCTCTATAGAAGAGAAAAGACTCCATCATCTGGACCCAAATAGAATGTTGACATTCAACCTTGACAACACAAAACCGTTTCGGTTGAAAGAGTGACTTTTCTTGGGGTACATCAGAGTAAAGGAAGGAAAGGTGGTGCACAAATAGACCATCTCACGATGGATAGTGCTCTGCATCAAGATCTGCTATGCACTGGCGGAACAGTAACCTGCTGAACGCTTGCAAGCGTATTCTACCAGAACCAAGGCTACTACCACTGCATTAACTCTGGAGTTCCTTCCCTGGATATCTGTTGTGCAATATGGACGTCCCGCACATGTTTACGAGGAACTACTGCTTGGGTAGTCAGTTCCCGAGTAGCCGTCAGTTTTTCCAAATTGGTACTACAGGTCGTTTTGATCTAATCTGTGTTGCAGCACCACCTCTGGGTAGGTATTGCTTGGGTAGCCATTCTAAGGTAAGGAATCTTCATTCAGAAGTCTCGAGCAGATGAACAGGTTACTTAACTATGTGGATGCCTTATCTGGTCGAGACTCTGTCTAGCTGCAGGTTCCTTACCCACCCACCCATACTCCCTGCTCTGTGAGCAGATATTGGACTTAAGGGCGATTGCTCTTTTACTGGCTTAACGGATCAGTTGTCCGTGTTCTTCGTGGCTCTCTGCTTCTGGCATGGAAAGTTGCTAAAAGAAACTGATGTCAGTATGCTGGGGTGGCGCCTTTATAGGCACCACTTGCGTTCCTTCTGGCGTGGCAGACAACGCAGAAAGTGTCTGGGATACTGCTCATCAAAAATGTCTGGATCCATTCTGACCCATGGGCAATATTCTAAGGAATCTGCAGCTACATTGACTTTCAGAAAAGTAGTTACTGAAAGTAGGTAACTTGTTTTTCTCAGTCTTATGGCCTCATTTTGCTCTCATTAGGAACCCGCATAACAGGCCAGGAACATGATGCTGCAATGTTGTTTTCTAATGACTTTCACTATTTAGAGGGCTATACATTTGAGAATATTCGGCCTGAATAGGTTATGAAGAGTGAGCAGTTTTACATGAACTATGTTAAATGCACACTTATTAAATATTTGTGAAAGGAAAGAAGTGTTCTGGGTTCCTCACACAGATCAGGAAGTACTTTAGTTAAGATTGTTATGGTGTCGATTGAGCACTACAAATAACCATTTCTTCCTCGGACACATCCCAAACTTAGTGGATAACCTGACCGTAAAAATCTTGTCTTTTGTAGCTTGTCTTGTATTTCTTCCACTTTCCAGATTCACTTTTGGTATAAATATTGATCTTAACTAATTCAATTGGAGGCATCTGGGGCGCAAGGGTGACCGTTTTAGCTGTGAGGGGTGCATGCATGTGAAAGAGTAATAGCGTCCTACAGTTTGTCAGTCATTTCCTCATCTTGTATGCTGCGATGATTGCTCAAATCTGGTGGCCTGTGATAGGAAAAGATCAGAGTTGCGTACTCTAAAAAAGTTGTTTGATCAGAGGAATGTTGTCATAAGGTTGCTATCTTTTCTTTTTCAAAATATATGCTAAGCAAAATTGTACATTGTCAACAGTTAAGTTACTGCTTTCATGTGTGATCCCTATCGCAAGTCTCAATTTACGTATTCGGACTTAAATTATCTTTCAGGCAACTGCTGAACAGATTCGCCTCGCTCAAATGATTTATGATAAAAATGATGCAGACTTTGAGGACAAAGTTAACCAGGTAAGTTGCAGCAATTAAGATTGTCGAACATCTGAGCAAGGTTTAAAAGTGTATTTGACTGCTGTTAATAAAAAGCCTTTTTAGGTATCGGGTGCAGCTTTTGCTGACTGTTGGAAACCTATTGTTTGTAAATAAAGCGTACTGAGAGTGGGCTTTGGGTAAACAGTTGACCATCATTGGGTATTTGTGTTGTCTATGTCTGCTCTTGATTCGATGGCTTCTCTCTATTCTTGTTTGTCCGGCCAATGTGCATTTCAGTCAGTGATATGATTGGATAAATTCTATCCTTCCACTGCTCAATTGAACAGATTTTTTTTTCTTTTCCATGCAAACAAGTATTGGCTAATTTATAGTTAGGCCTTTTCCTTATGAAACTTATTGGCTTTGTTTATTGATTTCAGTGTACTGGTTAGCAACTCCCTATTAAATGGAGCTTGTGACATTAAGATTTCAGGAGACATTACCCTTCTAAATCGTTTTCACATCATTTGCTATCGGAGCCTTTCAACCATAGTTCTCAAACCAATGCATTACGTGTAAAATTTGAAAGCTCCTCATTTACTCATTCATTTCAACTGCGGTTCTTTCACTTTATGCTGTGTTCATGTGTTGCATCATTAAGCTTGTTCTTTCTACTGGATTAACTCATCTCCAGTCTTACCTTAATACATGTGGAAACAGCAATGTGATAGCACAGCTTTTATGTAATCGTTCAAAATGGCTCCACTTTGCATCAACCTAAAGTACCAGAACAGTAGCAAGTCCTTGTTTGTATTCTGTCTTGTTAATGTAAATCTATATTTGTCTATGAAACTTAATTTTTTCTTGTATTTTTTAGTCACGATGTTCTAATTTTATTTACTTGAATACAAAACTCTGTAATCATACACTACCCCTTCTTCATTATGGGTTGCAAATGCCTGAACCAAAGGCAGAAGGTTTGAAAAAAAGCTTATTTAAAAGATGTTGTCAATGGAAGTGTTTTGTAGAATGGACAGGCGCATACATTTCTCTTTCGCCACCTGCTCCAACCTTGATCATTAATCCCTGTCCATGTTTTATGCAGTTACTGACTTTGCCTGATCTTTGACCTTTTTTGGTGCATTTTCCTCATTGTGTTCCTTATATTTCCACCCGGAAAATACTTTACTTGTGTTATGTCTCTTAGGATGAGTCATTTTGAATCTTGCTGCATGGTCATCCATGCAATACACCAGCCCACTTTACATTTGGGGGATTGGCTGAATGTTTCTTGTGGTGACAGGTGTAATAATCAGTTGACGCATTGTGAATTTAGTGGCATTGTTAAGCATGTTTGTTTTAAATTGGTAGCAAATTGAAGGGCCCTTTCACTATTTTCCTGAATTTAATTTCAAGAGCACATAAGGAATTGTTGAGCTATCCATTTCATGTGCAGCCAATTGTCGTGAAATGCCACTTTGCAAGCACATTAATAACCTTTCTTGTTTAAAAAAATACACCCAAAGAATTCTGTGGATTTCTTGCAGCATAGACCACAAGTAAGACTCTGCTGTAGGTCAGAGGTCACTGTATCAAGGATTTGAATTTTCATCAACAAATTGCGTATCGGATAGAGGCTTCTAGCTTCCGCTACTTTACCGTAGAATGTTCCCCAGGTGTCAGACTGATTTGGATGTTTTTGAGCAGTACCCCTGCGCAACAGAAGGTGGCTCTGCATTGCCCTGGTCCGTGCCTGAAATAACGTTTGCAGCATCCGTATAGGTCTGGTGCTCTGATGTCAGTTTTTTGTGTCAGTGCCTGGCACTGGTCCGGTTAGTTCTTTGGCTGGCTTTTTTTCTCGACTTTTGTGGACACTTTTTGAGAGTATTCTCTCCTTATGTGACAGAATGTCTCCTACGAACCCTGCTGGTTTCAAACCATGTGGGGCCTGTCACAAACAGATGTCTGTGACAGACCCTCCCTTAATCTGTTTATGATGCTTGGAGAGGGACCCCAACTCCAATACCTGCGAAGGACTGCTGTACCATGCGCCCAAAGGCACTGAGGCAGCGATCCCTCAACCTCCTTGCCGCCCTAGGACTCCCCTACGCTCAAGATTCTGGTTGCGTAAAAGTTCTCGGGACCTGGCGATTGTTGCCACACTCTAAATTGCCAGGGAAGTTCCACAAACATAAGAAGTTGAAGAGGTCTTAGACTTCGCCGTGCCTGTTGAAGTATTCTGATGAGGCACGGGAGTGTCAGCGCTCCAGGCTCCGTGCTTCAGCTTCCAAGCTTCCCTGACTTTCCCAGAGGCAGAGCGACCCTGGCCTAGCTTAAGGACTTGTATGAGGGCATGCACTGCATATTTGGGTGACCGGGCCCTTCTGCAGCTCCTTTGGACTCCACAGGCATGGTAGGGGCCTTCACTGGATCCTCACTGGCAGGTTCACCCGCTGCTCCAGTTGGGCCCATGCATCTCATGTTGGATCCGAAGTGGAGCGCTAACGAGAATGAGATTTTCCTTGGCACCCCCTCCAGTCCTGGCGCTGTCTCATGGTGGCACCAAGTCAATTGTCATTGCCAACTCCAAGACGGAGCCGCACGTGCTGTGCCTGATGCAGTTTCTGGTGTTGACTGGGACCATGCCCTCCAGATCTGTGCTCTCCTTTTCCTTTGGATAGGCCTGGAAAGGGAGATGAATGGAGAGGTCTGATGAACCCTGTGGATACCAGCATCCCCTCAATGAAAATGAGGTTAACTGGTATGTGGAACTGGCTGAGGTTAGTGGGTTTGATACCTCACCTGACACAGGTTTGTTCTCTCCCACTGTGGCTATGGAGGAGGTGGTCTCTTGCGCTGTGGTGATGCGTAGGGTGGCTGAGGTCTTGGACCTTAAGCTTGCTGCAGTGGAAAATCAAGACAAATGTCTTGACTGAGGTGCTTCTGCCAGGAGTCACCCCTTCTGAACGTTTGCTCCCCTTTAATGAAACCCCTACTAACATCATACTTGGGGCCTGGTCCGAGTCCTGCACAGGGGCTCCTGTGCCTAGGACAATTGTCTGCCACCATAACCCTGCTCCTGGGGAGCCTTGTTCCCTTACCCTGGTGGGGTACCCCAGAGAGCTTCGTGGTCCACGACTCTACTCCACCTCTAGGATTATCCTTGGTGTGTTCCTTACCACTCCACTTGATAGGGAATACAAGAGGCTGGAAACCTTGGGCAAGAAAATGTTCTTACGCTACCCTTGCACTGCGGTGGGTGAACAGCGTGTTTGTTTTGGGCCGATATTCCAGTACGATTTGGGATTCTGTTGTGCAAGTGTTGCCTATGATCTATGATGAAGTCCGAGCCATAGTCTCCCAAACTATTTCCGACAGGAGAGACACAGAAAAGTTCACCATACAATGTGCTCAGGACACAACCAACTTGCTGGGTAGAGCGATTCATCATCTATGGCCTTGCTTTTAAGGGATTTTCATGCCTCTGTTATGGGCATACCCTTTGAGGAGTCTCGTCTTTTTGGAGGAGAAGGCAGACTTTGCGCTGTAGTGCTTTAAGGACAACAGAGCTACGGCTAAGTCCTTGGGCTGGTCTACAGCCCCTTGTCATCCCCAATCCGCCTTCTGCCCCTTTTGTGGTCACAGAAGGGGACTCAACTGTGTCCATACCCTCCCAACCAACAGGCTTCCCAGACTTTTCCTTGGCAGAGAACACCAGTACTAGGTTCCTGTTAGTCCAGCACCCCCTCCCCCTTTGGCCAAGAGAGCCATAGAGAGGGTGCCGGCATCTGTGGTAGGTCGGGATTGCTATTACTGATACTTTCTGGTGCCCAAGAAGGACAGAGGCCTTCCTCCTTACTTATACCTGCGCCTTGGTAATCTATGCCTGATAAAGGAGAAATTCAAGATGCTCATGCAAGTTCTGTCTGCCCTGGACCCTGGAGACTTGGATGTAGTGATGGACTTGTAGGACGTACATTCCACATCCCTGTCCTGCCTGCCCACAGATGTTACCTGCAGTTCATTGTGGGACAAGAGCACTTTAATCTTTCCATGCTCCTCTTTAGCCTTACCAGCGCCTGTCTGATGTTCACAAATGTGGTGGCTGTAGTTGGAGATTTTGAGACTATGCTCTCTGGCGGACTCCGGGCTCCAACTCAATCTAGGGTGCTTTGTGTTATTTGATTGGCTTTAAAACCTTTCTTCCTTAAATTAGGGGAAAGCAGGTACATGTGCTTATGGACAACACTGCTATCATTCGGGTTTACAAATAACAGGGCGATGTGGGGTTGTGGACCCTATGTCAAGAGGCTTTGCGCCTCTGGACTTGGCTGGAACACCAGGGCATAGGCCATGTAGTTCATCCACTAGGGGGCTCTCTACACACCAGAGCAAAGGCACTTGGCCATCAATGCCTAGCTGATCACGGATGGCGTCACCTCCAAGAATGGGGTCAGCCTGGGCTAGATCTGTTTGCCAATGTCGGGAATGCACACAGTTTTGCGTGCTGGAGTTTCCAAGGAGACCCTCAGTTTGAGAAACCTTTCGTCTCGAGTTGAGCTCTGACTTCCAGTACGCCTTTTCGCCTACTCCACTACTGCTCAGAGTTCTTAAGAAGACCAGGAACAATTGGGCTGAAGTTATTCTTGTGGCTCTTGAGTGGGCACGGAGAGTCTGGTATCCCTTGCTTTGACCATGACCGTCGGTCCCCAGATCAGGCTGTCTCTTTAAGAAGATCTTCTGTTGCAGCTACATGGGAGGGTTCTACACCTGAACCTGTGCACCCTTCACATGCGTGGAGATTGACCGGTGACAGACTGCTTTCGACCTTCTTCCTGAAGTCTGATGTTATTTTGTCAGCCAGATGTCCCTCTACCAAGTAGTTATATGCCTGCCACTAGGATAAGTTTGTGACAACAATGTGATTCTCACAACAGATACTGTAGGAACGTAGGACCGCTTTCATGGTTACCACCACTTTTTTTCTTGGTGTCAGTGTGTTTTTGACCTAGTCTGCTGGGATCCTGCTAATCTCTCCTAAATTGACATGGTAAGTACTTTGGTACTTCCACAATTGGCTACTGGTGTACTCTTGTAAGTTCCTAGTATATGGTACTTAGTTACCCTGGGCATAGGCACATCAGAAGCCTCCCATGGGCTGGAGCATGTATTATGCCAGCCATGGGACTCAACTTAAACTGTAACAACAGGCTTGCCATTGCAGCATGTGTGAGTTGGTGCTTGCCCCACTCATAACAGAGACAAGTTTCCTTATATCTGAAGTCACTGCACTTAAATCTTTGTCACCCCTATGAAAGTTCTTCAGCCCTGAGAGCAGGGTGCAGGACACACCTACAACCCCAAAGTCGATTCTCCAGGCTTTGTAAGTGCTGTCGGCCATTTTTAGACCTATAGTGGACATTGGTCATAACGAGATATCGAACTATGGAGTGGCTGAACCGATCCCGGTCATGTTTAGTGTCAAACATGTTGAAATCATACCCAAACACTGATTCCAGTGTTGGAAGTATGTTTCCTGTACTGGGGGCGGACGGGGCCTTAGGGGATACCCCAGTAACAGCCTTTCAGGGTCTGCAAGCAAGCTAGTGCAGCTTTCGACCACAGACATGATTTGCCCTCCTTCTGCTGAGTCAAGCTCGAGCAGGGGAAGGTAGAACAATAGATTTCCTGTCACAGGGAGGTGCTCAGGGCTTAGTGTATTGAACTGGGGTGGGGGCGCTTGCCAGTGAGACAGCTCGTGAACGGCTCTTGGACTTCCTCAGCGGCGCCTGATCCTCACAGATGCAGCAACAAGTTCAGTCTCTTTAGAAAATCCCGACATCGGTGGAAATTGTTTCCGTGCCTCCTGGTCACCTCTGAGTGGCCTAGCTTCTGTCCCTTCAGCTTGCAGGTTCATCAATTCCAGAATCCACCCTTGGTGGAGACATCACATCACCCCTATGCACCGCCTTCCCTGGTACAAGTAATCTGGTTCCTGGGGCATCCTCGGGTGGTGTTGCTCTCCAATCTTTTCTTTCAAAGGGTTTCTTTGGGGGCTTCCAGAAAGGGTCCTACTTCTTTAAAACTGCAACATCTCAATTGACTTTGATCGGGCACGCTGCTGTGTTTCCACTGCACACAGCCTATGTGGGGTTACTGGGTACTTACCTTGGGTGGGTCCTGTATTCCCGGTTCCTCTGGGTCTCCAAATGCCGTTCTCCTTCGGAATTCGCATTCCACTTTCTTAAGGTATGGTTTGTTCTTCCTCTAGAGACCAGTGCATATTTGTGCTACTTACCCGAATATTGTAAAGTATTCTTGTGTTGATATCTCTTGGTAGGAGATATACCAATGTGTTAGTGATAGTGTGTTTAATAAATAAGACCTAGTTTTATAAACACTGTATTTTTTTTCATCTAACATATACTACAGATTAAAGTTGGTAAAACAAGCCACTTTTAACTCCTTCAAGGTAAGCCTGAAGGCTGCTCTCCACAGCTACCACTTTCAGAGCTTTTTAGGATTATCAAAAACCACTAAAATCACCATAAGGGTTGCTTGGATTAGTGCAACGTACATCACTTGAATAAGTGTGCACAATATACTTAGCCAGCATCCTACATCGACCCTCTTTCTACACCTCTATCTAAGCTTGTTGTTTTTGCTCTATGGTTGTCCAAGAAGTGTTATGCTCTGGACTCAGTTAAAGGTTATGTATCAGCCATTTGGCCTTTTTGTGGTTCCCGGACCAACCTAATTTATTTAAGTCACGTGTTGGTAGCTAGGTTTTTTAAAGGCTTGCAGCACGTTTCCCTAGAGAGCATTCATCTATCCCAGTGTGATCTAAATCTTGTTCTTACCTTCTTGATGTGTGCACCCTTTGTCTCTCTGCACAATTGCCGTTTTAGGCTGTTGACCATCTAAACTGCCTTTCTAGTGACCATAACATCAGCCAGGAGGGTTCGCAAATTGCAGAAACTATCTGCGAACCATCCCTACACCTTCTATGTGGACAAGTAGGCCTCACTCACAAGACATGCCTCCTTTTTAGGTCTCGTAGACCTGCGTTGCAGCACGCATGCGTTCCTCGCTCAGCGAGGCTTCTTGTAATAGAGTAGATTTCAGAAGGGGACTTGAAGCCCCGCCTATCATTCCTATTGACTGGCATCATCGTTTATGCTAAACCCTGGCTTCTGATTCAAAATGAGGCTACTTTGTTACCGCCATGTCTCCTTCTTGGACGGTCCATCCGGACTGGATCTTTCACTTGCGGCGTTACACTGTCTCCTTTATGTCTGCTCGGTAAGCACTATGTTTATTCAATCGACTTTGGCAATGGCTGCTACGTGTTTATTTTTGCATCGTGCGGTCACTTAAAGTGAAAGCATTATGCCATTATAAACAAGTGGCTGCCTTTGCGCAATGGTGACAGCTTGTTTTAATTCACTGCGTGTTAAACATTTTGTCATGCTTTTATTTTAGTATTTATTTTGATTGAGTCAGTACGGCCGCGGCCAGGTTGTTTGCTGGTAACGCGCCCAAAATCTGGAACTCCGTTCCCCCCACATCAGAATAATCCCCTCTTTTGCAAAATTTCAAAAGCCTGCTTAAAGTCCTCTTCCTCGATCGCTCACTAGCGAACCGATAGGATCCTCAGAAGTTCCTTAGCTGGCACTCCACCTGACTTTAACTCTGTGTCCGGTGACATTGACATCGGCTACCGCCAGGACCCCTACAGGAACCCTACCCCTTCCCTCTGCCCCGAATAGGATAACTTATCGGCTACTTGTTCTGTGTGACCTGCACTCATCCTGTTTCTTTTTGTTCAATTTTTTTTACTCCTGATGTCTGAACTCTACTAGTCACGAATCACTATGTTCAACTATGATCTCTGCGCTGCTTGATTGCATATAAGTCACTTGTTGTGAAGCACTTGGATGCTCTCTGGTCCAACTAGCGCTATATAAAACTCCTAAAATAAATACGGGGTATTATTTTTCGCTAGTATGGTCCTCTGCCCAGGCTTTGGGTTCTGGCGTCTGGCGCACACGGAGCCTGACAGTCCTGCTCCTTACCTTGCTGGCTTCCCTCTGCCCTGCCTCCCTGCCCCGCCTGCTCTCTCCCATCCCGCTGAACTCACCGCTTTTATTTTACTTATCTGATAGACTACTAGCCGCAGATTCCTTAACATAGAATTATCCCCAGGCTTGAGACTGGATCCGGAAAATTTTCTTTGCCACAGCATCCTTGCACGCCGAGGGGGAAGACATCACACGACTCCGCCCAGGCGTCTGCGTACGTGACGTCAGCGCGGTCACAAGTCCACCCGGCGTGCCTACGTCAGTTTTTTTCCTTTTCCGCGTGCAACACGGATCCGGTTCGTGCTCTGGGCTTGTTTAGGCCTTTTCTTTCGCTCTTGCGTGTGTTTGTAGGAACAGAGTGCGGATGCCTTCGGGCTTTAAGATGTGTTCGTCTTGTGGACACCTGATGTCGGCGATGGACCCTCACCTCATTTACATGTGGTGCTTGGGGGAGGATCACGGCTCCACTGATTGCGAGGCTTGCCAATGGTTGAAGCCAAGTCGCGGCCGGAGCGCCTGCTGAAACCTCTCTCGGCTTGCCATGTCCAGATCAGCTTTGTCTCCTCGATCAGCTTCTGCGGAAGGTTTTCTGAGCAGCTGTCATAGTCGTTGTCGTTGTCCCTGTCGGTAAGGGTTGCAGTTTTTCCCGAGGGCTGGTTTCCAGCCTGTTTGGGGCGTAGGCTCTCCGGGTGATGCGGCCCGCATATCGTCACCCTATCCACTGTTTACCGGTGAAGGGGCGTTGAGAGCCCAGATGGAGACCTATGTGGCGGCTTTGCAGGCCTTGCTGGCTTCTCCTCCTCCTACCCCTCCTGGGATGTCGGCGGATCCCTTGCGTTGTGCGGGGCACTCTGCGGCGGCTCCGGCGCCGACTGGTTCGGATCCAGGCTCGGAGGATATGGTGCCGTTGGGGTGCAGCCCTTCAGGGGTCCCTCCTTCGGACCACGGCGCCCCGGCTTTGCCGCAAACTCCTGCAAGAGTCCCTGTGGTGTCGCCAGAGGTCGCCGGGGCTCGAGTCGCATCCCAGGGCCCCTCGCGGCCCTTTAAACAGGTGGCGACTCTGTCTGAGTGCCGGGGTAATGCCGCTACGGCGCTGGCAGCTGCTGGCACCACACTGGGTGTTTGATTGGTTCGGATGCTCCGCCCATCACCACCCCCTTTTGAACCGCATAAACATGACAACTTTGAATCCCGAAGATGAAATGTATCTTAAGAGTCGTGGAAACAATAGATAGATATTTCACTCAGTCAATCGTGCATGCTTCGTTTCATCAGAGGTGCAGAGAAATAGAGAGACTGGCGTTTTCAATAAAAGGGTTTATTGAGCAGTCTTCTTTCTCATGCAAGTAAAGTGAACTGCTACAATGGTAATACTGGTTGCAAAGTATAATGCGTACAGTAAGAAGCTTATTATGAAATATTGTAAAAGCATTGTATGGTTTCTTAAACCATAGATAAATACATACATAAATAACAAAGGCTAAAAAGTACTCAACTGGGGCTTCTAAAATACGCCTACCCCAATGTACCCAACCTAAGTCTAGTACGAGGGAAGAAGTGAGGTGAAGCATAGTTTTAGTTTTTTTTGCCAAGAATCTAATCAAGATTTCTCTTAGTGTCTAATCAGCTCCGTACCTTGGTTTTAGAATGAAGGAGGTCTGGTATCTCTGTCTCGGGACTTGATTTCCCAACACCCCGCGAGGGAAGCTTGGAAACACTGGAGCTGGATTCTCGCCGGGAGAAATGCAGCCTCTTGATCAGTACGTCAGCTGGAAGGTCGGCTTCCTTCGGCACTTGCTGTAGGGAGCTGCGTGGGGCAAGTAGATAGTCAAGCTGCTCCGAACCACCGTGTGTTTGCTAGGGCAAGTGTAGGCATATTTATACCTTGAAGGAGCCTAGTTTGACGTAAAGTCGGACATAACGTCATCAAAGAATCCCAAGGGAATGGTAGTTTGAAAACTCCATGAATTCTTGGACAAATCAATATTCAAGCAAGGGGATGCCCCTAACTGCTGAAGCAGAGTTTTCCAAGAAATCGTTGTGGCTTTTTGGAACGAGTGGAAGTAGCCCTACCTGTATTTGGACTGCATGGGTTATGTCTAAATATGGTTATGATTTCTATGCCTATATAAGGGCAATGTACCTATATAAGGGCATGAATCGTAAATTACGCTTGGATCCTAAAATGCTACACAACAGTTCCTGTATCCAAATTTGGTGGATGGACAGCACTGCTTGATCCCATTGAAAGATGGAATACAGGACCTATTCTTGAGCCTGCAGTCTCTAGTCCCGCATAGGGACTTTAAAACTCAAAACTGGTATAAAAAAGAAATATCACTCGTACTACGCTTCAAGATGATTTCCTCACCAGAAGTCACCCGTCTGCTTCAGTGGGACGATTTCATTAGAATTTCCTAATTTAAAGGATTCCTATTTTCACATTGTGATGTATTTAGTAATTGTCCAGCTACCATACGCCTCAGATACTACCAAACATGAGTTCATATTTCTCGCATTTGTAATCGGTTATGCTCCAAAGGTGTCTAAATTCCTTTATCCTGGGGATCACTTGCCTGAGGTGCCAGTGTGTAGTATGTGCCTAGATCTGAATGATTGGAAGTTAAAGGCTACATCTTTTCAGTAGTGGTTGACTGAAGTATAGCAGATAGTTCCATTAGTTCTAAAGATGGGTTGCAGTGCAAGGATGTCAAAGTCAAATTTCAAAACCCCTGAAGTTTTAGAATTTTCTTGGTGTAAATTTTGATTCACATGTTTTCAGGCATTGCTGAAGAAGGTTCCCCATATCAGATACCAATGTCTCTGACTGTGAGGTTGTTTATGTGGGTTTTGGGCACGATTTCTCTTTCCCCTCTATTCCCACTGCAAGGGTATGTCTGCCATTACAATAGGAGTGGTTGGTAAGTCAATACTCTTAAGCTACCAATAGTTGCCCACCTTCTTGAAATTCTTTGAAAGTATTAGCAAACAAATCTTAAATAATGCAGTCCCTGTTTAGTTTAAATACTGCAAATATATGTACGTTAGCTTGATTATCTCATTGATTAGCACATGGAACACAAGAAAGAGAATATAGGTTACAAATTGCATATTATTCATACCTCTGAGGCTGCCATAAAGGGAGGATTTAACAGCAGCAGGGTATGGCACTGCACCCGGATCTGTGAAATCTGTGCTTGTAGAGTGAGCAACAGCAGTTGCCCTCATTTGAACTCCCTCCTAAAGTCATGGATACATTTGTGGCCTTTTTAGTATCCTTAATGCAGACCCATTAAAAGCCAAACTGTCAATGTGTTGTAGTTCATTTTCTTTGGCTCAGCAAAGATTTGCAGTGTGCACAGTTAAAGGTTATCGGCTGTTTCGGCATTTTTGTATTTACTGGACCAACTGTCATTCATTCAGTTTGCCTGTTGTGATGTGATTTCTCAAAGGTTTGATCCACATGTTTCCTCCGCAATTGTTTGTGATGCCATACTGGGACCTTCATCTGGTTGTGTACACATTTTGTGCCATTGTGCAGTTGTCTTATTCTTCTGACCCTAAACGTGGTTTATCATTGGATAGCTTCAGCTCGTCGTGTGAGTGAGCTTCAAGCTTTCCTACTCCACCACCGTTCCGGACTAATTGGTTTAGAGGACTAGAGCGACCTTTCTACTGGAAGTTGTCTCCTATTAAGGTTGGACAGTCGATCACTCTGCACATTCTTTGCCCCACCTGACCCCTCAAGAGGAGATACTCAACCACTTCAACTCTGAAAGAGCTCTCACCTCTTACATTGAGCATACCAAAGAATATTACTCTATGAACGGTCAGCTCTGTGGGGTTCTCCTGAAGCATAGAAACGCAAGGGAGTGCAGAACAAGACTTTGTCAAGGTGACTAGTCCTCTTCATTAATATCTGCTGTGCAGTGGGTAAGAAGCAGCTTTCAGAAGGTTTGAGGTCCCATTCTATACCAATCGAAGCTGTTATCACTGCTTTGGCAAGCGGGCTGCCTGTGCTATATATTTGTCAGGTAGCATTGTGGGCATCAGTACCCACATTCATGAATCACTAGTACCTTGACGGGCAGGTCGAATAGGAAGGGTATTTGAGCTGTACAGCCCTGCAGGACTTTTCAGTCTGAGTAATTACATAAACTCACCACCAAGGAGAGAACTGCAGTGGTATCTATTCTAGAGGTGAGGAATCTGCATTTAGAAGTGTCCATCAGAAGATCAAGTTACTGAAGTTCGTTATAGCGCTTTGTGGTTAGACAGACTATTCACTAGAAATTGCCTCGTAGCCCTCCCACCTTCCCACTTCTGTGGAATGAACATGTTTCCATCTAACTCGGCGCCGCACTGCACCCGACGCCGCTCTGCAGCCGACGCCCTATCCGATGCCGCTCTGTGCCCGACGCCACTCTGCGCCCGACACCACTCTGCGCCAGATGCTGCACCCTAGGCTTCTCTGCACCCTAGGCTTCTCTGCACCCTAGGCTTCTCTGCACCCTAGGCTTCTCTGCACCCTAGGCTTCTCTGCACCCTAGGCTTCTCTGCACCCTAGGCTTCTCTGCACCCTAGGCTTCTCTGCACCCTAGGCTTCTCTGCACCCTAGGCTTCTCTGCACCCTAGTCTTCTCTGCCCCCTAGTCTTCTCTGCACCCTAGTCTTCTCTGCACCCTAGTCTTCTCTGTACCCAGTGGCCCCTCTGCACCGCCGGCCCCTCTGCACCAGACACCCCACCCGGCACCGCTCTGCACCAGACGCCCCTCCCGGCAACCCACCCGACGCCCCTCTGCACCCGACGTCCCTCTGCACATGACGCCGCTCTGCACCCGACGCCCCACCCGGCGCCACTCTGCACCAGACGCCTCCCTGCACTAGACGGCCGCCCCACCCGACTTCTCCCTGCACCTGGCGCCCTCTGCACCCGACGACCCACTTGGCAACCCACCCGACTTCCCTCTGCACCCGACGTCCCTCTGCCCATGACGCCGCTCTGCACCCGGCGCCCCACACGGCGCCGCTCTGCACCCGGCGCCCCACCCGGCTCTGCTCTGCACCCGGCGCCGCTCTGCACCCGGCCCTCCACCCGGCGCCGCTCTGCACCCGGCCCTCCACCCGGCGCCGCTCTGCACCCGGCCCTCCACCCGGCGCCGCTCTGCACCCAGCGCCCCACCCGGCGCCGCTCTGCACCCGACGCCCCACCCGGTGCCGCTCTGCACCTGACGCACCACGCCGCTCTGCACCCGCCGCCTCACCCGGCGCCGCTCTGCACCAGACTCCCCACCCGGCGTTGCTCTGCTCCCGACACCCCACCCGACGCCTTCCTGTACCCCACGCCTTCCTGCACCCCAAGCCCGCCCCACCCGACTCCTCCCTGCACCAGACGCCCCACCTGGCGCCACTTTGTACCCGACGACCCACCCGGCAATCCACCCGACGTCCCTCTGCACCAGACGTCTCTCTGCCACCCCACCTGGCGCCACTTTGCACCCGACGACCCACCCGGCAACCCACCCGACGTCCCTCTGCACCAGACGTCTCTCTGCCCATGATGCCGCTCTGCACCCGATGCCCCACCCGGTGCCGCTCTGCACCAGACGCCCCACCCGGCACCGCTCTGCACCCGACTACCCACCTGGCAACCCACCCGACTTCCCTCTGCACCGGACGTCCCTCTGCCCATGACGCCGCTCTGCACCCGGCGCCCCACCCGGCGCCGCTCTGCACCCGGCGCCCCACCCGGCGCCGCTCTGCACCCGCCGCCCCACCCGGTGCCGCTCTGCACCTGCCGCCCCACCCGGTGCCGCTCTGCACCCGCCGCCCCACCCGCTGCCCCACCCGGCTCCGCTCTGCACCAGACTCCCCACCCGGCGCCTCCCTGCACCCCACGCCTGCCCCACTCGACTCCTCCCTGCACCAGACGTCCCACCTGGCGCCACTTTGCACCCGACGACCCACCCGGCAACCCACCCGACGTCCCTCTGCACCAGACGTCTCTCTGCCCATGATGCCGCTCTGCACCCGATGCCCCACCCGGTGCCGCTCTGCACCAGACGCCCCACCCGGCACCGCTCTGCACCCGACTACCCACCTGGCAACCCACCCGACTTCCCTCTGCACCGGACGTCCCTCTGCCCATGACGCCGCTCTGCACCCGGCGCCCCACCCGGCGCCGCTCTGCACCCGGCGCCCCACCCGGCGCCGCTCTGCACCCGGCGCCCCACCCGGCGCCGCTCTGCACCCGGCGCCCCACCCGGCGCTGCTCTGCACCCGGCGCCCCACCCGGCGCTGCTCTGCACCCGGCGCCCCACCCGGCGCTGTTCTGCACCCGGCGCCGCTCTGCACCCGGCCCTCCACCCGGCGCCGCTCTGCACCCGCCCCTCCACCCGGCGCCGCTCTGCACCTGACGCCGCTCTGCACCCGACGCCCCACCCGGCGCCGCTCTGCACCAGACGCCGCTCTGCACCCGACGCCCCACCCGCCGCCCCACCCGGCGCCCCTCTGCACCCGCCGCCCCACCCGGCGCCCCTCTGCACCCGCCGCCCCACCCGGCGCCGCTCTGCACCCGCCGCCCCACCCGGCGCCGCTCTGCACCCGCCGCCCCACCCGGCGCCGCTCTGCACCCGGCGTCCCTCTGCTCCCGACACCCCACCCGACGCCTCCCTGCTCCCCACGCCTTCCTGCACCCCACGCCCGCCCGACTCCTCCCTGCACTAGACGCCCCACCTGGCTCCGCTTTGCACCCGACGACCCACCCGGCAACCCACCCGACGTCCCTCTGCATCCGACGTCCCTCTGCACCCGACATCTCTCTGCCCATGACGCTGCTCTGCACCCGCCGCCCAACCCGGTGCCGCTCTGCACCCGCCGCCCCACCCGGTGCCGCTCTGCACCCGCCGCCCCACCCGGCGCCTCCCTGCACCCCACGCCCGCCCCACTCGACTCCTCCCTGCACCAGACGTCCCACCTGGCGCCACTTTGCACCCGACGACCCACCCGGCAACCCACCCGACGTCCCTCTGCATCCGACGTCCCTCTGCACCCGACATCTCTCTGCCCATGACGCAGCTCTGCACCCGCCGCCCACCCGACGCCGCTCTGCACCCGCCGCCCCACCCGGCGCCGCTCTGCACCCGCCGCCCCACCCGGTGCCGCTCTGCACCTGGCGCCGCTCTGCACCCGCCGCCCCCCCGGCGCCGCTCTGCACCCGCCGCCCCCCCCGGCGGCGCTCTGCACCTGCCGCCCCACCCAGCGGCGCTCTGCACCCGCCGCCCCACCCGGCGCCGCTCTGCACCCGCCGCCCCACCCGGCGCCGCTCTGCACCCGCCACCCCACCCGGTGCCGCTCTGCACCCGCCGCCCCACCCGGTGCCGCTCTGCACCTGCCGCCCCACCCGGTGCCGCTCTGCACCCGCCGCCCCACCCGCCGCCCCACCCGGCTCCGCTCTGCACCAGACTCCCCACCCGGCGCCTCCCTGCACCCCACGCCCGCCCCACTCGACTCCTCCCTGCACCAGACGTCCCACCTGGCGCCACTTTGCACCCGACGACCCACCCGGCAACCCACCTGACGTCCCTCTGCACCCGACATCTCTCTGCACCCGACATCTCTCTGCCCATGACGCCGCTCTGCACCCGCCGCCCCACCCGGTGCCGCTCTGCACCCGCCGCCCCACCCGGTGCCGCTCTGCACCCGCCACCCCACCCGGCTCCGCTCTGCACCAGACTCCCAACCCGGCGCCTCCCTGCACCCCACGTCCGCCCCACTCGACTCCTCCCTGCACCAGACGTCCCACCTGGCGCCACTTTGCACCCGACGACCCACCCGGCAACCCACCCGACGTCCCTCTGCACCCGACATCTCTCTGCCCATGACGCCGCTCTGCACCCGCCGCCCCACCCGGTGCCGCTCTGCACCCGCCGCCCCACCCGGTGCCGCTCTGCACCCGCCGCCCCACCCGGTGCCGCTCTGCACCCGCCGCCCCACCCGGTGCCGCTCTGCACCCGCCGCCCCACCCGGCGCCGCTCTGCACCCGCCGCCCCACCCGGCGCCGCTCTGCACCCGGCGTCCCTCTGCTCCCGACACCCCACCCGACGCCTCCCTGCACCCCACGCCTTCCTGCACCCAACGCCCGCCCGACTCCTCCCTGCACTAGACGCCCCACCTGGCTCCGCTTTGCACCCGACGACCCACCCGGCAACCCACCCGACGTCCCTCTGCATCCGACGTCCCTCTGCACCCGACATCTCTCTGCCCATGACGCTGCTCTGCACCCGCCGCCCAACCCGGTGCCGCTCTGCACCCGCCGCCCCACCCGGTGCGGCTCTGCACCCGCCGCCCCACCCGGCGCCTCCCTGCACCCCACGCCCGTCCCACTCGACTCCTCCCTGCACCAGACGTCCCACCTGGCGCCACTTTGCACCCGACGACCCACCGGGCAACCCACCCGACGTCCCTCTGCACCCGACATCTCTCTGCCCATGACGCAGCTCTGCACCCGCCGCCCACCCGACGCCGCTCTGCACCCGCCGCCCCACCCGGCGCCGCTCTGCACCCGCCGCCCCACCCGGCGCCGCTCTGCACCCGCCGCCCCACCCGGTGCCGCTCTGCACCAGGCGCCGCTCTGCACCCGCCGCCCCCCCCGGCGCCGCTCTGCACCCGCCGCCCCCCCCCGGCGGCGCTCTGCACCTGCCGCCCCACCCAGCGGCGCTCTGCACCCGCCGCCCCACCCGGCGCCGCTCTGCACCCGCCGCCCCACCCGGCGCCGCTCTGCACCCGCCGCCCCACCCGGCGCCGCTCTGCACCCGCCGCCCCACCCGGTGCCGCTCTGCACCTGCCGCCCCACCCGGTGCCGCTCTGCACCCGCCGCCCCACCCGGCGCCCCACCCGGCTCCGCTCTGCACCAGACTCCCCACCCGGCGCCTCCCTGCACCCCACGCCCGCCCCACTCGACTCCTCCCTGCACCAGACGCCCCACCTGGCGCCACTTTGCACCCGACGACCCACCCGGCAACCCACCCGACGTCCCTCTGCACCCGACATCTCTCTGCCCATGACGCCGCTCTGCACCCGCCGCCCCACCCGGTGCCGCTCTGCACCCGCCGCCCCACCCGGTGCCGCTCTGCACCCGCCACCCCACCCGGCTCCGCTCTGCACCAGACTCCCAACCCGGCGCCTCCCTGCACCCCACGTCCGCCCCACTCGACTCCTCCCTGCACCAGACGTCCCACCTGGCGCCACTTTGCACCCGACGACCCACCCGGCAACCCACCCGACGTCCCTCTGCACCCGACATCTCTCTGCCCATGACGCCGCACTGCACCCGCCGCCCCACCCGGCGCCGCTCTGCACCCGCCGCCCCACCCGGCGCCGCTCTGCACCCGCCGCCCCACCCGGTGCCGCTCTGCACCCGCCGCCCCACCCGGTGCCGCTCTGCACCCGCTGCCCCACCCGCCGCCCCACCCGGCGGCGCTCTGCACCCGCCGCGGCTCCCAGCACCTCTCTGCACCCGCCGCGGCTCCCAGCACCTCTCTGCACCCGCCGCGGCTCCCAGCACCTCTCTGCACCCGCCGCGGCTCCCAGCACCTCTCTGCACCCGCCGCGGCTCCCAGCACCTCTCTGCACCCGCCGCGGCTCCCAGCACCTCTCTGCAGCCGCCGCGGCTCCCAGCACCTCTCTGCACCCGCCGCGGCTCCCAGCACCTCTCTGCAGCCGCCGCGGCTCCCAGCACCTCTCTGCAGCCGCCGCGGCTCCCAGCACCTCTCTGCAGCCGCCGCGGCTCCCAGCACCTCTCTGCAGCCGCCGCGGCTCCCAGCACCTCTCTGCAGCCGCCGCGGCTCCCAGCACCTCTCTGCAGCCGCCGCGGCTCCCAGCACCTCTCTGCAGCCGCCGCGGCTCCCAGCACCTCTCTGCAGCCGCCGCGGCTCCCAGCACCTCTCTGCAGCCGCCGCGGCTCCCAGCACCTCTCTGCAGCCGCCGCGGCTCCCAGCACCTCTCTGCAGCCGCCGCGGCTCCCAGCACCTCTCTGCAGCCGCCGCGGCTCCCAGCACCTCTCTGCAGCCGCCGCGGCTCCCAGCACCTCTCTGCAGCCGCCGCGGCTCCCAGCACCTCTCTGCAGCCGCCGCGGCTCCCAGCACCTCTCTGCAGCCGCCGCGGCTCCCAGCACCTCTCTGCAGCTAACCAATGCACTCTACACCAGTCTACGCCTAACCAATGCACTCTACACCAGTCTACGCCTAACCAATGCACTCTACACCAGTCTACGCCTAACCAATGCAATCTAGGCCGCTCCTCTATAGGCTGTGCCAAGCCACTCTGGGCTGCGGTGGCTCGACCACTCTGTGCCACTGCGCTCTATGCCACAACACCACCACACTCTACACCCCCACACTCTACACCCCCACACTCTACACCCCCACACTCTACACCCCCACACTCTACACCCCCACACTCTACACCCCCACACTCTACACCCCCACACTCTACACCCCCACACTCTACACCCCCACACTCTACACCCCCACACTCTACACCCCCACACTCTACACCCCCACACTCTACACCGCTCGCCACCACAATATTCTACATATTGCTTGCCACCACAATATTCTACATATTGCTTGCCACCACAATATTCTACATATTGCTTGCCACCACAATATTCTACATATTGCTCGCCACCACAATATTCTACATATTGCTCGCCACCACAATATTCTACATATTGCTCGCCACCACAATATTCTACATATTGCTCGCCACCACAAATTTGTATTGGTTATTTATAGAGCGCAACTATCGCTCCGGAAGGAGCATCTTGGCGCTAATAAAACAAAGTGCATACAATTGCGGGTTTTGGGTTAGATGGCTGTCATTACGTACTCATCTGGAAGACTGAAGATCTAGGTTTTCAGATGTTGCCTGAACTGTTTTTCTTGAGTGAGCAGTCTAAGGTGTTTGGGCATAGCATTCCAAGCCTTGGAGGATAAGAAGGTTAGGGTCTTACCCCCCTTTGTTTTGAGGTTGAATTTGGGCAGTTTAATGAGGTTTTCTCCTGCTGATCGTAATGTCCTAGTTGGAGTGTGTAGGAAGGTAGATCCCTGACTATGGTTGCCCCCCAACTTTTTGCCTGGTGTTTTGCTGGTTTTCTGACTTAGTTGACCTGAGGCCCTGCTATTCAGGACCTCAGGCCCACTGCTCTCTCTGTTAAAATGGATTCCATGTACCCTAGGTACATATCCCATTGGATACTGAGTCACCTTATCAGTCCCTGTACAGTGTACCTTAGGTACCCAGGGCATAGGTGTACCCAGGGCATAGGTGTACCCAGGGCCTACCAGGGGCTGCAGCATGTATTATGCCACCCTTGGCTGGCCATCCAAATCTGACACAACTGGCTGCTTGACAGCTGGGGCAAGGTGGTGTAATCACCCTTTGCTTTAGATATAGTATACCTATATCTAACCCTAAAATGGACACACAGATCTCCTATCAGTCACTCCTATGGCAGGCCTTAACAATCCTGAAGGCAGAGTGCTTGGAATCGTGTGAGATGGTGCTCTGGCATGAGCTGAGCCTGTCTGCGGCTTTCGGGATCCATCCCTTAGCCGTTTCCATGATATCGCATACCATATACTCTTAAGTGCATTATAATCCTCGCGGTTATATGCCAACTCTGGTATCGCTTTATCAAAACATGTCGCGTAAGGTGTCATACGAATTGGAATACTAACCCCTCGCCAATTCTGGCGACGGGGTTAGCATTCCACCCTTCTAGAGGGACACGACATGTATGTAACCTGTAACCCCGGTTAAAGTCAGACAGAGCCTTAGCATCCACAAAATGGATGCTGCCACCGAGACACAAGTCTGCCCTCCTGCTGCTGGGAGTCCTCCCAGAGCAGGAGGCAAGGACAAAGGGTTTCCTGCCAGGGGCGGTGCCAGCACCGTCCCAGACAGGGTTTTGTGTATTCCAGGTAGGCAGGGCTACAGAGGAAGGTGACTGCAAGTGGCACCCCGGTGCTCACTGTGCATAGGCCGGCTGAAACCAGTTCCAGGGGCACTCCAGCCCCTGGCCTGGGGAAAGCCCGCCAAAGGAGAGGGGTGTAACCACCCCCCTCCTGGTCCCACCCATAGGGCAGGACTTAGTCCCGTGCCAGCCCCCTTTTCCCAGATAAAGGTAGGATCTGGCCCCCTTCCAGAGCAGATCATCTTTGGAATCAAGATACGACTTTCTGCGAAAGGACTTCAAGATTTCCTTCTTCAAGATTCTCCCTTGTGACTAAGGAGTAGTCACCCTGCATCCGCAGGCACCATCGCAAGAACACTGCGGTCTGCTGTAAGTCCTTCCTCCGGAATCCGACTGCCCAGCTCGACAAGACCCGACTTCCCTGGCACCTCCGACCTCTACTCACCTCTACAGCCAAGCTGAGAACCGTGAGTGCGACGAGACCTCAAGGGACCGACTATTGCCAAGACTGCACGACTTCTGCACAGCAAGCCCGCCGAGTAATTTCCTGGTGAGTGCTTTGGGGTCCGAGAAGCCCCGACCCTGAGCAGCTCCAGCACCGAAGATCAGCCCCCCAGCATCTCCACGATCGGCGTGGGGCCCTTCTGCTTTTTGCTGCTCACCGCGTTGTTTGGCTACTAGCCCGCTGGCTTGTGGCCTTCTGAACGACGCCCGACGACATCACTGCTGCTGGTCTGGTTGCTCCAGACTGGCCCTTGCTCCCTTCCAGAAGAGGAGCACCCCGGACCCTCCTGGTCCACTCAAGACGCCATTTTGAGTCCACCGCGTGGGCTTGAATTAGCCAAGGCTTTGTTGCCCAATCCTGGGTTCTTCGACGCCGACAGCTTCATCCATCGTGGGACAGCTCGCCTCTCCATCCTGGTCGCCGACAACGCCTCCTGGTCCGTGAGATCTGCAGAGCCAGTGTCACCCACTCACCTAGTCGAGGTGACTACCATCCCGTGCCCTCCTGGTGCCCACTGACTACTGGCTAGTAGTCACGAACTTGGTCCCCTCTGCTTTCAGGTGTCATCCATCTTCCAGATCCAGGCTTGGATCACTTCGAACAATCTTCACTGGTCGCCTGCCAGCATCTTTCTTCCAGGCTCCTGGTCCGGCAACGAGGATTCCCGACGTCTTTTGAGACCTATGCAGCTGCAGCCCCTGGGCTAGGTAACTTCGGCATTTCGGTGCCCCAGCATAGCCTCACTATCCAAGGGTCAGGATCCACTGTCGTTTTCTCCCTACCAGGTCGGGTTCGCCCGTGAACACTAACTTTAGCGTTACTAGCTTCCATAGACTTTGTCCCGCATCCCGCGTGAGAGTGCACACTCTGCACCCGAGTCCCCTAGGTCTCCTAGAAGTAATCTAACGATTCCCTAGTCAAGTCCTAGCGATTCCAAAGCCTATTAGTACTGTACTTACCTGCTAGTAATTTCGCATTCCACTTTTAAAGTATATGGTTTTTCGTGCCCCTCGGGCATTTGTGTATACCGTGCTAACTTAAGTATTTTCGTAAGAGTTTTGTTGTGTGCCTAGCACCCTGTCCTCATAAAGAGTACAGGGTTGTTGTGATTCTAATAAATACATTGTTTATTTTCATAACACTTGTGTGGTGTCCTTTCACTGGGTGTTCAAGGGGTAATGTGATGGTAAAACAGCTGGCTTAACACGCCCTCTAGAGTCTTAGCCTTAGACTGCTCGTATCCATGCTACTAGGATAGCTGGTCTATAAGGTTGACTTACAACCAATCATCAATAAGGGTTGTTTGGACTGATATATAGTGATCACTAGAATAGTGAACACTGCACATCAGGCCAACTTCTCACAGAGTGTAATGGGGGAAACGCTTCGGGCCGGCGCCATTAAATGCTCGAAAGGCAACAATCAGGATTTTGAATAAAATCCTCTTGTGGAGGGGTAGCCAATGTAAGGTTTTTAGGGCAGCTGACGCTGAGGATTTTCTTGGTAATTTAAGGACCAGTCTGGCTGCCGCGTGTTGTACACTTTGGAGTTTTTTTAGTGTAGTTTTCTTAACGCCAGCCATCAGGCCATTGTAATAATCCATTATTTACAACAAGGGGTGGTGGACAGTCTCTGAATTAAGCAGAGTACTCTCACCCAGTCAAGAGATCAGGGCTAGATCCAACACCGTTTTTTAGCTCATTGCACCATCCCAGTTTCAGAACCTGGCTGTATGCAAATTAGTCTGTCCCTGGCCCAGTGCATCGTGGGAACAGGGCAGACCAGACTACAAAAGCCAATTCTTACACTGGGAAGGAAACAAGCTTCCGGGGACCGGTTTCTGCCATTTCGGGCGTCTTCGGCCCAGCTTGCTTGAATCCTGATGGTGCAATGAGCAAGGGACTCACATCTGAGTATACCCTTCCACGCTTAGGGTGGACAAAATTATTTACAACAAGGGGTGGTGATGGACAGAGTCTCTGAATTAAGCAGAGTACTCTCACCCAGTCAAGAGATCAGGGCTAGATCCAACACCGTTTTTTAGCTCATTGCACCATCCCAGTTTCAGAACCTGGCTGTATGCAAATTAGTCTGCCCCTGGCCCAGTGCATCATGGGAACAGGGCAGACCAGACTACAAAAGCCAATTCTTACACTGGGAAGGAAACAAGCTTCCGGGGACCGGATTCTGCCATTTCAGGCGTCTTCGGCCCAGCTTGCTTGAATCCTGATGGTGCAATGAGCAAGGGACTCACATCTGAGTATACCCTTCCACGCTTAGGGTGGACAAAATTATTTACAACAAGGGGTGGTGATGGACAGAGTCTCTGAATTAAGCAGAGTACTCTCACCCAGTCAAGAGATCAGGGCTAGATCCAACACCGTTTTTTAGCTCATTGCACCATCCCAGTTTCAGAACCTGGCTATATGCAAATTAGTCTGTCCCTGGCCCAGTGCATCGTGGGAACAGGGCAGACCAGACTACAAAAGCCAATTCTTACACTGGGAAGGAAACAAGCTTCCGGGGACCGGTTTCTGCCATTTCAGGCGTCTTCGGCCCGGCTTGCTTGAATCCTGATGGTGCAATGAGCAAGGGACTCATGTCTGAGTATACCCTTCCACGCTTAGGGTGGACAAAAATAATTACAACAAGTAACTACTATAGTTGTCTCGCTAGACGCAAAAAGCTTCGCTTTTTGCTTACGTCTAGCGAGACCTAAAAACGGTACCTCACTTGTGTGGGTAGGCATAGTGGCCACGACAGAAAACGGCGCAAAACGCAACGTGGACACACCACAATTTCACAGTGAAAAATTACCCTTTTTGGCAAAGTGCCTAGCTGTAGTTTTTTAACCCTAGCTCTGCCGGCACCTAGGGAAACCTGGCAAACCTATACATTTTTAAAAAACTAGATGTAGGAGAGTGGGGTCTACAATCCCATGGCCACCCCAGATTTTTACTTTTTGCTTCACTGGTTTACGACTTTCCCTGGCTGTGGGCCTGCTAATCAGACCCACAGCCTAGCTGTTCTCTCTCTAAATTGACAAGCATGTACCTTAGGTGCATTTACCAATTGGTACTGGGCCACCTTATCAGTCCCTGTACAGTATACCTTAGGTATCCAGGGCATAGGTGTACCCAGGGCCTGCCAGGGGCTGCAGCATGTATTATGCCACCCCTGGCTGGCCACCCAAATCTGACACAACTGGCTGCACGACAGCTGGGGCAAGGTGGTGTAATCACCCTTTGCTTTAGATATAGTATTCCTATATCTAACCCTAAAATGGACACATATATTCCTATCAGTCACTCCTATGGCATGCCTTATCAATCCTGAAGGCAGAGTGCTTGGAATTATGTGAGCTGAGCCCGTTTGCAGCTTGCGGAACCAAGTCCTTATAGCTGTTCCATGATAACGCTATACCATATACTCTTAAGTGCATTATGTACCTCGTGGTCAAATGCTAACTTTGGCATAGCATTATCAAAACATGTCGAGTAAGGTGTCATACGAATTGGAATACTAACCCCTCGCCAATTCTGGCGACTGGGTTAGCATTCCACCCTTCTAGAGGGGCACGACATGTATGTAACTGTGAACCCCGGTTAAAGTTAACTCAAGCCTCAGCATCACAAAATGGATGCTGCCACCACAGACACAAGTCTGACCTCCTGCTGCTGGGAGTCCTTCCAGCGAGGGAGGCCTGGAAAAAGGGTTTCCTGTCAGGGGCGGTGCCAGCACCATCCCAGACAGGATTTTGTGTATCCCAGGTAGGCAGGGCTGAGAGGAAGGTGACTGCAAGTGGCACCCCGGTGCCCACTGTGCATATGCCGGCTCAAACCAGTTCCAGGGGCACACCAGCCCCTGAGCTGGGGAGAGACCGGACAAAGGAGAGGGGTGTAACCACCCCCCTCCTGGTCCCACCCATGGGCAGGACCTAGTCGCGTGCCAGCCCCTTTTCTTAGAATAAAGGTAGGAGCGGGCACCCTTCCCAAATCAGATCATCTTGAAACTTGAATTCCTTTCCACGAAAGGAACTCTTGTCATTCTCTGAAGACTCTCCCTTGTGGCTAAGGAGTAGCCACCCTGCACCAGCAGGCACCATCTAAGCGCTTGCGGTTTGCTGCTCATCCATCCTCCGGATCAAGACTGCCCAGCTCGACGAGACCCGGATTCCCTGCCATCTCTGACCTCTACCTGCATCATCAGCCCAGCTGAGATTCGTAGGTGCGACGAGACCCGTGGGACCGGCTATCTTCAAGACCTGCACGACGCTTAACCAGCACGACCACCGAGGGACCCTCGAGTGAGTGCACTGGGGTTTGAGAAGCCCCAACCCTAAGCAGCTCCAGCACCGAAGTCCAGCCCCCCAGCATCCACGAGATCTGCGTGGGGCCCTTCTGCTTCTTTGCTGCTTGCCACGTTGTCCGGTCACTTGCCCGTTGGCTAGTGGCCCTCCTGACGACGTACCACGACGATTTCACCGCTGGTCTAGGTCCTCTAGACTGGCCCTTGCTCCTTGTCCATCAAAAAGTGCCCTGGACCCTCCTGGTCCACTCCAGACGCCATTTTGACTCCACCGCGTGGGCTTGCCTTTGCCAAGGTTTGTTGCTCCAATCTTGGATCCAGCTTCGCCGACAGCAGACACCATCGTGGGACAGCTCGCACCTCCAGCCTGGACGCCGACAACGCCTCCTGGCTCGTGTGACTGCAGAGTCCAGCGTCACCCACTCACCTGATCGCGGTGACCTCATCCGGTGCCATCCTGGTGCCCACACAATCACTGGCTAGTGATTAAGAACTGAGTCCCCTCTGCTTTCAGGTCGTCTCCTACACTGATCCAGCCTTGGATCACACCGAACATCTTCACTGGTCGCCTGCCAGCAACATCTTCTTTCAGGCTCCATAGACTACAACGAGGATTCCCGACGTCTTTTAAACCCTATGCAGCCTAAGCCCCTGGGCTAGGTAACTCGAGCATTTCGGTGCTCCAGCACAGGTTCACTATCCTAGTGTCCAGATCCTTTTTCGTTTTTAGTCTACCTAGTCGGATTCGTCCGGAAACAGTAACTTTAGAAACTGCTAGCATCCATAGACTTTGTCCCGCATCCCGCGTAAGAGTTCCCACTCTGCACCCGTGTTCCCTAGGCCTCCTGCTCCTAACCTAAGGGTTCAGTAAGGTAGTCCTAGCGGTCCTGAAGCCTCTGGATCGTGTTACTTACCTGCTAGTATTTCGCATTCCACTTTTAGAGTATATGGTTTTTCGTGCCCCTCGGGCATTTGTGTAAATTGTGCAACTTGTAGTATTTTCGTAAGAGTTTTGTATTGTGCTTAGCTCCCTGACTCATAAAGAGTTCAGGGTAGACTTGTTATTAATAAATATCCTTTATTTTCATTACAACTTGTGTGGTGTCCTTTCACTTGGTGTTCAAGGGGTATATGTGATGGTAAAACAGCTGGCTTAACACGCCCTCTAGAGTTTAGCCTAAAGACTGCTCTTGTCCACGCTACTAGGATAGCTGGTCTAATAAGATTGACTTACAACCAATCATCAATAAGGGTCGTTTGGAATGATACAAAGTGATCACTAGAATAGTGAACACTATATATCAGGCCAACTTCTCACATTGGTGAGCAGCGGTTGGGATTTGAGCTTGCTGTTGTTTTACCATACATGTATCCTAAGAATATCATTTGAAAGATCACATAAGTACCAAGGTACATATAACTTAACTTAGAATACCCTGAGTTCTACTGAACCAGCTGTTGTAGTGTAACAGGGCTTAGCACACCCTGACTACAACTCTAGCAAGGGATCAGTAGGTAAACCCATAGTGTAGGTAGGTGCATCACTTACACCACACTAGAAGCATGTCTACCCATGGAGAGTCTGCAGAGACTCCCCTAGTGGTTAGTGACCCTCCACAGGTCCTTTCCAGATATGCAGCTCTCAGTTTCCAGGAGATGAGACAATTGTGTACCTCCAGGAAATTGAAACAGGGTTCTAACCCTACCACTCCTTTTCTGTTAGGTCTCTTAGAGACATATAATGCTAGGAAAGCTACTCCTACAGATGGGAGCATGCCAGCCTTAGAAGGTACCCGTGGTGATCCTGACCTCCCTGAAACTGAGGAAGTAGAGGAGGAGGAGGAGGAGGAGGAGGAGGAGGAGGAGGAGGAGGATGAAGAGGTTCTTTCTGGGGATGAGGCAGACAATAGTCCTGAGCTAGTCAGCAGACTTACTAGGGCCAAGTTAGACCTACATAGGGAAGGATCTGGGGGACCCCCAGTACTGACCCTAAGCAGGCCTAACTTTGGTGTTAGAAGAGATAGGTCTCATTCTAGGGACTCCAATAGATCTGTGCACTCTCATGCCTCTTCTCAGAGGAGAATGACTTCTCCCCAGAGGAGAATGACTTCCCCTCCGAGAAGAGAACATGAAGCAAGGATGAAACAGGCTAATCTAAGGATCCAGAGGGAAGTACTTGCCCTTGCCAAGTAGAAGCTTGCCTTTGCTAGAGAGCAACAGTTGAGTGGGGCAGTCCCCACTGGTGGCAGCAATATCCCTAAGGATAAAGACAGGAGTTTTGATACTAGACACCTGAGTAAGATAGTGCCCCCCTTTAAACAAGGGGATGACATCCACAAATGGATGACTGCTTTGGAGAAGGCCTGCACTGTCCAGTGCATCTCCAGAGTCAGTGGGCAGCTATCTTGTGGCTCTCCTTTGAAGGTAAAGGTAGAGATAAGCTCCTCACTACTAGAGCTGAGGATGCTAACAATAACCAAGTCCTGAAGAATACACTGATTGATGGGGTTGGCTTAACAACTGAACAGTACAGGTTGCTGTTCAGAGACACCCAGAAAATTCAGTCTCAGGATTGGGCTGACTTTGTTGATTGTGCCACTAAGGCTGGTTACTGGGAAGTAAAGTTACTGATTACACAGGATTGTATAATCTAATTATGAGAGAACAAATCTTAAGTAATTGTCAAAATCAGTTGTTGCATCAGCACCTTATTGACTCAGATCTGACCTCTCCCCAAGAATTGGGAAAGAAGGCAGACAGATGGGTCAGGACAAGGGTCAAGCAGCAGAACCAGAACCAGGGTGGTGGCCAAAAGAAAGCAGACCCCAAGGGTAATGAGAATAAGCAAAATGACCAGAAGTCTTCAACAGGGCCCCAACAATCTAAAGAGGGTGGGTCCCAGAATTCCCAGAATTCCCAAAAGAAGAAGAATAATGGTCAGAAGAAACCATGGTGCCAATACTGCAAAAGTAATGCTCACTGGTTTAGTGAGTGCACCAAGAAAGGCCCAACTCCTACCACTACTGCCCCTAAGGCATCTGCACCCCCTAGTACAGTTAGTAGTGGTAGTAATCCTCCCAAGGCTATAGTGGGGTTAACCCTGGGAACTGAGGCGGGTTCTGACTTAGTCAGGATACCTACTCAGGCTGTTCTTGTTTGTACTGGGGACATGGATATGACCCCTACCATAAGTCCCAGTACTCTGGGCAAGTACAGGCAGACGCCTTTAATCAATGGAAAAATGGCTCAGGCCTACAGGGACACTTGTGCCAGTGTCACTATGGTGACACCAAACTTTGTGGACCCTGACCAGGTAATACTAGGTTCAGACTACCTGGTGACCAATGCTAGCAATGCCACTACCTCCCATAGTATGGCACTTGTTAATTTCTCCTGGGGAGGGGTAAATGGCCTCAAAAGGGTTGTTGTTAGTTCAGACCTCCCAGTGGACTGTCTTTTGGGCAATGATTTGGAATCCTCCTTATGGTCCGATGTGGAGTATAGGACTCGTGTGGAAATGTTAGGTTTGTCAGCACATGTCCTTGCTGTGACTAGGTCACAGGCCAAGAAATGCCCAGCTGAACTAGTGCTGGATCCTGGAAGAATGGACCAGACACTACCCAAGAGAAAGAGCAGTAGGGGGTAAGGTGGACTCTTCCCCCCCTGCCTCAGGTGGAGGATCAGCTCTCACAGGGGACTGACCCCAAGACCCCAGAAGGAACTGTCCTAGAAGAGCTTGAGCCTGAACAGGTTGAGTTTCTTGGGACAGGGGGACCTTCCAGGGCAGACTTGAGGCAGGCACAGTTAGACTGTTGAACCCCTCAGACAGCAGGCTGCTGCTGAGGCGGCAGGGAATGCTACAGGAGCCCATAAGGTATATTGGGACGATGGACTCCTATACTCTGAGGCAAGAGACCCCAAGCCTGGTGCTACCAGGAGGCTGGTCATCCCCTTGTCTCTGAGAGGTTTCCTTCTCACCTTAGCCCATGAAATTCCCCTTGCAGGTCACTTAGGCCAGAACAAGACTTGGGACAGGCTTGCTCCACACTTTCACTGGCCTCATATGTCTGAGGACACTAAAGAGTGTTGTCGCTCCTGTGTCACCTGCCAAGCCAGTGGCAAATCAGGTGGCACCACAAAGGCCCCCCTTATACCACTACCTGTGGTGGGGGTTCCCTTTGAAAAGTGGGGATTGACATTGTTGGACCAATGGACCCCCCCAACAGCATCTGGGCACAGATTTATACTGGTGGTAGTGGATCATGCCACCAGGTATCCAGAAGCTATTCCCCTTAGGACCACTACAGCTCCTGTTGTGGCTAGGTCCCTGGTTGGAGTTTTCTCCAGAGTGGGGTTCCCTAAGGAGGTTGTCTATGACAGAGGTGCAAACTTCATGTCCGGATACTTGACTGCTATGTGGAAGGAGTGTGGTGTAAATTACAAATTCACCACACCCTATCACCCACAATGCAATGGGCTTGTTGAAAGAATCAACAAGACCCTCAAAGGGATGATAAAAGGGTTACCTGAGAAGCTTAGGCGAAGATGGGACATCCTTTTACCCTGCCTTCTGTTTGCTTACAGAGAGGTCCCACAGAAGGGGGTTGGTTACAGCCCTTTTGAGCTTTTGTTTGGACATCCTGTAAGAGGACCCCTATGTCTTGTGAAGGAAGGATGGGAGTTACCTCTCAAAAAGCCTAAACTTGACATAGTGGACTATGTACTTGGTTTCCGCTCCAGGATGGCAGAGTACATGGAGAATGCATCTAAAAACCTGGAGGCCAGCCAAGAACTTCAGAAAGCTTGGCATGACCAAAAGGCTGTCCTAACTGTTTACCATGCAGGACAGAAGGTGTGGGTGTTGGAGCCAGTGGCCCCAACAGCTCTCCACGACAAGTGGTCTGGACCCCGCATCATCATTGAACAAAAGGGAGAAGTCACCTACTTGGTGGACATGGGAACTCCCAGGAGCCCTCACAGAGTACTTCATGTGAATAGGCTCAAAGCATTTGTTGACAGGGAGGACATGGGCTTGCTCATGGCCACAGATGAGGGACAGGAGGAAGAGAGTGACCGTCTCCCAGACCTGCTCACTCAGAACCCTGATGATGGGTCAGTAGATGGTGTAGTCTTTTCTGACAGCCTCTCTGAGCATCAACAAAAGGATTGTAAGCAAAACCTTCAATCCTTCAGACAAATGTTTTCTCTGACCCCCAGTCAGACAAACTGGTGCACACATGAGGTGGACACTGGAGACAGTCTGCCTATAAAGAGTAAAATCTACAGGCAACCTGACCACGTCAGGGACTGTATAAAAACTGAAGTACAAAAGATGTTGGAATTGGGAGTCATTGAACCCTCAGATAGCCCTTGGGCTAGTCCTGTAGTTCTAGTGCCTAAACCTCACACCCAGGATGGTAAGAGAGAGATGAGGTTTTGTGTAGACTACAGGGGTCTCAATGCTATCACTAAGACAGATGCCCATCCAATACCAAGAGCAGATGAACTCATTGACAGATTGGCTTCTGCCAAGTTCTTGAGTACATTTGACCTGACAGCTGGTTATTGGCAAATCAGGTTAGCTGAGGATGCCAAGGCCAAAACAGCATTTTCTACCCCAGGAGGTCATTACCAATTTGTGGTGATGCCCTTTGGTTTGAAAAATGCACCTGCCACTTTTCAAAGGTTGGTGAACCAAGTTCTCACTGGGTTGGATGACTTTTGTGCAGCATATCTAGATGATATTGCTGTCTTTAGCTCCACCTGGGAGGATCACCTGATCCACCTAAGGAAAGTTCTCCAGTATTAGGGGTGTCTTTTATAGATTCACATGCTTGAATATCTCCCGTCGTCGAAGTGGGAGTCCCACGATACATAAAATAGCAGTAACATATGCATGTATACATGAAAAATATCATAAATAAAAATATACATACATATAATGTAATAAATTGTAAATTCAAAAAGTACCATAGAACATAATAGGCCCATTGCAAAGCCTATGGGAGAACTCACTTTAGTAGCATATCAGTGTCATTATGTGTTGGTCCACATTCCAGCCAATCAGGCTGTAGCCTCCTCTAGAACCTTCTCCTCAGAAGCCCAAGTCCTCAGATTTTCTACCGCACGTCGTGTGAAGGGAGTCTCCCTGAGCTCTGCTCAGTTTTCTTCAATTCTAGCTGTTTTTTCATCAGAAAATGTCTTCTAATAAGAAATCTTTGTTTAAAGCCTGCCCTTCTTGTGGTAAATACGACTTTTCCATGAGGATCCACACAGTAAATGCATTTACTGTCTCTACCCAGACCACGAGGTGAAAAACTGTAAGTACTGTCGCACTTTCCCTCCCAAGACTCTGAGGGATAGAGAGGCCCGTCTCCTTCTGTGGCTATAGAAGTTGAAGACTTCAGAGTCTGTGGTTTCTGACGTGGAAAGCCTGTCATCTATTGTTTCTAAGTCCTCAGAAGCGTGGGTCTGAGACTGAGGTTCCATCTCCTTTTCTTAAGAAGAGTAGACTGTTGGAATCCTCCAGGATTGTCTCCCCACAGGATTTGCTTCAGGGCACGTCTACGGGACCTGGTTCTCTGACGTCTGCGCCCAAAGCCTTGCCTTCCATTAAAAAATCTGGTTTGGGCTCGTCGACGGGCTCGTCGATGCGTCCGTCGACGTCTTCAGCGTCGACGAAATCAGTGTCTGCCATCTCTACATCGACGACATGTACTATGTCGACCAGCGCTACGTCAACGACGATCACCTCGTCGACGACGACCCTGAAGGTGAGACCCATCTCTTCTATTGTGAAGATCTCGTCGACGACTATCAAAGAGAAACCGTCGACGACGAAGTCATCGTCGACGCTTCCGTCGTCGACGCGAACACCGTCGACTAAGACCAAGCCTTCTAGAAGCAGCTCGTCGACGGCGCCTCCGTCGACCACCATCACATCGTCGACGGTTGTCATCCCGTCGACATCCACGTCATCGTTGACGATCAAGGTTCCTATCTCGTCGACGACTCCGTCGACTGACAAGAAATTCTCGTCGACGACGAAAAAATCTTCCATTTCAGCGCCGAAAACCTCTGTGGTGACGACGCAGACGCCTCAGGTTGATTCTAACACTGCCACATTTACGTCAACGGGCTCGTTGACGTCTCATCAACCTTTGCCAAAATCATCTGCCATCTATACAGTAGTTACTGCTTCTTTGCGGAGAGTACCTCTCATCCAACTGAGTCCAGTGAGAAGTGGCACTCATCTCTCAGACCAATTGTTCCAGTCTGGTGAGGAAGAATCTGGAAACGATTCAGAGGTGGAAGGACTCTTCAAACAGGCAACCAGCCCTTCTGATTTACACATCAAGGAGTATAGTGATGAGGGTGATGTGATTGACAATGTCGAAGATGGGAATGAATTATTTCCTGTTGATGCGTCAGAACCGGTGTCTTCGGAACCAATTACACAGATACCTCTATCTCTGGTCATGAACCTACAGCACATGCTGGATGACTATAACCGCAGGTTTCCTCCTTCTACACCTGCCTCTCCAGCACCACCACCTCCTCCGCAGCCTCAACCTCAACTTCCTCAGGCACCTGCACCAGTTTCACCAGCATCACCGGGTGGTACTCATCCTGACACTGGCGACGAGGATCCGGATACTCACAATACTGATGACGACGACAATGACGTCGATATGAATGAGTGGGACAATTACAGGGCTCAAACACCGTCCACTCCGCCCACCTCACCTCTAGCATCGCCTCCAGTGGACATTGCAAATTTCCACAACTTGATGATCCGTGCTGCAAAACGTTTTCACCTCAGTCGAAAAACACCAGCATGAGAGTGAATGCTTCTTATATGATTTTAAGGACCTATCTCAAAGGCAATCTCACACTATACCTATCGTTGATTATATTTGGCAGGAGGGCCTTAAATTGATGGAACGTCCAAATTCCGTACCTGCAGTTTTGCCCAGATTAGACAGGAAATACAAGGCTCCACCGTCTTCCCCGGCCTGTTTGGTGTCTCAACCAAAAGCAGATTCAGTTATCACTCAGGCTGCACAGAAAAGATCACACAATCTTGCTACGCCACTCACGTCTCCTCCTGATCAGGAAGGCTGCAAGTTGGATTCTATAGGGAAGAAATTCACAACCATGGCGGCTACTACGGTGAGGGCGGCTAATACTTTGGCTATTCTGGGCCGTTACGACCGCCAGATGTGGTCCGAAGTTGCTGCACTGATTCCTCAATTACCTGATGCAATCAGGGCAGAAGCGCAGGCCATTATACAAGAGGGGTAGTTGATTTCATCCGAAATCATTGATTGTGCACTTGACATTTCATCAACGGGTTTTCGTCAATTGGCTGGGGCTGCAGTCTTGAGGCGTCAAGGCTGGTTAAAATCTACCACCTTCCGTCCAGAGGTACAAGCAAGAGTCCTGGACTTGCCGTACGATGGAGAATTCTTATTTGGTAAACATGTTGATGATGCCCTTGAGGCGATCAAAAAGGACACCGAAACTGCAAAGTCCTTGACTACCCTACAGTACAAGAAGCGGCCCTTTCAGGGGGCACGAGGTAGAGGTGGAGGTGGAGGTTCCTCTACTTTTCGAGGATCAAATCAATATCGTTCATACAACACCTAGAACGATAACCGACAGAGGGGCTCTTACCAAACCCAAAATCGTCAGTTCACCACCAGACCATACCAACGGAAAACTACATATAGAGGTGGCTCAAACAACAAAAAGCAGTGACAGTCTCAGTTCCTTTCTTCTGCCGACTGTACATCTTGGAGGTCGCATCTCAAAGAACTTTTGCAAATGGTCCAAAATCACCTCCGACCAATGGGTCCTGGACGTTATTTCCAAAGGACATACCCTGGAATTCACAAAATTTCCTCCCACTCGTCCACCTTCGGGGCCACCCTCTCCCCATTTCAAAGAGCTTCTGGCCCAGGTGAAATTGATGATCAAAAAAGGAGCTATCGAACTCGTGCCGCAAGGTCAACGCGGCAAGGGGTTTTATTCCCGCTTTTTCTTAGTCAAGAAGAAGTCGGGGGAATGGCGTCCAATTTTAGATTTACGAGCCCTAAACAAATTTATCATTTCGAAAACTTTCCAGATGTTAACTCTGCTTCAAATGCTGAATTTTCTCAATCCAGGGGAATTCTATTCAACAATCGACCTCCAGGACGCATATTTCCATGTGCCAATCCACCCCAGACACAGGAAGTATTTACGCTTCACAGTTGGACAGCTGCACTTTCAATTCAAAGTCCTACCATTCGGCCTTCGATCAGCACCGAGGGTCTTTACCAAGATCTTAGCCCCGGTAGCTGTCTTCCTGCGTCTCCAAGGTGTCCAATTTTACCCATACCTGGACGGCTGCCTCATCAAGGCCAAAACTTTTCACCTAACGGAGCAACACACTCAAGTCTGCGTCTCCCTAGTCCAAACCTTGGGGCTTTCAATCAATTGCCAGAAGTCACGCTTTCAGCCGTCGCAAAGGCGAGATTTTCTCGGAGCCTCGCTAGATTCACGGCAGGGAAAAGTGTTCGTTTCCCAGGAAAGACAGGACCGCATGGTAAAGATGGTGCAGTTCCTCCAATCAAAACTGTACGTTTCTGTCCGAATGTTCAAATCATTCCTTGGCATGGCTTCCTCGTGCATCCAACTTATTCCAAATTGCAGATTGCACATGAGGGCTCTACACAAGGAATTGGACAAGCAGTGGAAACAGGTGTCGAGGTCATTCGAGGACAAGGTCCTTCTGACATCTCGCATTCAGAAAGCGCTGGAGTGGTGGGCTCACCCTCCAAACATATCTGCGGGCCGTTCATTCCAGGACGAACCTCCGACTCTGACACATACAACAGACGCGTCTCTCGAGGGATGGGGAGCGCATCTCAACGGCATGTCTGTGAAAGGAAAATGGACAGCAACCCAACGAACTTGGCACATCAATCGCCAGGAACTCTTGGCGATTTTCTTAGCCCTAAAATCCTTCCAGAGGTTCGTGCAGGGACACACTTTGCTGGTAAAGACGGACAACACCACCAGCATGCACTACCTCAACAAGCAGGGCGGAACGAGGTCTCTCCCACTTTCACAACTGGCACAAGAAATATGGGATTGGGCGATCCAACGTCAAATTCATCTCCCAGCCATTCATGTGCCGGGTGTGGCCAATGTTCTGGCAGACTCACTCAGCCGGGCATCGTCGGACAATCACGAGTGGGAACTCAACCAGTCAACGGTCGAGTTCATCTTCCAGCGGTGGGGCCGACCGCAGATGGATCTTTTCGCGACTGCTGCCAACAGGAAATGCCAACGCTTTGCAAGTCGGCATCCCCACAGAGAGTCGAGCGGAAATGCATTTTCGATCAATTGGTCTAACGACTTCATCTATGCTTTCCCTCCGCTTCCTCTGATCCCTCGCCTGTTACACATGATGAGGTTCCAACCTTGTCACATCATCCTGATTGCACCCAAATGGCCGAGACGTCCATGGTTCCCGGACCTGCTCCTCTTCTCGCAGTCCGACCCATTACCGCTTCATCCTCTACCGCACCTCCTCACGATGCAGCAGGGACAAATCTGTCACCCGGATCCAGCATACCTCCAACTCCATGCCTGGAACCTGAGTACAACGAATTTGCACGTTTAAATATCGACAAGGACTGCAGGGAGGTGTTTAGCGCGTGCTCGCGCTCCCTCCACCATCAAAACGTACCAATTAAAGTGGAAGCGTTTCTGTGTCTGGTGCCGCACTAAAGATTTGGACCCAATGACTGCAAAACCTGAACAAATTTTGCCTTTCTTTTTATCCCAAGATCTGGACTGTCACACTCGTCTCTTAAGGTGTTCCTGGCGGCGATTTCCCGTTTCCGCCATGATGGTTGCACATCTCTATGTTCCTCAAGGATTATTAAGCAATTTTACAAGGGCCTTTTTATGTTATGTTATGTTAATTAAAATTTATTAAGCGCGCATACGCCCAAAGGCTTCTTGGCGCTGGAAAGAGATAAAAAACATAACAAGGGTAAATCAACGAAAGTCTCTATTTCAAATATGCCTGTGTGAATAAATGCGTTTTGAATGCCTTTCTAAAGGCAAGAAACTCCTTGCACTGCCTGAGAACTGGCGGCAAAGAATTCCACAGGGTTGCTGCTAAGAAATGAAAGCTACTACCTCCCTGTCGTTTCTTCTTAAAGCGAGGTACCTCAAGTAGGTCTTTGTGGGCTGACCTCAAGCTACGTGAAGGAACGTATCTGCCAATCAGCTGTTTAATAAAGGAAGGGCCCTTCCCTTGCAGAGCCTTAAAAATAATACAGCCAGCTTTGAATTCAGCTCTTTGAGCCACAGGAAGCCAAGGGCCTTTTTAGGATGTTTCCACCTATTCGTCGCCCTCCGCCTGCTTGGCGCTTAAATTTGGTCTTGTCTCAACTGCTTTTACCACCATTTGAGCCTATTCACTCTGCAAATATCAAGTTTCTCACATGGAAAGTTGCTCTTGCTCGCCTTGACATCCTCAAGACGTGTCAGTGACATCCAGGCGTTTACCATACAGCCTCCTTTCCTGCAATTCTCCAATGAGGCCGTGACATTGCGTACTAATCCTAAGTTCATCCCGAAGGTTCCCAGTGACTTTCATCTCAACGAACTTGTAATTCTGAAAACTTTCTTTCCTGCTCCGCAAACTCCAGCTGAGCGGTCCTTGCATTCATTAGATGTCAAACGTTGTCTCAAATTCTACATTCAACGAACTGCAACTATCAGAAAGTCAGATCAATTGTTTGTGGCATATGGTCCAACTTGCAAAGGACAACCTGTTACCAAACAGACCATAACCAGGTGGATATCCTCTACCATATCCTTCTGCCACCAACGGGCTGGGAAGCCCCTTCCTGCTCCAGTTTGTGCCCATTCAACTAGAGCAGTGTCTACTTCGGCTGCCCTTTTTGCAGGGGTACCCCTACGACAGATCTGCAGAGCTGCTACTTGGTCGAGCAGCCATACTTTTACTAAGCACTACTGCCTGCAATCAACAGACGCCGCGGATGCGGCAGTAGGTCAAGCGGTGCTGCGGAATCTTTTCCAATAAAGGTGAGCCTCTGTTGCTACCCGCCTCCAGTCATAAAGGTTTTTTGCTAATAATGTTTTAGTATTTATTGCATATTGTCTAATATGTTTACCTTATTTGCTTGGTATGTCACCTTTATGACTTATGTGATGATTTACTGCTTTCTACTCTTATTCAAGCATGTGAATCTATGAAAGACACCCCTAATACTGGAGAAGAACAAAAGTTACTTACCTGTAAACTGTGGTTCTCCAGTATTGGTGTCTTTCATAGATTCACATGCGACCTTCCCATCCTCCCCTCAGAGGCTCTCTTCTCCTCAGGCATTTTTACTTACTTTGTGCTACGAAAATCTGAGGATTTGGGCTTCTGAGGAGAAGGTTCTAGAGGAGGCTACAGCCTGATTGGCTGGAATGTGGACCAACACATAATGACACTGATAATCTACTAAAGTGGGTTCTCCCATAGGCTTTTCAATGGGCCTATTATGTTCTATGGTACTTTTTGAATTTACAATTTATTACATTATATGTATGTATATTTTTATTTATGATATTTTTCATGTATACATGCATATGTTACTGCTATTTTATGTACCGTGGGACTCCCACTTCGACGACGGGGGATATTCAAGCATGTGAATCTATGAAAGACACCAATACTGGAGAACCACAGTTTACAGGTAAGCAACTTTTTATTCTTTTAGAGGCCCTGCAGAAGGCAGGCCTCACTATCAAGGCTACTAAGTGCCAGATAGGGCAGAGTCAAGTTGTATACTTGGGCCACCTTGTGGGTGGAGGCCAAGTTCAACCTCTGGAGAGCAAGATACAGACCATAAAGGACTGGGCTCCTCCAACCACCCAGACACAGGTCAGAGCTTTCTTGGGCCTGTCTGGTTATTACAGGAAATTTGTCAGAAATTATGGAACCATTGTGACTCCACTTAATGACCTGACAAGTAAGAAAATGCCAAAGAAAGTTCAATGGACAGTTAGCTGTCAGAAGGCATTCGATGACCTAAAGCAGGCCATGTGCACTGCACCTATTCTCAAGAGTCCAGACTACTCCAAAATCTTCATTGTCCAAACAGATGCTTCTGAGTTGGGTGTGGGAGCTGTTCTATCTCAGCTGAATATTGATGGTCATGACCAGCCCATTGCTTTTATAAGTAGAAGGCTGACCCCTAGAGAGAAACGTTGGTCAGCTATTGAGAGGGAGGCCTTTGCTGTGGTTTGGGCCCTGAAGAAGTTGAGGCCATACTTGTTTGGTACTCACTTCAAGATTCAGACCGACCATAAGCCCCTCTTATGGCTAAATCAAATGAAGGGTGAAAACCCCAAACTTCTTAGGTGGTCCATTTCCCTACAGGGGATGGACTTTACAGTGGAGCACCGCCCAGGGACTGACCATGGTAATGCAGATGGTCTCTCCAGGTACTTCCACTTAGAGCAAGAAGACTCACCTGGTCAAGGTTAGTTTAATGTCCCTAAGTTTGGGGGGGGTTATGTAGGAGAGTGGGGTCTGCAATCCCATGGCCACCCCAGATTTTTGCTTTTTGCTTCACTGGTTTACGACTTTCCCTGGCTGTGGGCCTGCTAATCAGACCCACAGCCTAGCTGTTCTCTCTCTAAATTGACAAGTATGTACCTTAGGTGCATTTACCAATTGGTACTGGGCCACCTTATCAGTCCCTGTACAGTATACCTTAGGTATCCAGGGCATAGGTGTACCCAGGGCCTGCCAGGGGCTGCAGCATGTATTATGCCACCCCTGGCTGGCCACCCAAATCTGACACAACTGGGTGCACGACAGCTGGGGCAAGGTGGTGTAATCACCCTTTGCTTTAGATATAGTATTCCTATATCTAACCCTAAAATGGACACATATATTCCTATCAGTCACTCCTATGGCAGGCCTTATCAATCCTGAAGGCAGAGTGCTTGGAATTATGTGAGATGGTGCTCTGGCATGAGCGGAGCCCGTTTGCAGCTTGCGGAACCAAGTCCTTATAGCTGTTCCATGATAACACTATACCATATACTCTTAAGTGCATTATGAACCTCGCGGTCAAATGCTAACTTTGGCATAGCATTATCAAAACATGTCGAGTAAGGTGTCCTACAAATTGGAATACTAACCCCTCGCCAATTCTGGCGACGGGGTTAGCATTCCACCCTTCTAGAGGGGCACGACATGTATGTAACTGTGAACCCCGGTTAAAGTTAACTCAAGCCTCAGCATCACAAAATGGATGCTGCCACCACAGACACAAGTCTGACCTCCTGCTGCTGGGAGTCCTTCCAGCGAGGGAGGCCTGGACAAAGGGTTTCGTGTCAGGGGCGGTGCCAGCACCATCCCAGACAGGATTTTGTGTATCCCAGGTAGGCAGGGCTGAGAGGAAGGTGACTGCAAGTGGCATCCCGGTGCTCACTGTGCATATGCCGGCTCAAACCAGTTCCAGGGGCACACCAGCCCCTGAGCTGGGGAGAGACCGGACAAAGGAGAGGGGTGTAACCACCCCCCTCCTGGTCCCACCCATGGGCAGGATCTAGTCGCGTGACAGCCCCTTTTCTTAGAATAAACTTGAACTATTTTCCACGAAAGGAACTCTTGTCATTCTCTGAAGACTCTCCCTTGTGGCTAAGGAGTAGCCACCCTGCACCAGCAGTGTAGGAGAGTAGGGTCTGCAATCCTATGATCACCCAGATTTTTGCTTTTTGCTGCACTGGTTTACGACTTTCCCTGGCTGTGGGCCTGCTAATCAGACCCACAGCCTAGCTGTTCTCTCTATCCAAATTGTACTCAGGTACTGAATTGGCACTGGGCCCTCTCCAAGTCCCTGTACCCAGGGCTGAGGTGCACCCAGAAGTCTCCCAGGGGCTGAAGCATGTATTATGCCACCCCTGGATTGACTAACTAAAACTGACACAACTGGCTGCACGACAGCTGGGGCAAGGTGGTGTACTCACCCTTTGCTTTAGATATAGGATACCTATATCTAACCCTAAAATGGACACACAGATCTCCTATCAGTCACTCCTATGGCAGGCCTTAACAATCCTGAAGGCAGAGTGCTTGGAATCGTGTGAGATGGTGCTCTGGCATGAGCTGAGCCTGTCTGCGGCTTTCGGGATCTATCCCTTAGCCGTTTCCATGATATCGCATACCATATACTCTTAAGTGCATTATAATCCTCGCGGTTAAATGCCAACTCTGGTATCGCTTTATCAAAACATGTCGAGTAAGGTGTCATACGAATTGGAATACTAACCCCTCGCCAATTCTGGCGACGGGGTTAGCATTCCACCCTTCTAGAGGGACACGACATGCATGTAACCCCTAAACCCGGTTAAAGTCAAACAGAGCCTCAGCTCCACAAAATGGATGCTGCCACCGAGACACAAGTCTGCCCTCCTGCTGCTGGGAGTCCTCCCAGAGCAGGAGATAAGGACAAAGGGTTTCCTGCCAGGGGCGGTGCCAGCACCGTCCCAGACAGGGTTTTGTGTATTGTAGGTAGGCAGGGCTTCAGAGGAAGGTGACTGCACGTGGCACCCCGGTGCTCACTGTGCATAGGCTGGCTTAAACCAGTTCCAGGGACACTCCAGACCCTGTGCTGGGGAAAAGCCCGCCAAGGAAGTGGGTGTAACCACCCCCCTCCTGGTCCCACCCCTAGGGCAGGACTTAGTCGCGTGCCAGCCCCCTTTTCCAAGATAAAGGTAGGGACTGGCCCCCTTCCAAATCAGATCATCTTTGGAATCAAGATACCACTTTCCACGAAAGGACTTCACGATTTCTTCCTCAAGATTCTCCCTTTTGGCTAAGGAGTAGTCACCCTGCATCCGCAGGCACCATCTAAGAACACTGCGGTCTGCTGCACGTCCTTCCTCCGGAATCCGACTGCCCAGCTCGACGAGACCCGGCTTCCCTGGCACCTCTGACCTCTACCCACCTCTACAGCACAGCTGAGAACCGTGGGTGCGACGAGACCTCGAGGGACCGGCCATCGCCAAGACTGCACGACTTCTGCACAGCAAGCCCACCGAGTAATTTCCTGGTGAGTGCTTTGGGGTCCGAGAAGCCCCCACCCTGAGCAGCTCCAGCACCGAAGAGCAGCCCCCCAGCATCTCCACGATCGGCGTGGGGCCCTTCTGCTTTCTGCTGCTCACCGCGTTGTTTGGCTACTAGCCCGCTGGCTTGTGGCCTCCCGAACGACGCCCGACGACAACACTGCTGCTGGTCTGGTTGCTCCAGACTGGCCCTTGCTTCCCTCCATCGGAGAAGTACCCTGGACCCTCCTGGTCCGGCTAAGACGCCATTTTAGGTCCACCGCGTGGGCCTTGCAATTGCCAAGACTTGTTGCCCAATCCTGGGTCCAGCGACGTCGACAGCAAGAACCTTCGTGGGACAGCTCGCACCTCCATCCTGGTCGCCGACAACGCCTCCTGGTCCGAGAGACTGCAGAGCCCAGCAGCGCCCACTCACCTGACTGCGGTGACTTCGCCCGGTGCCATCCTGGTGCCCACTTAATCACTGGCTAGTGATTCAAGAACTTGGTCCCCTCTGCTTTCAGGTTTCCTTCTTCCTTGATCCAGGCTTGGATCCATCGAACTTTTCTTCACTGGTCGCCTGCCAGCAACTTCCTTTTTCCAGGCTCCTGGTCCGGCAACGAGATCCCCGACGTCTTTTCAGACCTATGCAGCTGCAGCCCCTGGGCTAGGTAACTTCGGCACTTCGGTGTCCCAGCATAGCCTCACTATCCAAGGGTCAGGATCCACTGTCGTTTTCTCCCTACCAGGTCGGGTTCGCCCGTGAACACTAACTTTGCCTTTACTAGCTTCCATAGACTTTGTCCCGCATCCCGCGTGAGAGTGCACACTCTGCACCCGAGTTCCCTAGGCCTCCTGCTAGTAATCTAAAGGTTCAGTAGTCTAGTCCTAGCGATTCCAAAGCCTATTAGTATCGTTACTTACCTGCTAGTAATTCGCATTCCACTTTTTGAGTATATGGTTTTTCGTGCCCCTCGGGCATTTGTGTATAACGTGCTAACTTAAGTATTTTCATAAGAGTTTTGTTGTGTGCTTAGCACCCTGTCCTCATAAAGAGTACAGGGTTGTTGTGATTCTAATAAATACACTGTTTATTTTCATAACACTTGTGTGGTGTCCTTTCACTGGGTGTTCCAGGGGTACTGTGATGGTAAAACAGCTGGCTTAACACGCCCTCTAGAGTCTTAGCCTTAGACTGCTCGTATCCATGCTACTAGGATAGCTGGTCTATAAGGTTGACTTACAACCAATCATCAATAAGGGTTGTTTGGACTGATATATAGTGATCACTAGAATAGTGAACACTGCACATCAGGCCAACTTCTCACAAGCAGGCACCATCTAAGCGCTTGCGGTTTGCTGCACGTCCATCCTCCGGATCAAGACTGCCCAGCTCGACGAGACCCGGATTCCCTGCCATCTCTGACCTCTACCTGCATCATCAGCCCAGCTGAGATTCGTGGGAGCGACGAGACCCGTGGGACCGGCTATCTTCAAGACCTGCACGACGCTTAACCAGCACGACCACCGAGGGAACCTCGAGTGAGTGCACTGGGGTTTGAGAAGCCCCAACCCTAAGCAGCTCCCGCACCGAAGTCCAGCCCCCCAGCATCCACGAGATCTGCGTGGGGCCCTTCTGCTTCTTTGTTGCTTGCCACATTGTCCGGTCACTTGCCCGTTGGCTAGTGGCCCTCCTGACGACGTACCACGACGATTTCACCGCTGGTCTAGGTCCTCTAGACTGGCCCTTGCTCCTTGTCCAACAAGAAGTGCCCTGGACCCTCCTGGTCCACTCCAGACGCCATTTTGACTCCACCGCGTGGGCTTGCCTTTGCCAAGGTTTGTTGCTCCAATCTTGGATCCAGCATCGCCGACAGCAGACACCATCGTGGGACAGCTCGCACCTCCAGCCTGGACGCAGACAACGCCTCCTGGCCCGTGTGACTGCAGAGTCCAGCGTCACCCACTCACCTGATCGCGGTGACCTCATCCTGGTGCCCACACAATCACTGGCTAGTGATTAAGAACTGAGTCCCCTCTGCTTTCAGGTCGTCTCCTTCACTGATCCAGCCTTGGATCACACCGAACATCTTCACTGGTCGCCTGCCAGCAACATCTTCTTTCAGGCTCCATAGACTACAACGAGGATTCCTGACGTCTTTTGAACCCTATGCAGCCGCAGCCCCTGGGCTAGGTAACCTGAGCATTTCGGTGCTCCAGCACAGGTTCACTATCCTAGTGTCCAGATCCTTTTTCGTTTTTTAGTCTACCGAGTCGGATTCGTCCGGAAACAGTAACTTTAGAAACTGCTAGCATCTATAGACTTTGTCCCGCATCCCGCGTAAGAGTTCCCACTCTGCACCCGGGTTCCCTAGGCCTCCTGCTCCTAACCTAAGGGTTCAGTAAGGTAGTCCTAGCGGCCCTGAAGCCTCTGGATCGTGTTACTTACCTTCTAGTATTTCGCATTCCACTTTTAGAGTATATGGTTTTTCGTGCCCCTCGGGCATTTGTGTAAATTGTGCAACTTGTAGTATTTTCGTAAGAGTTTTGTATTGTGCTTAGCTCCCTGACTCATAAAGAGTTCAGGGTAGACTTTTTATTAATAAATATCATTTATTTTCATAACAACTTGTGTGGTGTCCTTTCACTTGGTGTTCAAGGGGTATATGTGATAGTAAAACAGCTGGCTTAACACGCCCTCTAGAGTTTAGCCTAAAGACTGCTCTTGTCCACGCTACTAGGATAGCTGGTCTAATAAGGTTGACTTACAACCAATCATCAATAAGGGTCGTTTGGAATGATACAAAGTGATCACTAGAATAGTGAACACTATATATCAGGCCAACTTCTCACACTAGACACCTAGGGGAATACAGGATGGGGTGACTTGACTGCTTCTCACCATGTACTGTTACCCAAAATCCTGTGCAAACCGAAAAAATCGTCAAAAAAAACACATGTTCGAGGCATTGGAGCTGCAGATCATATACTGTGCATTAGATCGCCACCTGGTGTTGGGGTCGGATGATTGCAGGTTCTTGTCTTCTTGGAAGAAGTCTTTGTAGTCACGAGATAGGTGACTCCTCCCTTGGACAATACTGCGCATGGGCATCGACTCCATCCTTAGATTGTTTTTTCCCGCCACTGGGTTCAGATGAAAGTTTTCCGCTTCGGCTAGAAAAGACTTTTTAGCAACTTCGAAGCGTAAAGACTTTACAAAAACATTATCGGTATCGAATAAACTACCTTCGACATCAACTACATTCCAGTGCGTCGATGCGGGCCGTTGGGCCTATCGGTGCCGTACGGCCTACGCCTCTTGGACAGAACTCCATTCAAGAGATGCCCGATATATCGAGCAAAATTCCCTCATAGCGACCATCACGAGGTCTGCAACTGCTGTCTATCACCGGAACACGACGTGTCGACCTGCACAGCTTGTGCATCTTTCCGATCGAAGACCATTCGGGATCGGAGGGCACGTCGACACGAGATGACGAGATAAGCACCAGCACCGGAGGCCATCTTCGAGGAGGAGATCGTCGAAGAAGACTTCTCCGAGGACGAAGATCCACTCGAAGACATCTCCGAGGACGAGGCTCCACTCGTCGCCGAGGAAGGCTCGCCTGATCTCCAGATCATATCGGGGGGGCAGAGGACTCGTACGACTCGATTCCATCTCGGCAACCCGTGAGTACTCTTGCCCCTGCACAACAGACACTATCCAAGCCAAAGGCAACGTCAACACTCCGCCCATGGGGCCCAGTTGAGACCGAAATGTCCCCTCAAACGCCCGCCTTTGGGCTCTGCTCCGAGGAAGACAACCACGCCTTCCAGTGCCTCGGCACCGACAAAACCACATGTGCCAATTCCATCTCCTCCATTGGCACCAAAGCACACACATCCTTCGACACTGAAGGATTCTTCGACACCGAAGCCGAAACGCCCTTCGGTGCCCAAAGACATAGATCCTTCGGCACCCAAGCCAAAAGATGCATCGGTGCCGAAGCTGAAGACCGTACCGGACCCGAAAGCTTCGACTCCATCGGTACCAAAGACTCCAAGGCCTGATGCAAAGACACCTAAGCCTTCTAACAAGCCTACCAAGCGCAAGCCATCTTCGGCACCGAAAAATTTGCCACAGGACTCAATAACGCCTCTTACAGCAAAAAACACAAAACAACCCCTACCGGCACCGAAGAAATCGCCGAAAATGGTTGTAGAGGAAGACGAACTGTTTAGACCAGATCCTAAACAAAAAAGAATCTATATCAACCCAAAAACTGGACATGTGGAAGCTGTTCATTACAAGAAGAGACCAGCAGACACACCACTTCTACCTGTGGTTCCTTCTAAAAAGGATTGTGCAACTTCTCCAATGCACCTTTCCTCTCCTTCACCTTCCTCCTCTCCTATCCCTCCTTACATTGAACCCACAGTTTCTCCTGTTCAATCTCCTGCATCATCACACCACACTGACGAAGAGTATGATATAGGTGGGGGAATGACATACCAGAGCCACATGCATACCCTTTAGATGAAGATGTCCATCCAGAGTATCCTAAAGATGATTTAGATCCATACAATGTGCCCAATATTCCTGATCCTCAGTTCTACCCTACAAACCCTTCCCCTCCAGAAGATAGTATTGGGTTTAATCATCTCTTAAATAGAGCTGCCCTTTACCACGGAGTTTCCATGCACTCTGATGCCATTGATGAATGGTTTATTTCTTTATTGCACGATTAATAAAAATCTTTGCAATTGATCTAAAAAAAGAAAAAAAATACATAATTGAGAACTTTTTGCAAAGCGGATAAAAAAGGTTGAAAGTTAAAAAGGGTACATGCTAGTTCAGTACAAAGCATTGATTAAAAAGCATTTAGAAATTTGCAATATTTATAAATATCAAAATAGGAATGTATAAATGTACAAAAGCAGTTCTGAATGTATCAAGTTCATTCGCTAGCCTCTGGATTTAGGGCTGTGTTAACTAATTTCATAAAGCGAACCTGTCTACAGGCTAATTGGATGTCTTCTCCCTTAAAGCTGATCAACCGAGCTTGTCTGCGGGTTCGCAAATGTCCTTGGTTCCAAAGCTGTGTTAATTGACTCCTTCGAGCACAATCTAAAGCTTTACAGCTACATAGCAAGTGCAGAACGTCCTCCTTTGGGTCATCGCAGAGTCTACACTTCGGGTTAGAATCCAAGCGTTTCCACGGGGGGGAGATGTTCTTTTGATGGTATTACCCCCATCCACAACCGCAGAAAGGCTTCCTTCGCCTTCCTTGAGAAGCCAGTGCCCAAGTATGCCTGGGGTAAGGGCCTGGTGTAACTTTGGATCAAGAACCACCCGTGAGTCCTCCTGGTTAGAGCTGCTTTATCTTCTTCCAAGGATGTTATTTTCACAGATTTAATAACGAAGCGCTTAAAGCATTTGTGTGAACAGCTCGAATCCCATAGGTCTCTTAGCACGAGGGAATTTATAGCTGCTTGGAGATAGACCATTGCGGGGGAGTCCATATTTTTTCCAGCTCTTTCCAAAGATAAGTGTTCAGAGTGCCCATTTCAGCACTCTTTACTTTGTGCCAGCTTTTTGCGAAAGCACCCTTGCGTGCTATTTGTTGCTTCTGTAAGCCGAACTCGAGCGTTAACTGTGCTGGTGAAGTGTACTGAGGGAGACTGAAAAGTATTCGCATGGTTTTGCTTACCACTTTGTCTAAGGTGACCTCGTCTCTCCCTCTCATGCATTCGCTGCCGTAGGTTATCGATGGCAGTAATCTAGCTTGTAGTATATCTAGCAGGGGGATTAAATTTGGGCCTGCTATTTTGTTTTCAATGCTTTTTAGTGCGATGGCCAATGAGATCCCTCTGTTCTTAATTGCTGTTTTTTGTTGCTTGAATGAGCCTTTCGAGTTGAAGATTATACCCAAGTATTTATATTCTTTGACTGTTTCCATCTTTTGGTCATGCAGAAACCATTGAGGGGGTTGCTTTTTAGATTTTTGATTTAATATCATCACTTTTGATTTTTCTGCATTTATACTTAGCCCATTCTTTTCGGAGAAATCGCTTGTTGCGTTAATAAGGTGTTGGAGGCCTACGGGAGTTTGGCTTATTAATATTAAGTCGTCCGCATACAGTAAGTTGGACAAAGTGAAGCCCCCTAGCTTTGGGGCGTGATGATTGCAGTTATCTAGTTCTTCGGAAAGGTCAGACAAAGATTGAACAGAGTCGGTGCGAGAACGCACCCCTGCTTCAACCCTTTTGTAGTCGGTATTTCTTTTGATAAACAATTGCCATCCCCCAGTTTAATTTGGATCCAGGTTGCTGTATGCAATAAAATCAGTAGATTCAACAGTTTGGGGTCTATATCCCAACTTGAAAGCTTTGCCCACAGTTTTCCTCTATCTATGCTATCAAACGCGGCTGAGTAATCGATGTAGCACACATATAATGTTTTTTTATGTTTAATTGTGGCATCTGTCAGCAGGGAAAGGGCTAGAATGTTTGTCGTTGTCCCTTGATTTTTTGGGAATCCGGTCTGATTAATGGGGATTAATTTTTTATTTGACTCCCAAGTAGTTAACTCTTCTAATAGAAGCCCCGAGAAATATTTGGCATCTATGTCTATAAGGGCAATGAGCCTGTAGTTCTTGGCATCACTCCTGTTGCCTTTTTTGTAGATTGGTGCAATAATTCATCCCTTCCAAGAGTTCGGGATTTGTTCTGCCATCCAGATTTCTAAGAAGAGCGGAAGCAGTTGCTCGGCCCAGTAATTTGGTTCTTGCTTGTAGAGGATAGGGGGGATTCCGTTTGGGCCTGAGGCTCCCTCTTTCCGGCCTTTCGCAATTCGTCCCTTCAACTGCAATATAGAACCTGGGAAGTTGGACTCCTCGACCGGAGGTTTTAAGGCCTTAGTGTTCTCCGCCCGTGGCTCTGGGTTTCGTTAAGCTTTGTCGGATATTTCACTGTTAAAATGGTTGGATAGATTTTTTTACCCAGATCTCCTCCGTGATGTAGGAGTTCACTCCGGGGGCGTTTGGATTCTCTATTTTGTTAACATTATTCCAGAATCTTGCACTGTAGTTATTTCTAGAGTCGTAAAGCAGTTTCGCCCATGTTTTTTCGGTGGAGTCCTGTTTTATTCGCCACAGAATTTTGTTCTTTTTGAGCTTTAGTGACCTCAATTCGGTCAATAAATTGTTATTGCTCCCATCTTTCCGCAGCCCGCGAAGTGTTCTGTTAATTGCAGTTTTTATTAGCGTTAATTTGCAGGTTTGGGGTGTCTGAGAATGAATTTCTGGGTTACTTATCGGCCGAGCGGGTAGTTTTTTTTGGCTTGTCGGTGCATAGATTTCTTGTGAGGAGTTGTTCTTGGTATTAGCTAGGCCAAAGGTTTTCAGAAAGGTCTCCCAGGCAATTGTTATTGTCATTCAGCGGTGTAACACTTTCCCAGCACATCTTGGCATCTTTCGCAAGTTTTTCTGGGTCGCTAGTTTTGCATTTAATTCTTTTACATTTTGACGAGGTCGTTAACTTTTGTACATTGGTTGGAAATGTTAGTGCTGTCCCATGTGCCCTCAGTGTCAATTCTTGCGGGAGGTGATCGCTACAGTCAGATGTGCCGATTTTAAAATCGTGTACCAATGTAAATAGTGAATAAGATAAGAAGGTGTAATCGATCGCTGAGTTGGAGTTGTGGAAAGTAGCTGCTTGGGGTCGGTCCCCCGGTGATCGGCCATTTATCGAGATCAGGCCCAGATTTGTTAGATCCTCTAGTAGGCTTTTTGATAAATTTGTTTGTTTGACCCATGGGCACTCTTCCAATGGAGGGATCCCCCTTACGTGCAAGTAATCATCTGTTGGATGATTCTTTCCTTTGGTCTTTGAAAGGAACATATTAGTCTCCCGATATAATAAGGTTCGGAGTTTCAACTTCCGTTATTAATGTGGACAGTTCAAACACCAGGGATTTTGCGCCGTTTTTTCCCCCTTTCTGGTGCAGATAAATATTGACCAGGATTAACTCTTGTCTGTTGGATCCCGGGGTTAATATTTCCAGCTGGACTGCAGTGATTCCATTTTCCGTTCCAGATGTGTTTTTATTTAGCAGTTCTTTTGCAGTATTTGTTTTTATCGAGGTGTATGTAGTTAGGCCTCCTTTCTGATGTCCGAATTTTGAAGTTCTCCTGGCTGGGAGATGGTATGTTTTGAAGCCCTGAAGATGGAACGGCTCTGCCAACCAGGTTTCCTGTAATAGAATTAGGTCATACTGCTGGAAGTATAGCAATAGGTCTTTATGGGTAGTTTTTGCACCTAGCCCGTTTATGTTCCAAGAGCACAGTTTAAGCGGCGGCTTTGTTTTTGAGGCATTTCTAATTCGATCTTCGGACTGTCATGGCCAGGTCTGTCTGATATTAATTGTTTTTGCTACCCAATCCCATTCTTGTTTTGGATCCGGATCTCCTTTGTTTCTTAGCAGAGGGGGGTCTCTGGCCTTTCGTTCGGCTGAGCTTCCACGGGCTCCTCTCAGTATGGATTTTTTGGGTGCATCAGGGCGATCTTTGTTCTGGGTTGAGTTAGCGTATTCTTGAAAATTGCGGAGTAATGGTTCGGGATAGCCGGGGTTGTGATACGGTTTTATTCGAATCCCCCACACTTTTAGTTGCCTTTATTCTTTTAAGATTTTTCCCGCCACTTCTCAGGAAATCCAGGTCGTTTTTTTATTTCCTGCTCAGATAGATGTTTGTAGGTGATAAAATTCTACGGCCTCCAAATCTTGGGTAGTTAGGCTTCCTAGGTTTGTAATTGAGTTCAGAACTCGAAGGATGTTACTTCTATTTAGAATGTCCTCTCGGCCCTTGGATCTGTACTCTGGGATGAATAGTATTGATTTATAGTCGGCGTGGTTGGCGTAGTTGACGTTCTCCAGCGGTTGTTCAGGGTTTGTTTCCAATTCAGTACTTTGGAATGTTCTGGGAGCTTGAGGAGCTTGCTCTCTTTGGTTCTGTGGTTCCGTATCGACAATTGAGTTGTGGGTGTCGTAAATGATGTTGGCCAGAGATTGTTCAGGTTTTGTTTCAAGGTCTGTTCTTTGAAGTTTTCCGGGGATTTGAGGGGTTCGCCATCTCGGGTTAAGTGATTCCTTATCGAACCTTACCTCGGGATCTTTTTTCCTTGTGTTTGGGGACATAGTGATGGCAAGTTCCCAGAGGTCTGTGCCTCCTGTTTTTTGTGAGGCCATATTTTCGGCAATTTTTGGTCCCGCTTTTTGGGAACCTAAGGAATTTGCTGCACTGTTATTTATTGTCCCTGGATATTCTTGTTTTATCACTTCTGCCTCTGATCCCTTAATTTTATCAGCTTCTGAGTGTTTGGTCTGTGAGGAGGATATTTCTGGTCCCATTAGAGCAGGGTCGATTGCGGGACTCAACCTAACTTTTGGTTCGTCATGAGTGTTTCCTTGTTCCATCTTTGGTTCTGACACCGTTTTATTTGCTTGTAGGAAAAAGGATTTTATGGTGCCTATTTTATTGCTCCCTTTTCTCTTCATTTTCCGTCTGTTTTGCTGTTAGTTTTCTGCCAAGCCATTGATCTCCGGTTTCTGAGTTATCTGGCGGCTCACTAGGATTTCACTGCTGCTGCTGTTCTTCATGGAGCGAGTGTGGGGATCCCTCTTGTTCTAGACTCTGGCTTTTGTTCCAATGTGGAATTTGTCCGACCTGGATACCCTCTCGGTGTATGCTCAGTTCATACGATTCCTTAGATTGGCCATTTAGGTTGTTTTATTCCGTGGTGGATTTGAGAGGATTCGCAGCCTCTGGTTTTTGCTTTGAGGCGTAGTCTGCATTTTTTCTTTCACCGCTTACAACTACCATTGCTTCTCTGTGATTTTAGTTTGTTTCCAGTTGCCGTTTGTGTTGGTTGTTAAGACTATATCTGTAGATGAGTGTTGAGACCATCCATCTCCCTTTTCCAGTTCATCAGTATCTTTGCATCCCTCCTGTGTTCCTGTAGGGAGATGGAGGATTGGGAGAGGAGCTGCGCAGTTTGCGGCTGTTGGTTCTGAGTCTTGAGTTATAATTGAGCCGAGATGGCTGGGTTGAATTGGAATATTCGGTTCCAAAGCCACTCCAGGGGCCCCAAAGGGTGGTTGTTTGAAAGTAATGGAGTGGTTTGAATGGTTTTGGGTTGAGGGATGCTCTGGGGGCTCGTTGTGGCCCATCTCTTTAGTTTGTTCGTCATGGTCATCTGCTCTTAACCACATCAGTGCTGCATGAATTTACCCTCTGTGCTGAAAGTCATTGAATCCCATGGTTCATGACGAGCTCAGCTCGTCATGAGCACACGAGCAGTGTACTGCATGACTAGCTGAGCTCGTCATGAGCATGGAAGGGGTTAATGCTCTTAATGGGTTCTCTTCTTTGCTGCATTCTAAGCTTTCTTTTTGCCACCTGGGTTTGTTACCGTCTTTTTCGTTATCCTGATCACTATTTACATCTGTATTAGATTTGTACGTTGGGTCCAGGAGAAGTTTTATTGATTTTTCGTTGTTCAGGGGGCTCACCAATACCGATGCCAATGCTGGTGCTGGGTCTGAATCATCTAGTTTTATTTTGGAGATTTTTTCCGGGCGCAGAGGAGAGGGAAGACCCTTCTGTATGGTGCTCATGTGATTTAGCACTGCCCCAGCGTCTTTTATGAAGGCAAATCTAGAGTAAATTTTGGGTTGAAGGAGAGGTTTTTGTGATTTGGTCTGTGATTTGGTCTGGACTAACACCGGGCCCTCTACTTTGGAATCTCCTTCCGTGGCCAGTTTAACTAGGGTATGATCCTCTGTTTTGCTGAGTGTATCAGATCTCATTGATTTCTCCTGGCTGTCGGTGGGCACATTGAGGATCTTATTTTTCGATGTAGAGTATTAAATCCAAGAATAGAAAAGCAATATAGACCAGCACCATCTGATCCAGTCTATATTAAGGGACATCTGCCACTAGACTTGTTAGTAGTGTCCAATGCACGGAAAAGGGCTAATTCCCAGACTTCTGGTGACACGCCCCCACCTGACAAGGAATCCAAAGTTATTGAAGCGTCGGGGAAACGGATTGCTGCGCAAGCTACAAATATATGGCGCATAGCAAATACACAAGCCCTGCTCTCATGCTACGACAGGGCTCACTACGACCAATTAGAAAAACTAATGGAACACCTCCCAGATCAATACAAAGATCAGGCAACAGAGCTCATACAAGAAGGCAAATTAATATCTAATGCCTCAATCAAATGTGCACTAGATGTAGCTGACACAGCATCCAGAGCAGTCAATACTAGTTTCATACTCGGGCAACATGCGTGGTTACACATTTCAGGGTTTAAGACAGAGGTTCAAACCACCATCTTGAATCAGCCCTTCAATCAAAACCAATTGTTCGGGCCGCAAGTAGACAACACACTAGAAAAGATGAAAAAAGACAGACACGGCTAAGTCTATGGGTGCATTACAATCCACTCAGACTAGAAGTTCTTTTCGCCGCTCCTTTTATAGAGGAGGCTCTAAGCAAACCGGCGCAGATACATCATCTTCAAAACGAACACACAGACCTCCTCTAATAAAGGCTACTTTAGAGGAGGCTACAGAGGCAATAATAACAAGGGAAGATGCAGAGGTAATAACAACAACCGCTCCTCTTCCACTCCCAAACAGTGACTTCCCTCTGCCTCCCCTACAGCATTCCACTCCTGTGGGGGGCAGATTATCACAGTTCCTACCTGTCTGGAACTCCATCACAACAGACAGGTGGGTAAGACAAATTATCCAACATGGCTACTGCCTAGGACTCGCAGCAACCCCCCCCCCCCCCCCAAACATACCTCCCAGACAACGTCCAATGTCCACAGACCATATGACTCTGCTTCAACAGGAAGTTCTAGCATTTCTACAAAAGGATGCTATTCAAGTAGTTCCTTTAGAGGAACAAGGAACAGGAGTTTACTCCTTGTACTTCCTAATTGCCAAGAAGGACGGGACACTACGACCAATCCTTGACCTCAGGCCCCCAACCATTACATACAATCAGATCATTTTCACACGATCACTTTGCAGCAAGTACTCCCACTACTACAAGGCGATTTTCTTTCAACACTAGACCTAAAGGACGCCTACTTTCACATTCCTATACATCCTGCTCACAGGAAGTATCTAACGTTTGTCATACAAGGACAACACTATCAGTTCAAAGTCCTTCCATTCGGGGTCACAACAGCACCACGAGTATTCACAAAGTGCTTAGCAGTAGTAGCGGCACATCTCAGAAGACAACTGATACATGTCTTCCCTTATCTAGACGACTGGCTCATAAAAGCAAAATAATTCAGCCAATGTGTACAACACACAAAGCAAACAATTCAAACATTGCACAACTTAGGGTTTACCATGAACTACACCAAGTCGCACCTAGAGCCTTCGCACGTTTATCAGTATCTAGGAGCTACCATAGACGCATCTACAGCTCCAGCGTATTCCAGTCCAGCCAGGATACAGAGCATTCAGACCTTGATTTCCATTTTTCAACACAAGCAGTCTCTCCAAGCCAGAGTGTTCATGAGACTAATAGGCATGATGCCATCTTGCATCTTCATAGTTCCACATGCAAGACTGCAAATGCGCCCATTCCAAAAATGCCTAGCACAACAGTGGAATCCGGCTCAAGGTCAGCTCACAGACCTGGTGTTGGTCGACCGTACATATCGCTCTCTGCAATGGTGGAACACCAAAAACTTGACAAAGGGACAGCCGTTCCTAGAACCTGTTCCACAGATAGTGCTCACGACAGACGCATCCCCCACAGGATGGTGAGCCCATCTCTTCCTCTATATCACACAAGGCCAATGGAACAACATACAAAAACTGTTCCATATCAACCATCTAGAGCAGCTAGCAATCTTCCTAGCACTCAAAACGTTTCAACTGCAAATGCAAAACAAAGCTGTCTTAATCCGGACGGACAATATGACAGCCATGTATTATATACAAAAACAGGGGGGGACACACTCTCTGCAACTGTCTCAGCTCGCACAGAACATTTGGAGATGGACCATTCCTCAAAACATACACTTCCTGCCTTCCGCGGGAGCTTTTAGCAGCCAAACTTTATTAGCCCTGACTATTTTGAGTTCTCAGCGCCTGAGTGCGCTTTTTAAACCCACCCTCTCCTTACCTGTTCAGGGTCCTTGCCCTTGTTCCCTCCCTCCCGCGCAGCCGAGTTGGACGCTGCAGCGGTAGCCCTCACACTCGCTTCCCGCCTTCAGCGGGCGCCCTCCCGGCCACGCCCACTTCTTGGCCACGCCCCCTTGGACACTATTTAGCAGCTGAGTGCTAGCTGACTCGCCACAGGATCTCTGCCTTCCGCGGGAGCTTTTAGCAGCCAAACTTTATCAGCCCTGACTATTTTGAGTTCTCAGCGCCTGAGTGCGCTTTTTAAACCCACCCTCTCCTTACCTGTTCAGGGTCCTTGCCCTTGTTCCCTCCCTCCCGCGCAGCCGAGTTGGACGCTGCAGCGGTAGCCCTCTCACTCGCTTCCCGCCTTCAGCGGGCGCCCTCCCGGCCACGCCCACTTCTTGGCCACGCCCCCTTGGACACTATTTAGCAGCTGAGTGCTAGCTGACTCGCCACAGGATCACTCCCTGCCTTCCGCGGGAGCTTTTAGCAGCCAAACTTTATCAGCCCTGACTATTTTGAGTTCTCAGCGCCTGAGTGCACTTTTTAAACCCACCCTCTCCTTACCTGTTCAGGGTCCTTGCCCTTGTTCCCTCCCTCCCGCGCAGCCGAGTTGGACGCTGCAGCGGTAGCCCTCACACTCGCTTCCCGCCTTCAGCGGGCGCCCTCCCGGCCACGCCCACTTCTTGGCCACGCCCCTCGGATCTCACCTTCCACTCTCACTACTTAACATGTGCCTCTACCGTTCGCGCAGCGGACGGGCGCAGCGGGCGCGCCGTTTGCGCGCCGAAGGCGCGCCTAAGGCAAGCCCGTCTGCGCCCGTCCGCGACCGACCGGGACCAGGGGCCACAGATTCTGCTCCTCGTCTGGCGTATTCTTCGGCCCAACTTTCATCTTTCTCTGCCTCAATCCCTCTTTCCCCATCTATAGCTCTTCACTTATCCTCGCATGGCATTTACGCCCCCCCCCTCCCCGGTGTCGCCTTGCCTCCTTTGTCTTCTCCGATCTCCTCTCCGTCCCCCCCTCCTTGTGTTTCCCCTGTCTCCCTTAATGCCTCTGCTATTCTCCTGAACACACGCTCCGCCGTAAAAAATCAAACCGCTCTCTTCAATCTACTGGACACGGACCCCCCGGACTTTCTCTTCCTCACTGAGACTTGGTTTTCCTCTCATTCACTTCCTGACATTCTTGCCATTCTCCCTGCAACTCACTATGTCCTCCGTGCCGACCGTCCAGATGGAAGACCTGGGGGCGGCGTGGCGATGATAGTCCGTCGATCCCTGCAATTCCAGCTTCTTTCGCATCCTGGCATTACCAATGTAGATTTTCTGGTGGCCCGCTCTCTCAACCTCCCGGTCCCCCTCACGGTGATTCTTCTGTACCGCCCCCCTCAGTACATGTCCTCTTTTGTGTCCTCTTTGCAGGATCTCCTGGCCACCCTGGCTGTAGACAATTCGTCGCTAATTCTGCTGGGGGATTTTAATTTCTGGCCGGGCGACCCGCAGGAGGACCCCCTTTCGAAAGACTTTTCTGCTACTCTCTGTTGTCTCAACTTTTCATCCCAAGTCCTGACCCCTACCCACATCCATGGTCATACTCTTGACCAGATCTGGTCTCTCCGTTGCAATCCCCTGGTGTCTTCTATCTCCCCCTGTGGGTGGTCTGATCATTTTCTGATCTCCTTTTCAATCCCCTTAGGTCAGCCCGAGAAATCTACTTTGCCCAAGAACATCTGGGCTCGGTACTGGAATAAGGTTGATCTTAATGATCTTTCCTCCTCTCTCTCTCTATCTGCCCCCGCTCTGACTGACCTCTCTGTGGAGAATCAGGCGGATGCCATCCACACTTGGCTTTCCGCGGCTTGTGATCTGGCCGCCCCTCTTAAAAAGATTCGATCGGCCCGTCCTCACGACGCCCATAGGTGGTTTTCCGATGACCTCAGATCTCTGAAGCTTGAGCTCAGACGGTCGGAACGTCGTTGGCGCCGCACTTATTGCCCCACTCTCCGCCTGAAATATAGGGCCCTGCTCAATATTTACAAATCCGCTATTTTAACAGCCAAATCCAAATACTTCTCGGACCGCGTTGCCTTTTCGGCTAACAAAACTCGCGAGATCTTTTCTCTGGTCCGTAGCCTGGCCACTTCTGACCGTGCTGGTCTTTCCCCTGCTCCTTCGCAATCCCTCTGTCACTCCTTGAACACCTATTTCATCAATAAAATAACCATCATTAAGGCCAACATCCCGATTGTTCCTCCCCCTGATATACCGGACCATCCCCCCCTTTCTTCCCCCGTTTTTGATCACTTCACACCCATCTCACCTGAGCTTTTTCTTGGCCTCCTTGCTAAGGTCAAGTCCGGATCACCGGTGGATTGCGCACCAGCGCGCATCCTCAGAACCTTATTCACTAGTTGTCCCACCCCCCCCCTAACCTTCCTCAACTCCTGTCTGGCTCTGGGTTCTGTCCCCTCTTTTTTCAAGTCTGCCATCGTGCTTCCCATCCTGAAGAAAGCTGGCCTGGATCCCTCCCTTCCATCGAATTTTAGGCCGATCTCCCTCCTCCCCTATCTAGGGAAGATTCTCGAGAGCCATGTAACATCTTGCCTCTCTTCCTACATCGAGGGGAATAACATCTTGGCCTCCCATCAGGCCGGCTTTCGACCGGGCCACTCCACTGAGGGCGTGGTCCTTGCGGTCCTTGACGAACTGAAGGGCAAGGCCGATGGTAACCTTCCTCAGGCCTTAGTCCTTTTGGATCTGTCCGCTGCGTTTGACACGGTCGATCATACTATTCTTCTTGACCGTGTCAGCGCAGCGGGCATTCAGGGCGTTGCCCTCTCTTGGATCGCGTCCTTTCTGCAGGGACGCTCGCAGGCAGTCCACCTCTCCTCTTTCTCGGCCCCTCCCCTCCCGGTCACGTGTGGGGTACCCCAAGGTTCCTCTCTTTCCCCCCTCCTCTTTAACCTCTATATCCGCCCCCTCATTTCCTCTCTTCTTGAGCTGGGGGTCTCAGTGTATAATTACGCTGATGACCTCCAGCTCGTCTTTGATCTATCCTCTCCCACTCACTCTCTTCCCAAGCTCAGGTCAACTCTTGTCTTTATTTCTCAGTGGATGAGCTTCAATCATTTGAAGCTCAACCCTGACAAGACAGAGCTTGTCCTCACTGGTGGCCCCTCTAACCCCTGGTCCTCGGCCCACTGGCCCCTTTCTTTTGGTCCTCCACCTTCCCCGGTTCCCTCTGTCCGGACTCTGGGCATCAAGGTCAGCAATGACCTCTCGATGCATGCGCACATTAGTTCTGTCGTATCCTCTTGTTTTCTCTCCCTCCGCCTCATCCGTAAGATTTCCCGGTTTTTTTCTGTTGATGCCCTTAAAGTTATCATCACTGCCCTCATCACATCCCGCCTGGATTATGGTAATGGCCTGTATGTAGGCATTCCTGCCTACGAGACCCGTCGTCTCCAGGCCATCCAGAACCAGGCGGTCTTGTCCTCCGTTTACCTAAGTTCTCTCACATCACTCCCGCCCTAAAAACCCTTCACTGGCTCCCCGTTCAGTTCAGGTCCCAGTTCAAACTTGCCTGTCTGGCCTTTCGGGCGCAGGCCCGGTCCGCTCCTCTCTTCATCAATTCTCTGATCTCCTCCCATGCCCCTCCTCGCTCCCTCCGATCTTCGTCCCTCTCTCTTCTTCACGTTCCCCGCTTCCGTAAGTCCCGCACAGGGGGCACCCGCTTCTCTGTGCGTGCTCCACAAATCTGGAACTCTCTTCCCCTCTCTATCCGCTCCATTCCCATTTTTTCTCATTTTCGGAAAGCCCTCAAAACTTTTTTCTTTCTTCAGGCTTTCCCGGGCTAATCTCTCTCGCACCAGTTAGGCAGATTCCGATGTGTTCCTCAGCGCCAGGAAGCCGCATGGCCACAGAGCGCTTTATAAATTTCTTTTTCATTTCATTTCATTTCATTTCATACACTTGACGGCAGAACACCTTCCAGGAATTCACAATCAGATAGCAGATCTGTTGAGTCGACAGTCACAACAGATTCACGAATGGGAGATGCATTCACAAATTCTTCAGCCATTCTTCCAAATGTGGGGGCATCCACAAATAGATCTGTTTGCCACCCACGAAAATACAAAATGCCCAACCTTCGCCGCCAGGTTTCCACACCCACGGTCGGAGGGGAATGCAATATGGATGAACTGGTCAGGCAGATTTGCGTACGCTTTTCCGCCTCTCCCACTCATTCCACTAGTAGTGCGCAAACTCCGACAACAGTCTCTTAAATTAATACTAGTAGCTCCCACATGGGCACGCCAACCGTTGTTTACTACACTGCTAGATCACTCACTGGTAAAAACAGTTGATGGACAGAATGCAGAACAATGTCATACATTCACCCCAGTACAGAGATCTGGGCCTAAATCCATTGTTTTTTTGCACTCCACACCACCCCAGTTCAGACATGGCCATATGCAAATCAGCCTTGACCCTGTGCCTCTTGGGAACAGTCCAGCCCGAACTGCCAAGCCATGTCTTTCCTGGACCGGAATCAAGCATCCTAGGACCGGTTTCTGGCTATCAGCCGTCTTCAGCCAGGATAGTTTGACTCCAGTGGTGTGGAGAGCATGGGACTCACGTCTGAGCATACCCATCCCACTCGGGGTGAAAAATGCGAAAAACAACAGTTGATGGACAGAATGCAGAACAATGTCATACATTCACCCCAGTACAGAAACCGGTCCTAGGATGCTTGTTTCCGGTCCAGGAAAGACATGGCTTGGCAGTTCGGGCTGGACTGTTCCCATGAGGCACAGGGTCAAGGCTGATTTGCATATGGCCATGTCTGAACTGGGGTGGTGTGGAGTGCAAAAAAACTACGGATTTAGGCCCAGATCTCTGTACTGGGGTGGATGTATGACATTGTTCTGCATTCTGTTCATCAACTGTTGTTTTGCAGATCTCTCACTGGTTCCACATCAACAATTACGTCTCACGCCCTCCCTGTTAACACGGAACCATGGAGAAATAAGACACCCAGAACCAAGCCAACTGAATTTGGCGCTCGGGCTCCTGAAGTCTTAGAGTTTGGTTACCTAAACCTGCCACCAGACTGTATGAACATAATTAAAGAGGCTAGAAAACCCACTACCAGAGCGTGTTATGCCGCTAAAAGGAAAAGATTTGTAATATATTGCAACAATAATCACATTGATCCACTGGATGTTTCCATCCAAAATATCATTTGCTACCTTCTACACCTACAAAGGTCCAATTTAGCTTATTCTTCCATACGCCTGCATCTGGCAACGATTGCAGCCTATTTACAGAATAGACAGCATCTATCTCTATTCAGAGTACCTGCAATCAAAGCCTTTATGGAAGGATTAAAACTTATAATCCCACCTAGGTTATCACCTGCTCCAGTATGGAACCTAAACGTTGTCCTTACAAGACTCATGGGACCCCCTTTCGAGCCTTTAAACAAGTGTGAATTACAATGAAATGAAATGATGCTTGCTAAAGCGCACTGCGGCCAAGCGGCTTCCTGGCGCTGGGGGGGGGGGGGGAGTCGGATTCTACAGCGCTACCAAGGGACTAAACTGGGAAGGCCTGGGAGAAAAGAAGAGTTTTTAAGGCTTTGCGAAAGGAGGAATAGATGGGAATGGACCGAATGGACAACGGAAGGCTGTTCCAGAACTGGGGGGCCAAAACCGAGAAGCGGGTACCACCGGTTCGGGATTTGCGGAAACGGGGTACTTGGAGGAGAAGATGAGAAGAGGAACGAAGGGTGCGAGTCGGGATATAGGGAGTGACTAAGGAAACAATAAAGAGAGGAGCAGAGTGGGTGTAAGCCAGAAAGGCTAAGCAGGCTAGTTTAAAGAAGGAGCGGAAGTGCACCGGGAGCCAGTGGAGGGACTTGAGGACAGGCGTGATATGAGAAAATTTGGGGAGATGGAAAATGAGACGAGCTGCTTGATTTTGGATTGCCTGTAGCCGTCGTGATTCGAAGGCCGGGATGCCAACATAAAGGCAATTCCCGTAATCAAGACGAGAGGTGATGAGAGCCATGATGATCGATTTTAGGGCAGTGGCGGAAAAGAAGCGGGAAATTTTTCGGATGAGACGGAGGGACAAGAAACAGGATGAAACAACGGAGCTAACTTGGGCGTGCATGGAAAGGTCATTACTAACCTTGATGCCCAAGGTGCGAACAGAGGGAACAGGGGCGGGGGGAGGGCCAAAGGAAGGGGGCCAGTAGGAAGGGGACCAAGGATTGGTGGGACCACCCGTGAGAACAAGCTCCGTCTTGTCCGGATTCAACTTGAGATGGTTCGTGATCATCCAATCCGAAATAAAAACTAGGGTTGAACTAAGAAAAGAGGGAGAGTCGGGGGTGGACAGGTCAAAGATGAGCTGAAGGTCATCCGCGTAATTGTACACGGAGACCCCCAGCTCCTGAAGAGAAAGAATAAGAGGGTAGATGTAAAGATTAAAGAGAAGAGGGGAAAGAGAGGAACCTTGGGGAACTCCACACACAAGAGGGCGGGGAGGAGCGGAGAATCCTGCGAGATGGACTGCCTGGGTTCTGCCCTGGAGGAAGGATGCTATCCAAGAGTGCAACACCTCTAATGCCGGCTGCGCTGACACGGTCGATGAGAATGGCGTGGTCGACCGTGTCAAACGCAGCCGACAGGTCGAGGAGCACCAACGCCTGGGGAAGGCCGAGGTCAGCCTTGCCCTTGAGCTCATCCAGAACGGCGGTGACAACACTCTCTGTGGAATGGCCGGGGCGGAAGCCCGCCTGGTGGGAAGCTAAGAGGCAGTGTTCCTCGACATGGGAGGACAGACAAGAGGTGACATGTCTTTCCAAAATCTTTCCGAGGTAAGGGAGATGGGCCTAAAATTAGGGGGAGAAGAGGGATCCAATCCCGGTTTTTTGATGATAGGGAGGACTATTGCGGTTTTAAAGGAGGAAGGGACGGAGCCAAGAGCCAGGGAAGAATTAAGCAGGGTAAGAGGGGGTCCAGGACGGGAGGTGAAGAGAGTTTGAAGGATCCGGGCCGGGGCACAGACAGCTGAGGAGCCGGACTTAACTTTAGCAAGCAGAAGAAAAAATTGTTCAAAGGTGATAGGGGGAAAGTGATCCAGCTGCAGAGGTGGCGGAGGGGGAGAAAAGATAGCTTGAATTTGAGAGACAGTGGAGATGTTGTTTTTGATAGCAGTAATCTTGTCGATAAAATAATTGTTAAGAATGAGGCAAAAAGACTGAGATGGGGCAGAACTGATATTTGTGCGGTCAGAGGTAGCAAGCTGCTTGACCAGAGAGAAGATCTCGCGAGGTTTATTAATTGAGAGAGCAACCTTCTCTGAAAAATAAGCTGTTTTGGCCGACACAATAGCTTTCTTATAGCTATTCAGTAACAGTTTGTACCTAGTGCGGAGCAGGGGACAATAATTGCGTCTCCAATGGCGCTTCGAGCGCCTGAGACTAAGTTTGAGGTCTTTAAGTTCACTCGTGAACCATCTATTGGCATCGTGAGGCCGAACAGATTTGACTTTCTTAAGGGGAGCAGCGATGTCACAGGACGAAGAAAGCCAAGAGCTGATAGCATCAGCTTGGGATTCAAGAGGGAGATCCGTCAGATCAGGCGCTGTAGAGGCCAGGGAGGAAGAAAGAAGAGCGAGGTCCGTCTTGCTCCAACAGCGGACTGAACACATTCTTGGTGAATGGAATTTTAACAGGGGGGGCGGAAAAAATATTAAAAGAAATCATAAAATGATCCGACCAGATGCAGGGAGGGATAGAGGGAAGGGAGATTTGGCGGCGCAATGACCAAATTTGGTCTAGAATATGGCCCTTGTCATGGGTAGGGAGAGTGATGTGAGGAGAAAAGTTGAGTGACTGAAGAGTGACAGAGAAGTCTTTGGAGGCAGAGCATTCTCTGGGATCGTCGGGCCAGTAATTGAAGTCCCCAAGCAAGATTACGGACGAGTTGAACTGCCAGGGTGGCCAAGAGGTCCTGGAGTAGTGGGACAAACTGAGGCATGGACTGGGGAGGCCGATAAACAAGCACAAAAGTGAGGGGATCAGTGAGATTGATGGACCGAGCAACCAGAAAGTCCACATGAGGTATGGGAGGGTGGTCAAGGAGCTGAAATCTGAGCGTTGAGCGAATGATCATTGCCACACCGCCACCGGCTTTGCCTGCCGGGCGATCCATGCGGAGAGCATAGTAGGTGTCTGGAAGGATAGCCAGAAGATCAGGAAGTGAGTCTGTCGTGAACCAGGTTTCGGTAAGAAAAAGATAATCGGGGGAATCTGAGGATAGGAGATTGAAGAGTTCGATTTGGTGCTTGACTGCCGACCGAGTGTTGAGCAGAAGAGCAGAGGCTACGGATGGGGAGGGAGACGGAGGGAGTGTTGTCGGTTGGGCAGGAGGTAAGGAAGTAAAGTGGGGGGAGAGGGGGAGTGAGCAAGGACAGTGAGCCGCGAGGACACCAAGTGAGTCAAGGTGAAGTGTCAGAGAAGGAGAGAGAGGGTTGAGGGTCATGAGAGCAGATAATACTCCTAACATGGAAAACTGCTTTCCTTGTTACCACCGCCTCTCTCAGAAGAGTTGGTGAAATACAAGCATTCACAATACAAGAACCATTTTTTCAAATACATCCTAACAAAGTGGTTCTTAGGCCTAATCCAAAATTCCTGCCAAAAGTTATCACTCCTTTTCACTTTAACCAATCAGTAGAGCTACCTGTGTTTGTCCAAAACTCGGACTATGTTGCAGAAAGGTCTTTACACACCGTAGATGTTAGAAGAGCCCTGTTATACTACACAGATAGGACTAAATCCTTCAGAAAGACAAAACAATTATTTGTATCTTTCTCTCCCCCACACAAAGGCAACCCCATTTCTATGGGGGGAATTGCCAGGTGGATTGTAAAGTGTATACAAATATGCTATCAAAAAGCTAAACGTACACTGACAGTTCCTCCTAGAGCACACTACTCACAAACTAGGAGCCTCTATGGCTTTCTTAGGAAATATACCACTAGAGGACATATGCAAGGCAGCAACATGGTCTACAAAACACACCTTCACTAAACACTATTGTGTTGATGTGCAGGCCAAGCAGCAAGCTGCAGTAGGCCAAGCTGTCCTTAAAACACTGTTTCAAAATACTGCAACGGATATAGGCGACCACCGCTAGGGGAGACACTGCTGCACAATCGATGCACAGTATACGATCTGCAGCTCATATGCCTAGAACGGAAAATGCTACTTAGCAGTATGCATCTGTTCTTCGCATGTAGAGCTGCAGAGTCGTATACGCCCTCCCGCCTCCCCGGGGCTTGTATCCATTCCAGTTATCATCTTAGATGCACACGCATGGACATCCTTTCTTTATCTTTACTTCTACTACTCCATCATTTCCCATCATGGCGAAAAACAATCTAAGGATGGAGTCGATGCCCATGCGCAATATTGTCCAAGGGAGGAGTCACCTATCTCGTGACTACAAAGACTTCTTCCAAGAAGACAACAACCTGCACTCATCCGAGCCCAACACCAGGTGGCGATCTAATGCACAGTGTACGACTCTGCAGCTCTACATGCCAAGAACAGATGCATACTGGTAAGTAGCATTTTCCTTTCCTCACATTTCTGTGGTGAAAAGTTCTGGAATCTGCGTGGATCCACAAATTTGCACTCACCCCGCGTTCCCCCCGGTCTCCTGATAAAAATAAAACCTCACTCGCGTGGGTGGGTCAAGGACCCGCAACAGGCAAGGGCCCAAAACCTATTGAGGCAGCATCAGAATGACCTATCAGAAAACAACCTGGTTTTGCAAGGGGGGGGGCCACCTGGGTTCTTGTCCCCAGGCTCGGCGGCCACCTTAGGAAACTACCAAACCCAAATATTTCTGAAAACAAATTTAGCTGAAAAAAACATATTTTCCACATTTTTGCGTGAAATCACCGTGCTGGCACAAATGTCCTACCACCCAGCGTTCCCCCTGTTCTCTTGAGTGAAATGATACCTCACTTGTGTGGGTGTCCAAAGCAGAATTAGCTAAAAACGCATTTTTTAAAGAAATGTAGCGCTTAGAATTCTCTGTGCTATACTCTAAATCCCTATGTTTTGGGCTCTTCCTAGTCACAGGCCTTTGGCCCACCCACACAAGTGAGGTATCATTTTACTCGGGAGAACAAGGGGAACGCTAAGTGGTAGGATATTTATGCCGGCACAGTGATTCCACACACAAATGTATGAAAAAAGTGAGTGTGTATCATTTTTATTGGGAGACATGGGGGAACACTGGGTGTGAGGAAATTTGTGGATCCACGTAGATTCTAGAACTTTCGCACACAAATTTGAGAAGTATTTTTTTTTTCCAGCTAAATTTGAGGTTTGCAGGGGATTGTAGGTAGGAAAACGTTAGGGGACCCACGCAGGCCATACCTCGCTGGACTTCCCAGGGTGTCTAGTTTTCAGAAATGTGAGTTTGGTAGGTTTCCCTAGAAGGCCGCCGAGCCCGTGGCCAAAAACTCATGGGACCCCCCCCCCCTCTCTTGCAAAACCAGGTTGTTTTGTGATGGGAAATTTTGATGTTGCCTCAATAGGTTTTGGGCCCTTGCCTGTCGCGGAGACACCTGCAGGCTCAATCCAGAGGACCCCCCTACCGCGACCAGAGCGGGTAAGAAAATCAGACGTCGAAATGCACCCCTGCACCAGACGCCCCACGGCCTTGTGTGCCCTACCCAGCGGTGCCTAACCATCCCTCTACATCCCAACTTACCCCTCAAAGTGGTGGTCACTCCTGGAAGATCTTTGTCCCCGAACCTGCAGTTTTTCTTTGTCCCTGAGAATTCCCATTGAAATCAACAGGGCACCCGACCTCAAAACAGCACCCTGCACCCGACTGCCCTAGCGCCGCTGAGGGTGCCCCTTTGGTGCTAACTTGCTCCCCAACTTGCCCTTAGCTTAACCCTAGGAGCTTTGCTGCCACAACCCTGTGGCCTGCGTGCCTGCCGCCAGCAACCAGACCCCGCCAATCTTCCATAGGATAGTATTGGTTCTCAATAATCTGCACCCGGCTGCCAGATTGCTGCCGAGGGTGCAACAACAACTGCATCATTGTCTCTGGGAGACCCCTGAGTCTAACCCCAGAACTCTAACTCAAAAGACCGATTACTTTCCTTGAAACCGATAACTAATTTTTCGTCATAGGATAACACACTTTTTCTCCCAAAAACTTCGAAGACTTTTGAAAACTGCAAATATTCCTTAAAAATCAGCCGATTAACCAAAACTCATTTTCTCAACTGTTTTCAGGAAATGTCCCAGTGCAAGAAAAAAAAGTAAGAAAGTCCACTAGACTCCAGGGAATTTTTTGGGCAAATTTTAATTAGGGTGGGGTCTGCCCAAAATATCCCTGGCGTCTAATGGGCTTTTTGCCCCCCTTCCCCCCTGGGGGGGAGGGGGGGCAGAAAGGCTGTCATTTGTTTTGCTGGGGGGCCCATTTTGGGCAGCCCACATCACTAATTATAATTTTGAAAAAATCCCTAGTATCTAGTGGGCTTTCTGCCCCCAAGGGGGGTAGATTAAGGGCAGAAAGACTAATTTTTGTGGCCAAGGGTGGGGGCATCGGCTAGCCCGGCAGCCCCCACCCTAATTAAATTTAGCAATTTAGGGGAGGCAGAAAGGTTGTACATTTTGCGGAGTGGGGGCATGCACATGCCCTTTATGGGCAGCCCCCACCCTAATAATTTATGCGCCCCCAAAAAAGTCCCTGGCGTCTAGTGGGCTTTTTGCCCCCCCCCCCGGGGCATATTGGAGGCTACTGCCCCATTTGCCTCGGGGGGGGGGGGGGGGGGGGGGGGACACGACGTCTAAATCACGCCAAATTTATTTTGGGGGAGCAAAAGCCCTTGCCCAAGGGGCCGCTCCCCCCTCCCTGATATCTAGTGGTTGGATCCCCGGGGATCCACTGGGGTGGGGTACCATTGGAAAGGGGAGATTCTCCCCTTTCCGATGATACCTCTCCCGTCTTCCTACATGCCCGGGGGCTGAGAGAGCCCCCTGAGCACATAGAAAGTGATACTGAGATGAGCCTAAAGGCTCATTTCAGTTTCGGTTTCTGTGCAATGACGACAGCGCGACATGCGTGCTGATAGTCATTGCACAGAAACCAGGGAGGGGGCCTCAGGAGCTGGGGAAGCTCTTCCCCAGCACCCGAGGCTTTGGGGGAGAGAAGGAAATCCCTCTGCTGTCTGCAGCAGAGGGATTTCGTACCCCTGGCCTCATGTCGGTATGGTTCCATCATGAGCCCAGGTGCACCGATGGTCATGATGGAACAATTCCATCATGAGCATCGAAGGGTTTAACAAAGTAGTTAATCAAAACTGAGTCAGACAACTTGATATCTAGAAGTAAATAATTCGGTACAATTCATTCTCTGGAACCTCTGACTGTTTGCTCTGCATCCTTGTTTGTCCTGTAACGTTGCTTCTGGCGTTCTTGTTGCTGTTTTCATAATCTGCCCTAATTTGTAAGTCTATCTTCCCTTTCACCTATAGATTCATTTTTAAAATGTGCCTGAAATATATGTTCCATAGCGTTATGTTTTATCGGTCCATTCTTTTTAGCCCTCTGCAGTATGGCATTTGATCCCTGACATTGAGTCTAGTTAAGCTGGTTCTCAGAGTTGCCTCTGTTCTCTGCTCTGTACTCCCTCTACCAAGTAAAACAAGCATTGGCATAGCCAATAGGTCTTGCCTTTGGGACCTTATTGGTGTTTAGCTATGCACCAGTTGATGTTGCACCAAGGATATTGTGCTGCACAATTAAATACTTATAAGGTCCCAAAGGCGAGACCTATTGGCAATGCCAATGCTAGTTTTTTAATGCTCTGGTAGTGAATTTCATTCATTGCTGGGGGCTCAGGCCGAGTAAAGACACGAAGAAGCAGTGAAGACTGGTATTGTGGCCACTAAAAACGTGTGAAGTTAATCGTTGGATGCGAAACCCATAAAAAGTGAAAGACAATTGCGTGTCACATAGAAATGGAAACAAAGGACTCTGGCAACAGGTTTTATCTTATTAAACCGCTGACGAGCTCGGTCTTTCTCTTCTTGATATGAAACCATGGCTCCTGTGGTCCAATGCAGACCGCGTGCAGAAGAATGTAAATACAATTAAACTCATCAGGAAATGCAATTAATTAAACACATAAGGAAATTACACAATTGAAGGCCCATTCATTCTTTGATGAAACTGGACGTTGTTGATGGAGGCAAAACATCTAAGTAATATGAGAGCATATTACAGCCACTTGGTCTATCGAAGCACTGCAAAGTGGATGAAAGACAACGCGTTGGTGCTACACACGATTTTTCAAAACACTCGATTAACAAAATAAAATACTTTAATGCGGAACGTCGTTAAATGTTTGGTAGGCGCTGGTGCATAGAGAATCCTAAATTCCTGAAACAGTAAAATGATTTCAATGGGGCCTTTATTACATTGATAGATAACAAGTACACCTGACACTAACAAGTATTGTATACCTACGAAGAAACACATTCTCTCCAAATAACAGAACATCGTGCTCAAAGAGTCAATATTTGCGTGGAATGGAATTGGATTTATTAGGTCTCCGCCTAGCGAAGGCTGCGCTTGCGCAGTCTCGCTGGGGAGATCTTATGTTTTACAGAGTGGGGCTTGAACCCGTTCCTCTTCTCCATTGGCTGGCTTCCTAAACGGAGGCCAGCCATTGGAGGAGAGGGGCGTCACTCCGTTTAAGCCCTGTCTTTTTGGAATTCGGGGGTGTGTTTTTTACTTTCTTTCTCTCCTCTTCCCATTGGCTGGAATTTTACCTTCCAGCCAATGGGAAGAGGAGAGAATGAAAAACATGCCCCCGAATCATAAAATGACCGTGCTTTTCTCAGAGGCATTTCTGCTTCGCCTTGGAGAAATGTGGTGGTGTTTCCATGTTGTGGGAGCGGGTGAGTGATCGGAGGACGGGGCCTGATTGCCCCCAATTTTCCCCCCGCCATACTTCGGCTCTTTCTGGAGCTGTTCGGCTCCGCTCGCCTCCCCCCCTCCCTCTGCCTGCAGTCCTCCTCCGTCCCGCTCTCTCTTTTTAATAATGTGGAAGAAAACAAAAGAAATGAGGTGAGAGAGGTAAGAAATACAGAAAAACAGAAAGCGAAGAGAAAAATGTAAAGCACACCAGTGAAAGTAGGATAGAAAAAGTGGCAAATGAAGGCAGCGAAAAATGCATGCGCAGTCTGCTCATTTTCAAGCACTGCACTCGTGCTTGTGGTGCGCTCCTGCAAGGTGGAGGCCGCCACAAGCACAAGTGTGTGCTTGAAAATGAGCAGAGTGATGGCTAAAGGCCCTCGCTGCGTAGGCGAGCCCTAAAAAGCGTGAATACCTTCGGCTTGAGGAACGCTTGTCCATAAACAGGTTGGCGCAGTCTTTCTGCAACTTCCACGATCAACACCATTTATATATTGTTCCTTCTATTTTTGTTTAAACCTACTTATTTTTTATATCTTAATCTGTTGTATAGAATATGCTATGATGAACAATAGTCTGTTTACAATCATTTTGAAAATGAGGATTTTTTGTATTCAACGAATAAACAAATAGACATTCATGAGCAGACTTCTTAGTATCAGATTGTGTTGAACTGCATATGTTTGAGTAATCATCAGGAAATCTACAATTACATATTTAGACCTCCCCATTTGATTTTTCAGATGGACGTTTTGGACTAATGTGTTTTCATAGTTTGCATGTGTTTTTAACTCTGTCACTTCCACACAGAACGTGTTCCTTATGGCCTGGACCACAAAATTATGCGATTGTGTGGCTGTGGTGTTTTTCGCATTGTTATGGATTTTCCGCGTATGTCACATAATCCGTCATATGCTGCATAATCTGCATATTTTAACAAAGAAAAGGTTTCTAGCTCAAATGGATCAAAATGTACTAAAACATGGCAACACATTTCAATGGAAGAACCTTCACACAGGTCGAATGGTCATTTTCCAGTTGCATATTACTGTGTTTGGCTGTTACATTGGTACTAAGAAGGTGAAACCTTTTCCCAGACTGTGTTGCTATGTGTAAAAATGATACCATAATGATGTGATCTTATCACAATGTGTCGCTATAATATACATAATGTGACTTTTCTTTTAGTCAACCCTGCCACATAATTTGGTCCACGGCCACCTGTGCTGCATAATTCCAGTGTCTCTGGTTATGGCCAGCTCTGGTACTACTTTTTGAGAAATCTGCTCTGTGCAGGTTAATATCCGAGTGTGTTTCCATCTTGTTTCAGAGTTGACTTAGTTTTCCTTCCTTCCTGTGACCGCCTCAAACACTGTTCCCTTCGGTTTGCTGTGCAGAAAGGCATATTTGTCCAATCTGTTGCAGGCATACGCAAAATAGCTAGATGATCATCTTAGGAAATATATACTAGATAACTACTTATTGATATGCTATGTAGATCGGAGATTTAGGTTAGTTGGACCGTTATATAGACATGGTTTATCCACTGTTTTATAGGAGATAAGCCCAGGCTTTGCACAGCCCATGAAACTTCAATTGGTGTATTCTGCATAGCTCTTGCCATTAGTTTGCAGCTTGTTCACTCATATTGTGTTCCACTTCATGTTCATGAACAAGACCATGAAGTGTTTTTCTGGGTGGTGAAGATGCACAGGTTACCCTCAAACCTCTTTGTAGAATTAGTGGAGGAAGGGGGTGTAGGAGAGTAGGGTCTGCTTCCTATGGCCACCCCCACTTTTTGCTATTGCTTTACTGGTTTTTGACTTAGATGTGGCTGTGGGCCTGCTAATCAGACCCACAGCCCAGAGGCACTCTCTCTAAATTTACACCATGTACTTTACGTATATACACAATTGGGAATTGGTTCACCTTGTCAGCCCCTGTAGAAGTGTACCTTGGTACTCAGGGCATAGGTGGAACAAAGGCCTACCAGGGGCTGCAGCATGTATTATGCCACCCCTGACTGGCCACTCAAATAGACACAACTGGCTGATCACTCAGCTGGGGCAAGGTCGTGTAATCACCCCTTGCTTAGGTATAGTATTCCTATATCTACCCTTATATTTAGACACACAGTAACCTATGTCACTCCTATGGCAGGCCTTAACAATCCTGGAGGCAGAGTGCCTGGTTATGTGTGAGATAATTCTCTAGCATGAGCTGAGCCTGTTTGCAGCTTTCGGATCCATGTCCTTATAGCTGTTCTATGATATTGCCATACCATATACTCTTAAGTGCATTATGAACCTCGCGGTTAAATGCTAACTTTGGTTTGGCTTTATCTAAACATGTCGTGTAAGGTGTCATACGGTTTGGAATACTACTCCCTCGCCAATTCTGGCCCTTCTAGAGGAAGAAGACATGTTGTTGCGGACTATCCCGGTTAAAGTTAACCAGAGCCCCAGCGTGACAAAATGGACGCTGCTGCCACGGACACAAGTCTGACCTCCTGCTGCTGGGAGTCCTTCTAGCCACGGAGGTTTGGACAATAGGTTTCCTGTCTGGAGAGGTGCGAGCACCACCCCAGACAGGACTTTGTGTATTGGGACAGGGAGGGCTGAATAGAATGAGACACTGCCTGGGGCACACAAGGTGCTCCATGCATACCCCAGTTCAAACCGGTTGCTGGTGCACTCTAGCCCCAGCTCTGGCACGAAACTGGACAAAGGGAAGGGGGTGTAACCACACCCCTTCCTGGTCCCACCCATAGGAGGGACCTAGAAAGTAATCCAGCCCCTTTTATTTGTATAAAGTTACCCCAGTATTGGAACTTTCATAGATTCCCATGCTTTGTATCATTCCCAGTCGTCGGAATGGGAGCCTCGGTAAATAAAAAATATCAGTACCATAGGTACAAAAGAGAAAACTAGGCCTAGGCCTCATCTCATTTTGTAGCATATCACCCTATTTGTGTAAAAGAGCCCAAACTTTCGCAAGGACCAATCAGAATAGCCTCACCCCATAGAACCTTCCTGAGAGAGCCTCAGAGCCTCCCTCAGATTTTCTACCGCACGTTGTGCAAGGGAGTCTCCACTGAGCTCTGCTCAGTTTTCTTTCTATTCAACTTTATTCTTCAACTTTTTTCTTCAAAATCTACAATGGCTGACAAAAAGAAGAAGGCTTTATTCAGGGCCTGTGCTACCTGTGCGAAAAAGAGGCTTTTTGTTGAAGACCAGCATGAGGACTGCATTTATTGCTTGTATCCTGACCACAAGGCCACAGATTGCAAAATCTGTAGGACCTTTTCAACGAAGACTTTGAGAGACAGGGAGGGCCGATTGCTGACCTGGCTAGAGAAGATGAAGGCACGGAAGGAAGTACTGTCTTCAGATGAGGAGGATTCTACATCGGTAACTTCTTCCAGAAGATCTAAAAAGAGGGGTAGGTCTCCTCCCTCTACTTCATCTGAGCCCCCTGTCAAAGCCCACCACAAGATCTGATAGGTCTGGTAGGGTTAGTCCCATTAAATCTCACCGAGGTGAAAAGGAGAGGCTGGGACAGGCTGCTGAGAAGGACACTGCAAAGAAGGTGAGAAAGGAGGTTTCTTTTCCTTCACAATCTTCCCAGAAAGAGAAGGATGGTAAGAAATTCTGTACGGTCACTCCAGAGACAAAGCAGGACAAGAAAAGCGTCCGCCGACGATGAAATCTGCCGGTACGTCGACGACTGTTTCTCATAAGGATTTGAGTGTGCCGATGGCTCGGTCGACGGGACCGTTGACGGCGGCTGACGACGCCGACACCTTTAATGGCTGCGTTGACGTTTAAAACGCCTTCCTGTTCGTCGACGATGGCTACCTTCTCTGTCGACGATCATGTCAACGAAGATACTGTCGACGGCCGCTTCGACGACAAGAACGACGTCGACGACTACTGCAGCTGTGATGTTGCTGACGAGCTCGTCGACTATGCCGTCGACGATAAATCCACCGTCGACGATGAAAAATCAGTCGACAAAGACCTTCCCAGCGTCGACGGTTCCGTCTGCGAATCCTTCGACCACGTTGGCTTCCTCGTTTCTTTCGACAACTCCGTCGACGATGTCGTCGACTATTCAAAAAATGCAGATTTCCACACCGAAGCGGCAGATAACACCGGAGATGACTTCTCCAAGGCGAGTTACATCTTTGCCACCTAGTATGCTGCTGGATGACGAATCTGATGAAGAGGGTGATGATATCCAGTATGGGGATGCCTATAGTCCCTCGGATTTGAATGTGAAATGTCAAATGTCAAGAAACAGATACTGAGGAGTACTACGAACACCAGTATGTTCAGCAGGAACAACCTCCTCGAGGCTTGGGTCATGACATGGTGGCCATGCCAGCCTCCCTGGTTTCGGATTTGCAATTGATGTTGCAAGACTATAGAAATAGATTTCCGAATCAACCAGCAGTTCAATCGGAACGCCCTCCTTCTCCAACTGTACCCCCGACATCTGCAATCATCGTGACAACGTTGGTCCCACGGGCTGTGGAACCTGAAACCAGAGAGGAATCCAGAGAGGTGGTGCATGATGTGTCTTCAGATGAGGACGTTCAGGGGGATCCTATAAATGACCCGGACTTGGATTATGATGGTGGTCATCCAGATCCAGATGCCGCAGGACAGGACACTGGTACTTCTCCTCTGGCTGACATTGGGGGTTTCCATAACCTCATGGAGAGGGCATCTAAAAGATTTGGTCTGCCAATCACAACAGTGCAGTCAGACTGTTTCCTTTATGACTTTAAAGAGCCATACAAAAAGTCAGTCAGATCGATTCCTATAATAGAACATGTATGGCCGGAAGGAATCAAGGTTATGCAGAATCCGGCCATTGTCATTCCTGTTCTTCCCCGGCTGGAGAAGAAATAGAAGGCCCCTGAAGGCAGTCCAGCGTGTGCCTCCTTGGACAACCTAAACCGGATTCTGTAATATCGCAAGCGGCACAGAGCAAATCCAAGAATCCTTCCACGCCTCTTACTACACCCCCGGACAAGGAAAGAAGGCGCTTGGACAATGTGGGCAAGAGATTTTCCTCTATGGCCAGTCTCGTAGTTTGAACGGCGAATGCTCTGGCCATCTTGGGCAGTTACGATCGCCAGATGTGGTGTGATTTAGCCCCGTTTATAGAACTGCTGCCAGAATCCTCAAAAGAGGAAGCCAAAAAGGTGCTCGTGGAGGGAGAAAGATAATCATCAGAGGTCATAGATTGTGCTATGGACATAGCTTCTACGGCCTTTCGTGCTCTGGCTGGTTCAGCTGTCTTACGACGACAGGGCTGGTTGCGGGCGACCTGGTTTCGCCAAGAAGTCCAAAACAAGATCCTGGACCTCCCATTTGACGGAGAAATGCTTTTTGGGAAGCATGTCGATGAGGCCCTTCAAAGTATTAAAAAGGACACAGACACAGCAAAGTCCTTGGGGTCTTTAAATTACCGTAAGGTCCCATTTAGAGGGGCAAGAGGAAGGGGCTTCTCCTCTAATAGGGGTGGCAACCAACAGAGATATTCTTCGCAATCCTCACAATCCTACAAACCGCAGTATCCTAACCAACGCCAGGGCCAGTCTGCTTCTTTCTCTCGTCAATCTCAGACAGGACGTCAGAATCGTCATGGACGCGACAATTCCAAGAGGCAATAGCGGCCTCTTGGCCCTTACTACTGCTCCTTCCTCCCCGAGGACATCAGTGGGGGCAGGATATCTTTTTGTCTAGAGAGCTGGAGAAGTATAACATCAGACCAGTGGGTGCTGAATATTGTTCAGAGTGGCCATATGTTGGAATTTCAAGATCTTCCTCCAACAAGAGCTCCAGGCGCCAGTCGATCTCAACATCTGGGACTGCTACGTCTCGAAGCCCACCAACTTTTCATCAAGGGGGCAATAGAACCGGTACCTCTCTCGCAGAGAGGAAAAGGTTTTTATTCCAAGTTCTTCCTGGTTCGCAAGACTACAGAGACTTGGCGCCCCATATTAGATCTACGGGAGCTCAACACCTATCTCATCAAACTGTCCTTCAGGATGGTCACTCTCCAGGATATACTTCGTCTTCTGAACCCAGGGGATTTCATGGCGACTCTGGATTTAGAGGATGCGTACTTCCACGTACCGATCCACCCAGCTCACAGGCAATATTTGCGCTTCACAGTAGGCAAGAGCCATTTCCAATTCAAAGTGCTTCCGTTTGGTCTTCGATCTGCACAAAGAATATTTACAAAGGTGTTGGCCCCGGTGGTAGCTTTCCTCAGGAAGCAATCTCTGGAAGTTTTCCCTTATCTGGACGACTGGCTAGTCAAAGCTCCTTCTTTCCAGGGAACTTCCAAGGCCATTGCAACTTGCATTCAATTGTTCGATCACCTGGGTCTTCAACTGAACAGGAGTAAGTCAGTTCTGCAACCATCCAGGTCAACAAAGTTCCTAGGGGGCATTTTGGACTCAGAACAGTGCAAAGCTTATCCTTCGGACGGGACGAGCGTCAGAACAAGTTAATGCTCTCGGCTCGCCAACTGCTAAAGAGGAGATCCCTGTCAGTACGGCTCTACAAGTCTCTGCTCGGATCGATTTCATCTTGTATACCATTGATTCCGCATTGCAGGCTGCCAATGCGTCCTCTGCAAGAGCAACTCGACAAGCAATGGCGCCAATCAGAAGGCTCGTTCAAAGACAACATTTTGATAACACCAGAAATGAAGGAGGCATGCGAATGATGGATAGTGAGAAGCAACATCGCAGAGGGTCTGACTTTCAGGCTTCCTCCGCCTCCTATGGTCCTAACCACGGATGCCTCGTTAGAAGGCTGGGGAGCAGTGCTCCAGGAGCTGCAAGTCAGTGAGAACTGAAATCCACAGCAACGCCAGTACCACATCAATCTGCTGGAGCTGACTGCCATCCGACTAGCTTTGCAAGCTTTTCTCCCGAGGATTCAAACTCACCTAGTGCTGGTCCGGACGGACAATACAACGGCCATGCACTATATCAACAAGCAGGGGGGGACGACAAGGTCCCTAACTCTTTCACAGGAAGCTCAACGAATTTGTGATTGGGCAATTCTTCACAATGTCACTCTGAGAGCAGAAAACCTGGCAGGTTCGCTCAACGTCACAGCAGATGCACTAAGCCGTCAAAAAGCAGCCAATCACGAATGGGAGTTAGATCGGTCCGTTCTGGAGGTGTTCTCGGTCTGGGGGACCCCGACCAGAGACCTCTGCGTCTCCGGAGAACACCAAATGCCGGTTCTACGCAAGCAAGGATCACCATCCGGGATCCTTGGGGAACGCACTTTCGATTGCCTGGTACGGCGCATTATTTTACGCTTTTCCGCCAATACCCCTAATACCGAGATTACTCAGATCAAAGCGGAACCGTGCAAAATGATTCTGATTGCACCGGCGTGGCCCCGGCAGTTCTGTTACACGGAACTCCCCCTGCTCTCCCAGGATCATCCCATTCGCCTGCGACTAGTTCCGTCCCTGTTATCGAAGTCTCAGGGTCAGGTGCTGCATCCGGATCCGACTTCGCTTCACTTGACAGCGCGGCTCCTGAATACAGGGAATTCCAACATCTAAATCTGCCCAAGTAGTGTTGGCGAGGTTTTGTCTCAGGCTCGAGCACCAAGAACTAACAAGCCGTATAAAGCAAAATGGAAGAGATTCTGCCTATGGTGTCAGAGACAACGTCTCCACCCTTACAAGTCAGCTCCACATCAAATTTTACCATATATCCTATCACTGGCTCAATCTGGATTGGCTCATTCTTCGGAGAAAGTTCATCTAGCAGCCATCTCGAGATTCCGGCGGACATCTTCAGGTCCTTCTCTTTGGTCTGCTAGAATTGTCAAGCAGTTCTTAAAGGGCCTGTTTAGGATGTATCCTCCAGTCCGCCGCCAATTTGGCAACTTAATCTGGTGTTGGCTCAGCTAATAAAAGCTCCGTTTGAACCCATTCACAGAGCGGAACTTTAATTCCTTTCTTGGAAGCTAGTCCTCCTTTTGGCACTGACATCTGCTAGGAGAGTTAGTGAACTTCAGGCGCAGTCAATAGTGGAACCTTTCCTTCAATTCAAGAAAGATGTCCTCATCCTTCGGACGAATCCAAAGTTCATCCCTAAGGTTCCTTCTGAATTCCATCTGAATGAACCTTTGATTTTGAAATCATTCTTCCCACGGCCTACTACTCCGGCAGAAAGATCATTGCATTCTTTGGACGTTCAGAGGTGTTCATTTTATTTGGAGCGCATGAAGTCCTTTGGAAAATCCTCACAACTGTTCGTGTCTTACAGTGCGCCGCGGAAGGGTTTTCCTATAACCAAAGCCAGCATTTCCCGCTGGATCTCCAGCGCTATTCAGTTCTGCCATCAAGGAGCGGGCAAGCCCCTTGAAAGAAAAGCCCGTGCACATTCCACAAGATCAGTGGCATCTTCGGTGGCTCTTTTTTCTGGAGTCCCTATCAAAGACATCTGCAGGGCAGCAAATGGGAGCAGTACACATACCTTCACGAAGCATTACTGCCTGGAGGCGACAGGACGACGCTGCTGTTGGACAAGCAGTCCTCAGGAATCTTTCAATGAGAGGTGAGCTTTCCCTACAATCCCGCCTTCCTGTGTAGCACATTTTGTATAGATGATGCTTCTTTTTCTTATAACATTTTTTCATTGTTACTTTGAGCATTGCCATGGTGTCATGCAATAATATTTATGTAACAAAATGTGCTTTGGTGACTTACTGCTAGCTATTCTGATACAAAGCATGGGAATCTATGAAAGTTCCAATACTGGGGTAAGAAAACAAGTTACTTACCTGTAACTTTGGTTCCCCAGTATTGGTAACTTTCATAGATTCCCATGCGCCTCCCCTCCTCCCCTGGGAAAGCTCGGCCTTGTTACTGAGATAGTGGCTGTTTGCACAACGGCTACGAAAATCTGAGGCTCTGAGGTTCTCTCAGGAAGGTTCTATGGGGTGAGGCTATTCTGATTGGTTCTTGCGAAAGTTTGGGCTCTTTTACACAAAGAGGGTGATATGCTACAAAATGAGATGAGGCCTAGGCCTAATTTTCTCTTTTGTACCTATGGTACTGATATTTTTTATTTACCGAGGCTCCCATTCCGACGACTGGGAATGATACAAAGCATGGGAATCTATGAAAGTTACCAATACTGGGGAACCAAAGTTAGAGGTAAGTAACTTGTTTTCGTAGGAGCCGAGTCCTGAGACTTTAGATTAATCCTGAACCGAAACTTGACACGAAACTCTGGACCTTCGACATTCTGCTGAAGACTGAAATCTCCCTTGTGGCCTAGGAGTGACCACCCTGGGCAACCAGGCACCATCCAGCAAATCAACGGCTTGCTTTGTCTTCGTTCCCGCTGGAACCCGAGCACAGAGCCTGACCAGACCCAGACTTCCAGACCTCTCTGACCCTCTCTTCACGACTGCAGCTTTGCTGAGATCACGAGATCTGGAGGTGACGAGACACGTGGTACCGGACATCTTGGAAAGTCTGCACCTTGCTAACTGTGCAGCTCCTGAGGCATCCTCGAAGCTGTGCACTGGGGACTGAGAAACCCCGAACCTGAGCTCCACCTGCACCGAAGATCAGCCCTCCACATTCCACGAGTTCTGTCTGGGACCCTTCTGCTTGTGTTCTGCTCGACGCGTTAACGGTTGCTGGCCAGTTGGCTAGTAGCCTCTGTGGCGACAATCCTTTTGAACCACATTGCTGGTCTGGTTGCTCCAGACTGGCCCTTGCCTCCCTGCAAAGGTAAGGCACCTCAGACCTTGCTGGTCTGCACCAGAAGCCTTTTTTGAATCCTGCGTGGGTTGCCTTTGCCAAGGCCCGTTGACTCCAATCCGGTAGTCGACCCCTCCATCTGCGAGAACCTTCGTGGAACAGCTCCTCTCCAGCACCTGGTCGTCGTCGACGCCTCCTGGTCCGCGTGGCTGAAGAGACAAGTTTCAAGACAGCACCTGATTGCTCCTCGACGTCGTCTGGTTCCTTCCTGGTTCCACCCGGTCACTGGCTAGTGACCCAGACTCTGTCCCCTCTGCTTTCAGGTCCTCTTCATCTTCGATCCACCCGGACATCTTCCTCCTGGTCGCCTGCAGCATCTTTCTTCAAAGGCTCCATAGGACTCAACGACGAAACCCGACACATCGTCACACCTATGCACCCGCCGTCCGTGGGTGAGGTAACCCAATAGTATTGACTATCCAAGTGTCTAGGTTTTTAGTTGTTTCCTCCTAGCTAAACCGGAAGTGTCCTAAATCCTTCTAAATCTAACTTCGAAGTTCCCATTGACTTTGCATTGACTCACATGTGTGTGTAAAGACACTGCACGCACCGCCTGTGGCTTATCCAGAGCTTAACCATTCGGGCGATTTCATGCTGTGCCCGTGAAAAACAATCTCAATGCGCAAGCGCATTCACCGCAAAGCGCGTGAACATTAAAGCCATCTGCCTCCCTCCCACAATTATTCACGGCCGGCCGGCCGTACTTTCACTTTCACGGCCGCCAGGCCGTGTCTCTCGTTTCTCCTCCCCCCTCCCCACAGCAATGCATTTCTCCTCCCCTAATTATTCACGGCTGGCTGGCTGTACTTTCACTTTCACGGCCGCCAGGCCGTGTCTATCGTTTCTCCTCCCCCCTTCCGTCACAACAGTGACTTAATCTGTAGGCATCTCTTTTTTCAAAAGTCTAAGACGCCTGTAGTTGTTGCCAGAGTAAGTTTAAGCATCGCATTGCACCTTTTCGTTTTTCTCAGTTCCACAGGTTATTAGAGCATTGGCGTGGTCACCAGCCTCCCCATTACGACTCTCCCAGCAATACACATGACGACAACATAACTCAATGCCGAGCACTCCAGCACAACCAGCTAGAGCACAAATGTCTCAAAAGCGCATGTACACTGGTAATATTTGCCATATCGGTGATTTCACCTTTATTTGGACCCTCTGTGCACGTGTTTCTTCGATCTTCTGCCTTATCTTTTCTCGTCTGTAATGTTCATAAGCAAACGGATTAACCATTGCCTTCACCTTTAAACACAAACAAGAGGGAAATGTGGATGAGCTGCAGCTTGAAGTTACATCCCCTCACTGCACAGTTACTGCAACAAGGTGACAGACCAGGCAGGCTTTATTTGCCTTTTCCCTTACTTTATGATACAATCGTATGTCAATAAAAAGCCATTCATGTATGCCATGAGCATCGGCGATCCAGTAAGATGAGCCAGTCCTGAAAACAGAAAATACAGCTTGAGCAGGGATTCTTTTGTTTGCACTCATGTCCTTTTGCAGTTGAAGGCCCAGCAAGTCATTGCACTGCATTGTGTTAGATACATTTATACAAGAATACCTGAACAGCATTTGGATCGTAAGTCACATACATACAAAACATGTTGCATTACAAATGCTATAGGTGTCACATTTGAAAAAGTTAAAAGTATTGGCATTGTAAATGAAAAAGCTATTAATTTTGCTATATTCAAGACCAACACATTAAAAAAATTGTCATTTACAAAACCAATAGCTCCAACTTTTCTAATGCGAGACCTATTGCATTTCCAATGCTTGTTTAAACAGTATTACTGATACCACAATGGGTGAAAAATGTATACACTCGGAGGAAATATTAGTATGACAGTTTTTTGGGGAACTCTGGGTACGTGATCTAACATCATTTTGACAACTGAAGCTGAAAATAAGACTTGAAAAAAACAGTCTGTAATATTCTAAACCCATCGCTATATGGCAGGAGTGCACGTCATGTAAATCTTCACTAAACCATGCTTAGACCAATGATTACAGTGTCGTAACAATTTCTGGTCAACATGGATGAGTATACCTATACCTGATTTAGCTGCAATATGGGTATCACCTAGAGGGTATTGGAAATACACAGCAAAATGCATATGAATGTTTTGTTTGATTGTTTTTTTTTTTTTTACTTCATATAAATTAACCTAAACTGGTGTGGTAGTGAATGGTGGAGGGCTGTCACCACTTTGCAGCATCTGAAAGTATAACGTAAGAAGTTATTATATATATATTTTTTTTTTACAGCTGATGGAAGTGACGGGAAAGAACCAGGATGAGTGTATGGTGGCTCTACATGATTGTAATGGGGATGTTCACAGAGCAATTAACACACTACTGGAAGGGAACTCTGATACGGTGAGAAAACTATTTTGTCTTTGAATATTATTACGGGATTATCTCTAGTTCGCAAGCAATGTCAAAAATGGGAATACAAAATAATTGGTAACGCAGTTTAAGGGAAAGCATTACCCAAGTATAGTAGGTGTTTAGAGGTAATTTGTATTGATTGCTCATTGTGGTGTTTTATTTGTTAAGGACATTGTAAAAAAGGTGGCTTGGTGTTTCTTTTTTAACATTTTTAACCTTTGTCTAATTGAAGCCTTTAACTTATTTAAGCTTTCCCGTTGTTCATTTAAAGTGTGTACTCTGTCCTGTTTAATCTTGTGTTTCGAATTTTTTTCTTCAAATTGCCAAACATTGTTGCTTTTTAAAGCTTGTCTGAATATCTCTAATTTCTAATCCGTATTTTCTGACTTTGGTAATGAGGCTTAGGTTTACCATCGATGGCACGTCTACACACTCTGAGAAACTCTTTGGTTGGCTTTCTTCTACTTTACCTTTTCCACTCTAAGAACTAGTTCAGTGTTTATCCATCTGAGGTATTTTAAACCCACAGCACCTAACTGCACTCTTTCACTTAAGTCCTTCCACATTTTAGAAACTAGTACAGCTCTCAAATAGATCATCACAGAATGCAAGTACTCCTTTTCATTAAGTGATCAATGCAGGAGGGGTTATCTAGAACAGGCAACCCCGTCTGAGTCGCATAGAGACTGCTGTTTTAAACATGTGTTAATTTGCAAAGCTTAAGTAGGTGTATTCTCAGCTCTCCAACTATACTCTTGACTCGGTTTCCTCACTGAGATATGGCTTTGAAGCCTCAGGAAGATATATCGTGACTGCGATCTCTGAAGGCCGAACTTTTTTTAGGAAGTGACAGTCCATGGCATTGGTCTTTGAATCCTACTCAGTAGTCACCCTTTATGATGATGTTGTGGAACTTGCATTTGAAGAAGTCAGTATCACTCTTAATTATGATTTGGTATACTGGGCACCCTCTACCCAACTGGCTTTTCCTGACCACCTTTTACATCTTGTAGGCATTATCCATCAAGGGAGCCAGGACTACTGGTCTTCTTCATTAAAACATTTGTGCAGAAGATTCCACTTTTAGCCAGGCCAGTAACGTCCTGGTTGCTGTGGCATCTTTGCGTCATTTTTGGATGGGCGTCAGAGGTCACACATTGCAGGTCAAACCCTAGGCCTGGACTTATCCTCCCAAAAATGACAATATTGAAGTATCTCCCTCTTACATGAATGGACCACCATCTTATCACCATTGCCTTGGCCACTGAACAACTCTCTCCCGGAGTAATCAATCACACAAAAAAGCAACTGGAACAGTTCCCTAAATTAGTCATGAATGCAAATATAGATCCTTTCATTGTACCTCCTGGCTATCCAAAGGTATTGGATTAGACGCCTCACTCATTTGATAGTGACATGCTTAGTCATTGGTGCCTATTCATACTCTGGCAGGATGATACCACCAGGACGGACTCAACCAAAGTTGGGATGAGAGTTTTTCAATAAATCGAAACTGGATAAGCAGAGATCCAGGTAGGACGTTTAGTTTTAAAAATATCTACAGGTATATCCATCAGTTTTTTTATTTTTTTATTCATAGGCTACCTGGGATATGGTTAAAGGAAATTCTGGGGCTTTTGTTGGGAGTAATTGTTCAACTAAACCTGCTCTGTATTTGCCAACATGTTTTGTCCCCTGCTCAGAGCCTGTCCGGGACCTTCGTTAGAGCTTGCTGTGTGTATCCTTGCTTTGCTATGCATGCACACCACGCACATGAGTGAGGCCTAAGGCTCTCACCTGTCTCGGTCTTCTGTTCGTGGGAATTTCCTACAAGACAAAAGGGTTAAGGAGGTTGAAGTAGGACCGTTCTTCCCTGTAGGAATTCAGACCTCAAATCTTTTGCATAGTCCTGTATTTATAAACCTTTTCATGAGTTATGATGGCCCATGCTTTTCTTGTCATGCGAATAAAAAGGGAGGGGAAGGCAGTGGGGAAGGGAGGGGGGAGGGGGCACCTCCGTGGAATACAAAAGGCAAAATTGTGCTGCTGAATATTCTCAATGTAGATGACACGTTTGGGATTTTGTCATATCTACAGAGGAATTTATTCACTATTCTTATTGATTGAAACCAATATTTGTTCTAAAGACCAGTGATTAGTTGTGTGAGAAGTTGGCCTGATGTGCAGTGTTCACTATTCTAGTGATCACTATATATCAGTCCAAACAACCCTTATTGATGATTGGTTGTAAGTCAACCTTATAGACCAGCTATCCTAGTAGCATGGATACGAGCAGTCTAAGGCTAAGACTCTAGAGGGCGTGTTAAGCCAGCTGTTTTACCATCACATTACCCCTTGAACACCCAGTGAAAGGACACCACACAAGTGTTATGAAAATAAACAATGTATTTATTAGAATCACAACAACCCTGTACTCTTTATGAGGACAGGGTGCTAAGCACACAACAAAACTCTTACGAAAATACTTAAGTTAGCACGGTATACACAAATGCCCGAGGGGCACGAAAAACCATATACTTTAAAAGTGGAATGCGAAATTACTAGCAGGTAAGTACAGTACTAATAGGCTTTGGAATCGCTAGGACTTGACTATAGAATCGTTAGATTACTTCTAGGAGACCTAGGGGACTCGGGTGCAGAGTGTGCACTCTCACGCGGGATGCGGGACAAAGTCTATGGGAGCTAGTAAAGTTAAAGTTAGTGTTTACGGGCGAACCCGACCTGGTAGGAAGAAAACGACAGTGGATCCTGACCCTTGGATAGTGAGGCTATGCTGGGGCACCGAAATGCCGAAGTTACCTAGCCCAGGGGCTGCAGCTGCATAGGTCTCAAAAGACGTCGGGAATCCTTGTTGCCGGACCAGGAGCCTGGAAGAAAAGATGCTGGCAGGCGACCAGTGAAGATAGTTCGAGTTGATCCAAGCCTGGATCTGGAAGATGGATGACACCTGAAAGCAGAGGGGACCAAGTTCGTGACTACTAGCCAGTAGTCAGTGGGCACCAGGAGGGCACCGGATGGCAGTCACCTCGACTAGGTGAGTGGGCGACGCTGGCTCTGCAGATCTCACGGACCAGGAGGCGTTGTCGGCGACCAGGATGGAGAGGCGAGCTGTCCCACGATGGATGAAGCTGTCGGCGTCGAAGTTACCCAGGATTGGGCAACAAGCCTTGGCTAATTCAAGCCCACGCGGTGGACTCAAAATGGCGTCTTGAGGGGACCAGGAGGGTCCGGGGTGCTCCTCTTCGGGAAGGGAGCAAGGGCCAGTCTGGAGCAACCAGACCAGCAGCAGTGATGTCGTCGGGCGTCGTTCAGAAGGCCACAAGCCAGCGGGATAGTAGCCAAACAACGCGGTGAGCAGCAAAAAGCAGAAGGGCCCCACGCAGATCGTGGAGATGCTGGGAGGCTGCACTTCGGTGCTGGAGCTGCTCAGGGTCGGGGCTTCTCGGACCCCAAAGCACTCACCAGGAAATTACTCGGCGGGCTTGCTGTGCAGAAGACGTGCAGTCTTGAAGATGGCCGGTCCCTCGAGGTCTCGTCGCACCCACGGTTCTCAGCTTGGCTGTAGAGGTGGGTAGAGGTCAGAGGTGCCAGGGAAGTCGGTTCTCGTCGAGCTGGGCAGTCGGATTCCGGAGGAAGGACTTGCAGCAGACCGCAGTGTTCTTTAGATGGTGCCTGCGGATGCAGGGTGACTACTCCTTAGTCACAAGGGAGAAATCTTAGGAAGAAGTCTTGAGTTCCTTTCGTGGAAAGTAGTTTCAGGATTCAAAGATGATCTAATTTGGAAGGGGGCCTGCTCCTACCTTTATCTGGGAAAAGGGGGCTGGCACGCGACTAAGTCCTGCCCTAGGGGTGGGACCAGGAGGGGGGTGGGTACACCCACTTCCTTGGCGGGCTTTTCCCCAGCACAGGGTCTGGAGTGTTCTGGAACTGGTTCAAGCCAGCCTATGCACAGTGAGCACCGGGGTGCCACGTGCAGTCACCTTCCTCTGAAGCCCTGCCTACCTACAATACACAAAATCCTGTCTGGGACGGTGCTGGCACCGCCCCTGGCAGGAAACCCTTTGTCCTTATCTCCTGCTCTGGGAGGACTCCCAGCAGCAGGAGGGCAGACTTGTGTCTCGGTGGCAGCATCCATTTTGTGGATGCTAAGGCTCTGTCTGACTTTAACCGGGGTTAGGGGTTACATACATGTTGTGTCCCTCTAGAAGGGTGGAATGCTAACCCCGTCGCCAGAATTGGCGAGGGGTTAGTATTCCAATTCGTATGACACCTTACTTGACATGTTTTGATAAAGCGATACCAGAGTTGGCATATAACCGCGAGGATTATAATGCACTTAAGAGTATATGGTATGCGATATCATGGAAACGGCTAAGGGATGGATCCCGAAAGCCGCAGACAGGCTCAGCTCATGCCAGAGCACCATCTCACATGATTCCAAGCACTCTGCCTTCAGGATTGTTAAGGCCTGCCATAGGAGTGACTGATAGGAGATATATGTGTCCATTTTAGGGTTAGATATAGGTATACTATATCTAAAGCAAAGGGTGAGTACACCACCTTGCCCCAGCTGTCGTGCAGCCAGTTGTGTCAGTTTAGTTAGTCAGCCCAGGGGTGGCATAATACATGCTTCAGCCCCTGGGAGACTTCTGGGTGCACCTCAGCCCTGGGTACAGGGACTTGAGAGGGCCCAGTGCCAATTCAGTACCTGAGTACAATTTGGATAGAGAGAACAGCTAGGCTGTGGGTCTGATTAGCAGGCCCACAGCCAGGAAAAGTCGTAAACCAGTGCAGCAAAAAGCAAAAATCTGGGTGATCATAGGATTGCAGACCCTACTCTCCTACATGACCCCCCCCCCCAAAACTTTGGGACAATAAACTAACCTTGACCAGGTGAGTCTTCTTGCTCTAAGTGGAAATACCTGGAGAGCCCATCAGCATTGCTGTGATCAGTACCAGGTCTATGCTCCACTGTAAAATCCATCCCCTGTAGGGAAATGGACCACCTAAGCAGTTTGGGGTTTTCACCCTTCATCTGATTTAGCCACAAGAGGGGCTTATGGTCTGTCTGAATGGTGAAGTGAGTGCCAAACAAGTAGGCCCTCAGCTTCTTCAGGGCCCAGACCACAGCAAAGGCCTCCCTCTCAATAGCTGACCAATTTTTCTCTCTGGGTGTCAACCTCCTACTAATGAAAGCAATAGGCTGATCATTGCCATCAAAATTCAGTTGAGACAGAACAGCCCCCACACCCAACTCAGAAGCATCTGTTTGGACAATGAATGGCTTGGAGTAATCTGGACTCTTTAGGATAGGTGCTGTGCACATGGCCTGCTTTAGGTCATTGAATGCTTTCTGACAGCTTGCTGTCCACTGAACTTTCTTTGGCATCTTTGTGCTTGTCAGGTCATTAAGAGGGGTCACTATGGACCCATAATTTCTGACAAACTTCCTATAGTACCCAGTCAGGCCCAAGAAAGCTCGAACCTGAGTCTGGGTGATTGGAGGAGTCCAGTCCTTGATGGCCTGTATCTTACTCTCCAGTGGCTGAACCTGGCCTCCACCTACCAAGTGGCCCAGGTATACAACCTGTGTCTGCCCTATCTGGCACTTTGTGGCCTTGATAGTGAGGCCTGCCTTTTGCAGAGCCTCTAACACTTTTCTCAGGTGGACCAGGTGATCCTCCCAGGTGGAGCTAAAGACAGCAATATCGTCTAGATATGCTGCACAGACGTCATCCAGCCCAGTGAGGACTTGATTCACCAACCTTTGGAAGGTGGCAGGTTCATTTTTCAGTCCAAAGGGCATTACCACAAACTGATAATGCCCTCCAGGGGTAGAAAATGCTGTCTTGGGTTTGGCCTCCTCAGCTAACCTGATTTGCCAATACCCAGCTGTCAAATCGAATGTACTTAAGAAGTTGGCAGAAGCCAATTTATCTATAAGTTCATCTGCTCTTGGTATTGGGTGGGCATCAGTCTTAGTGACTGCATTGAGGCCTCTGTAGTCTACGCAAAACCTCATCTCTTTCTTACCACCCTGGGTGTGAGGCTTTGGCACTAGAACTACTGGGCTAGCCCAAGGGATATCTGAGGGCTCAATGACTCCCAGCTCCAACATTTTCTGCACTTCAGTTTTGATGCAGTCTCTAACATGATCAGGCTGTCTGTAGATTTTACTCTTGACAGGCAGACTGTCTCCAGTGTCAACATCATGGGTACACCAATCAGTTTGGCTGGGTGTCAGAGAGAACATATGTCTGAAGGATTGCAGGACTTGCCTGCAATCCTGTTGCTGATGTTCAGTGAGGCTGCCACAAAAGACAACACCATCAACTGATCCATCATCAGGATTCTGAGTGAGCAGGTCTGGGAGAGGGTCACTCTCTTCCTCCTGTCCCTCATCTGTGGCCATGAGCAAGCTCATGTCCTTCCTGTCAACATATGCTTTGAGCCTGTTAACATGGAGCACTCTGAGAGGGCTCCTGGGAGTTCCAAGGTCCACCAGGTAGGTAACCTCTCCCTTTTGCTCAATGATGGTGTGGGGCCCAGACCATTTGTCTTTCAGAGCTGCTGGGGCCACTGGCTCCAGCACCCACACCTTCTGTCCTGGCTGGTACACAGTCAGAACAGCCTTTTGGTCATGCCAAGCTTTTTGAAGTTCTTGGCTGGCCTCAAGGTTTTTAGATGCCTTTTCCATATACTCAGCCATCCTGGAGCGGAGACCAAGTACATAGTCCACTATGTTGGTTGCAGGCTTTTTGAGAGGTCTCTCCCATCCTTCCTTCACCAAACACAGGGGTCCTCTTACAGGATGCCCATACAGAAGCTCAAAAGGGCTGTAGCCAACCCCCTTCTGTGGGACCTCTCTGTAAGCAAACAAGAGGCAGGGGATCAGGACATCCCATCTTCTCCTAAGAGTTTCAGGTAGCCCATGAATCATCCCTTTGAGGGTCCTGTTGAATCTCTCAACAAGCCCATTGCATTGTGGGTGGTAGGGTGTGGTGAACTTGTAGTTCACACCACACTCCTTCCACATTGCAGTCAGATATCCTGACATGAAGTTTGTACCTCTGTCAGAAACAACCTCCTTAGGGAAGCCCACTCTGGAGAACACTCCAACTAGGGCCCTTGCCACTACAGGTGCTGTAGTGGTCCTAAGTGGAATAGCTTCAGGATACCTGGTGGCATGATCCACTACCACCAGTATAAACTTGTGCCCTGATGCTGTCTGGGGTTCCATTGGACCAACAATGTCAATCCCCACTCTTTCAAATGGGACCCCCACCACAGGTAGTGGTATGAGGGGGGCCTTTGTTGTGCCACCTGACTTACCACTGGCTTGGCAAGTGACACAGGAGCGACAAAACTCCTTGGTATTCTCATTCATATGGGGCCAGTGAAAGTGTGAGACAAGCCTGTCCCAAGTCTTTGTCTGACCTAAATGACCTGCAAGGGGAATCTCATGGGCCAAGGTGAGAAGGAAACCTCTCAGAGACAAGGGGATGACCAGCCTCCTGGTTGCACCAGGCTTGGGGTCTCTTGCCTCAGAGTACAGGAGTCCATCTTCCCAGTATACCCTATGGGCACCTGTGGCATTCCCTGCAGCCTCAGCAGCAGCCTGCTGTCTGAGGGGTTCAAGGGAAGGGCAGTCTAACTGTGCCTTCCCCAGGTCTGCTCTGGAGGGTCCCCCTGAGCCCAGAAACTCAACTTGATCAAGTACAAGCTCTTTAGGCTCAGTTTCCCTCAGTTCTCTCAGATCAGCCTCCTCAGAGACTTGATCCTCAACCTGGGGCAAGGGGGAAGGCAAAGCCTTACCCTTACTGCTCTTCTTCTTGGAAGGTGTCTGGTCCATAATTTCAGGATCCAGCACCTGTTCAGTGGGGCATTTTCCGGCCTGTGACCTAGTCACAGCAAGCACATGTGCTGGCAAGCCTAACATTTCCATGTGAGTCCTCTGCTCCACTTCTGACCATTGTGATGACTCCAAATCATTGCCCAACAAACAATCAACTGGGAGGTCTGAACTGACTACAACTTTCTTTTGTCCCTTCACTCCACCCCAGGAGAAAGCCACAATTGCCACACTATGACTAGTAGTGACATTGCTGGCATTGGTCACCAGGAAATCAGTACCTGGCATGATCTGTCCAGGGTCCACAAAGTTAGGTGTCACCATGGTGACACTGGCACAAGTGTCCCTATAGGCCTGAGCCATTTTGCCATTAATTAAAGGCGTCTGCCTGTATTTGCCCAAAGTATTGGGACTTATCTCAGGGGTTATATCCATATCCCCTGTACAGACAAGGACAGCCTGAGTGAGTGTGCCAACTAAGTTGTCAGACCCCTCAGTTCCCAAGGTTAACCCAACTAATGCCTTGGGAGGTACACTACCACTACTGACTGTACTAGGGGGTGCAGTTGCCTTAGGGGCTGTAGTGGCAGGAGTTTGTCCTCCTCTTTTGGTGCACTCACTAAACCAGTGAGATTTACTTTTGCAGTACTGGCACCACCTTTTTGACTGGCCTTCTTGAGTCTTCTTCTTCTGGGAAGCCTGACCCCCACCCTCTTTGGTTTGTTGGGGACCTGGTGAAGACTTCTGGTCATTTTGTTCACTCTTTGCATTACCCTTCTGGTCTGCTTTCTTCTGACCACCCTGGTTCTGGTTCTGGTTCTGCTTGATCCTTGTCCTGACCCATTTGTCTGCCTTCTTTCCCAATTCTCGGGGAGAGGTCAGATCTGAATCAACAAGGTGCTGGTGCAACAACTGGTTCTGACAATTGTTTAAAATTTGTTCTCTCATCATAAGATTATACAATCCTGTGTAATCTGTAACCTTGCTACCCAGCAACCAGCCCTCCAAAGCCTTAGTGGCACTATCCACAAAGTCAGACCAGTCCTGAGACTGAGTTTTCTGGGTGTCTCTGAACAGCAACCTGTACTGCTCAGTGGTTAAACCAAACCCATCAATCAGTGCATTTTTCAGGACCTGGTAATCATTAGCATCCTCCACTCTTGTAGTGAGGAGCTTATCTCTACCTTTACCATCAAAGGAGAGCCACAGTATAGCTGCCCACTGACTTCGGGGAATGCACTGTGTGGTATATAAATAAATAATACCGGATCTAGGTTTTACTGGACATAGTAATAACAGATAGCTCAATAAATAAGAGTCAAGATTCGAGGTAGTAGGAGTTTGCAGGTTTAATACAGCATAAAGGACAGGAACAGGACAACCTGCACAGGAATAGGATGGCAGCTGCCTGGGGGCAGGATCTGGAATGAGCGCGCTAACTTTAATAACAATACACAAGCATATATACTAAAACAGTTGCAATTGCAATACATACAATAGGCGGAGCAGTGGGTGTGGTCAATAGCAGTCGCGAAAGATAAGGGTGAAAGTGGGTGTAACAGGAGGCGTTTACATAGACATGTGATGTAAACGTAACAGAATATGTCTTGAATGGGGCGGAAACATGGAGGGGGCTACCTAAGGAGCCGGGACCTCTAACCTAGTGGTGCGCGCAAACGGACAATGACGTGTTACTAGGAGAAGCTGGGGGCTATGAACTCTGTACTAGGAGCAGAGACTGAAGTCTGGAGAGTCAGGGCGACATGTACCTAAACACTATCTAGTATCTGATGTTTAGAGAACATGTTGATAGAATCCAAAAGTTATCGGGGTAAAGGCTAACGGACTCTAAGACTGGTGCATGCATTATTCTACATGTAGTGCGTGATGTGGAATATTAAATGACCATTAATACAGTATTTCTCTTACATGGAGACGTAAAGGCTAGACGATGACGGAAACTATTGATGCGATTCAGTAGCTTAGGAATGCAGAGAAGGAGGGCTGGACTGATAACTAGAATCATAACATACTCTTGGCAGACTCGTAGGCAGAGCCAGGCTGAACCGGGCACTGTGAGGCAGGAAGTAAGTGAAGGGTCAGGAATACAGGTGGGGGCTGTATCGCTCCTCAGCGAGGCTCAGGAGACAGGAGCTGAATCTGGTGTCCAGGCCCTTTTGAGGCCTAGGAACGGGGACTTTACAATGAAATAACGTGCACACTGAGAAACGTGGCAACGTAACTTTACATAGGCCTAATACTCGTAGCTTTCACGAGAACTGGAAACTGGCATACTAGAGATGGACACAACTGTAATTGCGTCTTTAATCGATCATGGGGAATACATATGCATATTAATCATGCACATACAACATAGGATGGGGAACACGTAGGGACACAGAACATGGCAAAATTTACTTTTCCACAACTGCACAGTGCAGGCCCTCTCCAAAGCAGCCATCCATTTCTGGATATCATCCCCTTGCTTAAAGGGGGGCACTATCTTAGTCAGGTGTTTAGTATCTAAACCCTTCTCTCTATCTCTTGGGAGATTGCTGCCACCAGTGGGAGCTAACCCACTCATCTGCTGCTCTCTAGCCAAGGCAAGCTTCTCTTTGGCCAGGGCAATTTCTTCCCTTTCAATCCTCAGAGTAGCCTGTCTCATCCTAGCTTCATGCTCCATTCTCTGAGGGGAAGTCAATCTCCTCTGGGGAGAGTTCCTTCTCCTCTGAGCAGAGGCATTAGAGTGCAGAGATCTATTGGAGTCCCTAGAAAGAGATCTATCTCTCCTAACTCCAAGGTTAGGCCTACTTAGGGTCAGTACTGGGGGTCCCCCAGATCCTAGCCCAAGCAAGTCTAAGTTGGCCCTAGTTAGCCTTCTGACTACCTCAAGACCTTTGTCTACCTCGTCCCCAGAGAGTTCCCCTTGATCCTCCTCCTCAACTGCATTGGCAATGTTGGGGAGGTCTGGATCCCCAGAGGTACCCTCTAAGGCTGGCATATTCCCATCTAGCTGAGAAAGCTTTCTCGCATCATAAGTCTCTAATAGACCTATTAAAAAGGGAATGGTGGGGTTAGACCCCTGCTTCAGTTTTCTGGAGACACAGATTTGTCTCATCTCCTGGAAACTGAGAGCTGCATATCTTGAAGTGACCTGTGGAGGGTCAACACTGACCAGGGGAGTCTCAGTAGATTCTCCCTGGGTAGACATGCTTTTCTAGTGAGGTGTAAGTGGTGCACTTACCTACACTATATGTTTGCCTACTGATCCCTTGCTAGAGTTGTAGTTTAGGGTGTGCTAGGCCCTAGGAGCTACAACAGCTGGTTCAGTAGAACTCAGAGTATTCTAAGCTAAGTTATATGTACCTTTAGTACTTATGTGATCTTTCACAAGATATTCTTAGGATATGTGTGGTAAAACAACAGCAAGCTCAAATCCCAACCGCTGCTCACCAATGTGAGAAGTTGGCCTGATGTGCAGTGTTCACTATTCTAGTGATCACTATATATCAGTCCAAACAACCCTTATTGATGATTGGTTGTAAGTCAACCTTATAGACCAGCTATCCTAGTAGCATGGATACGAGCAGTCTAAGGCTAAGACTCTAGAGGGCGTGTTAAGCCAGCTGTTTTACCATCACATTACCCCTTGAACACCCAGTGAAAGGACACCACACAAGTGTTATGAAAATAAACAATGTATTTATTAGAATCACAACAACCCTGTACTCTTTATGAGGACAGGGTGCTAAGCACACAACAAAACTCTTACGAAAATACTTAAGTTAGCACGGTATACACAAATGCCCGAGGGGCACGAAAAACCATATACTTTAAAAGTGGAATGCGAAATTACTAGCAGGTAAGTACAGTACTAATAGGCTTTGGAATCGCTAGGACTTGACTATAGAATCGTTAGATTACTCTAGGAGACCTAGGGGACTCGGGTGCAGAGTGTGCACTCTCACGCGGGATGCGGGACAAAGTCTATGGGAGCTAGTAAAGTTAAAGTTAGTGTTTACGGGCGAACCCGACCTGGTAGGAAGAAAACGACAGTGGATCCTGACCCTTGGATAGTGAGGCTATGCTGGGGCACCGAAATGCCGAAGTTACCTAGCCCAGGGGCTGCAGCTGCATAGGTCTCAAAAGACGTCGGGAATCCTTGTTGCCGGACCAGGAGCCTGGAAGAAAAGATGCTGGCAGGCGACCAGTGAAGATAGTTCGAGTTGATCCAAGCCTGGATCTGGAAGATGGATGACACCTGAAAGCAGAGGGGACCAAGTTCGTGACTACTAGCCAGTAGTCAGTGGGCACCAGGAGGGCACCGGATGGCAGTCACCTCGACTAGGTGAGTGGGCGACGCTGGCTCTGCAGATCTCACGGACCAGGAGACGTTGTCGGCGACCAGGATGGAGAGGCGAGCTGTCCCACGATGGATGAAGCTGTCGGCGTCGAAGTTACCCAGGATTGGGCAACAAGCCTTGGCTAATTCAAGCCCACGCGGTGGACTCAAAATGGCGTCTTGAGGGGACCAGGAGGGTCCGGGGTGCTCCTCTTCGGGAAGGGAGCAAGGGCCAGTCTGGAGCAACCAGACCAGCAGCAGTGATGTCGTCGGGCGTCGTTCAGAAGGCCACAAGCCAGCGGGCTAGTAGCCAAACAACGCGGTGAGCAGCAAAAAGCAGAAGGGCCCCACGCAGATCGTGGAGATGCTGGGAGGCTGCACTTCGGTGCTGGAGCTGCTCAGGGTCGGGACTTCTCGGACCCCAAAGCACTCACCAGGAAATTACTCGGCGGGCTTGCTGTGCAGAAGTCGTGCAGTCTTGAAGATGGCCGGTCCCTCGAGTTCTCGTCGCACCCACGGTTCTCAGCTTGGCTGTAGAGGTGGGTAGAGGTCAGAGGTGCCAGGGGAGCCGGTTCTCGTCGAGCTGGGCAGTCGGATTCCGGAGGAAGGACTTGCAGCAGACCGCAGTGTTCTTTAGATGGTGCCTGCGGATGCAGGGTGACTACTCCTTAGTCACAAGGGAGAAATCTTAGGAAGAAGTCTTGAGTTCCTTTCGTGGAAAGTAGTTTCAGGATTCAAAGATGATCTAATTTGGAAGGGGGCCTGCTCCTACCTTTATCTGGGAAAAGGGGGCTGGCACGCGACTAAGTCCTGCCCTAGGGGTGGGACCAGGAGGGGGGTGGTTACACCCACTTCCTTGGCGGGCTTTTCCCCAGCACAGGGTCTGAAGTGTCCCTGGAACTGGTTCAAGCCAGCCTATGCACAGTGAGCACCGGGGTGCCACGTGCAGTCACCTTCCTCTGAAGCCCTGCCTACCTACAATACACAAAATCCTGTCTGGGACGGTGCTGGCACCGCCCCTGGCAGGAAACCCTTTGTCCTTATCTCCTGCTCTGGGAGGACTCCCAGCAGCAGGAGGGCAGACTTGTGTCTCGGTGGCAGCATCCATTTTGTGGATGCTAAGGCTCTGTCTGACTTTAACCGGGGTTAGGGGTTACATACATGTCGTGTCCCTCTAGAAGGGTGGAATGCTAACCCCGTCGCCAGAATTGGCGAGGGGTTAGTATTCCAATTCGTATGACACCTTACTTGACATGTTTTGATAAAGCGATACCAGAGTTGGCATATAACCGCGAGGATTATAATGCACTTAAGAGTATATGGTATGCGATATCATGGAAACGGCTAAGGGATGGATCCCGAAAGCCGCAGACAGGCTCAGCTCATGCCAGAGCACCATCTCACACGATTCCAAGCACTCTGCCTTCAGGATTGTTAAGGCCTGCCATAGAAGTGACTGATAGGAGATCTGTGTGTCCATTTTAGGGTTAGATATAGGTATACTATATCTAAAGCAAAGGGTGAGTACACCACCTTGCCCCAGCTGTCGTGCAGCCAGTTGTGTCAGTTTAGTTAGTCAGCCCAGGGGTGGCATAATACATGCTTCAGCCCCTGGAAGACTTCTGGGTGCACCTCAGCCCTGGGTACAGGGACTTGAGGGCCCAGTGCCAATTCAGTACCTGAGTACAATTTGGATAGAGAGAACAGCTAGGCTGTGGGTCTGATTAGCAGGCCCACAGCCAGGAAAAGTCGTAAACCAGTGCAGCAAAAAGCAAAAATCTGGGTGATCATAGGATTGCAGACCCTACTCTCCTACAAGTTGTCAAGGATGTATCCAATGCTTCTGATGCAATTCGTACAAACATCCCCTGTAGATGAAAATTAGGGGAGAAGTGTGAGAGAAAAATGGGTAAAAACATTCTCTAAAGTTGCTATGCTTACCCGAGTTCTTGGGTTTTCACAATTCATGCGGTCCTGGACAGTGGTGCCGTCTTATTGTCACACTCTTTGTAGGTGAAAAACACTCATTAGGGTGAAGTAATGTTCTCCGTTCATACCCCTCAACCAATCCTCATTAATTGTGACGAGTTTTGATTCTATCGGGTCTCTAACGTATCAGTTTTCGGTGAAAAATCAACCTGATGTAGATGCTTGTTTCATAGATATTCCTTTACTTCTTCCAGATCGTTCTCACCCAGTGGGTTGATATCGCTAGTTTTTTAAGAGCTGTATGGATGGGGTTCTCGTGTAGTTTAGTTTTTACGTATTACCCCTTTAAGAATATAGACTTAATGTTATACAGTGTTTGCTGGCAATATATGTGGGTCTAGTGTTAATGATCACCCGCCTTCATATTATGTGACCCAAGGTCATGGAGCGACCAAACTACTTTTTTAAAAAATTATTTTCCTTTTAGCTATGGTAGTCGAAATACATCAGATACAATGAATGCTTAAAGGGGTTTACTGGTATCAGGCTCGATCGACTGAGCCAAGCTTGTAATTAAGGATAAGTGAATTATTGTTAATCTGTGTCGCCGATGTTGTCACAGCATACTTTCTCCTACCCGCCCTCTTGTGCAAGCTTCTTTCTCATAATTCAAGCAGGTTTTCAACCACGCTTACGTCATCAAAGATAGAGCACCAACTGTGTACCTAACAGTCTCCTTGTCCGCTGTCGAGTGCCGGACTGATTTTGGGAGACCGTATATGTAAGAGGCAGCTAGTCCCTCTGTGCGCCCATGATGACGTCATACCCAGGACGTCGTGGGAAACCTAGGATATGTAATCTTTTCTTTTTCTTTTGCTTTCTGGTTCCAATTTAAAATCCATTTATTAACGATTGTCCCTGGACGTCTCCTAATTCCATGTACCCAATCTATATAGTGCTTATTGGGGATTGATGTCGCTCTCATGTCTCTGGTCATTTGCCTAGGCAGCGCTAGCTGTTGGAGACATTCTGTATTCAAGATTTGTGCACAAAGCTCCGCCCACTTCCCCCCCCCATCGTTTTAATTGACTCCTGTCCTTGTCCTTTGTAAAGGGTTGCTTTTCATTAGTCAATAAGCTTAGTAGTCCCTCCTTAGTAACTGCCTTGGCTCTTCTTTTAACCTCCCATGAGGACACCCCCTGTAACATGTGTTTTTACTACCTAGGTCTTAATTACAGCCTCCAGGGACTATTTTCTTAAAAGGTTTAAGGCAGGACACACACTTTGGCCTAAGCTAGGCTCTGGTATGCCCACTATGCACACGTTCTTGCGGTGGTCAGCCTCTGTGAGCCTGGAGGCCTGTTTGTCCAGTTTGGCCGACATACAGTCATACACTGATTTAGTGTATCTATTTTGGCGTCAATAGAAAGTCGCCGCCAGCTGCAGGGTTCCCATGTTCTCTGGATTCTGACCGAGTCTGCCTGGTCGCTTTGTGATGGATGTGGTTAGGTCGAGCAGACGTTAAAAGCATGCGAAGCATGCTTTTGTCTGCGAAAGATCTTTTGCTGGCGTGTCTGAGATGTAGAGTGCTAGCATGAACACGGTCTAGTGTTCAGGAGTGTTGTAACCCACTGTACACCCACCCACCACAGACGTCATGGTGTCACATGACGCTGGCAATAAATGGGGCCGAGCGCACGTGCTCGAGGGCATTCCCACTACCCCTAACTGGTGTCTGTGTCAGGTCATTGCTGCTAGCTACCATGCGGGCCTAGGGCCCTCCCCAACACTACAATGGCGACGAGGCCGGTAGTGCAACCCATGCGTGCCACTACCCACAGCAAATACACAAGAAAAGGGGAAGAGAGCTGCCCGCCTAGTGGGCATCCCCTGTAGCGAGGCGCAACGCGCCGTGAAGCCGGTGGGCACGTCGGCGCCCCACAGCAAGCCGACCGGAGCCCACCCGCGTTGACCGCCACCACCGAGTGCCACCAAGCAACAGCGGACCGCCCAGAGCCCCCCTGCGACGGCCGCGAGGCTGAAGACCCCCACCGGAGAGGTGCACGGGCCGGGCGGAGCCCACCCGCCGCGACCGCGACGGAGCATCTGGCCCGCCGGCCGAAGGTGAGCCCCACGGGCGAAGTGCCCGACATGAACTGTGCCAGGGTGTAAGCAGGACCAGCGGAGCCTACCCGCGGCCTGCCCGAGTCGTCCCCGCCCCCGCCGCGTGTGTGCCTAGAAGCGGCGGGGCACAGAGACTAATGGTGGCGTGAGGAAGTGCGGCCGGACCCGCAACAACCGTCAACAACGAGGGGGAGGGAGCGGAGTAGCTAACCGCCTCCCGACCCCCCTCGCAACGTGATCAAGACCAAGCGGAGCCCACCCGCGGCCTGCCGGTGGCATCCCCACCGAAGAAAGACTCTGCAGCGCCAGCGGAGCCCACCTGCGGCCTGCCGACGGCACCCCACGCGAGGAAAGACACTGCAGAGCCAGCGGAGCCCACCCGCGGCCTGCCGACGGCACCCCCCGCGAGGAAAGACACTGCAGAGCCAGCGGAGCCTACCCGCGGCCTGCGAGGTACTTGGCAAGTCTCCGCCGCGCAGCGAGTGTGAGGAAAAGCTGCTGCGGCGGGAGACCGGAGAGTGGAGCCTGCAGCAGCTGGTAATTAAGCAGAGCCGGCGGAGCCTACCCGCGGCCTGCCTCAAGCGCCTCCGCCCAGGGAAGAGTGACCGGAGCGACGCGCTCCCCGCCTGAGGAAGCATCAACACCCCCCCCCCCCGGACTGCCGAGGCTGCAGCGGGCGGGGAGGGGAAAGAAGGAAGCGCCTACACGCGGCCAGCGCCGCCGCAGATCAGAGGAGCCTCCACCTCGTGGGCTCCATGGAAAGGAGAACAATTGTAAGGCGCCTGGAAGCGGCCAGCGCCGCTGAACTGAACTGCGACCGTGCCCCAGAGACACCGGCTGCCAGGAGCCTCACATACCGGAGAAAGGGAAAGTGCCGGCAAGAATCAAAACATTTAACCCCCCCTGACCAAAACTCTGCAGTGCCTCACGTACATGCACAGGCACTCCTATGTGCCCCCACCCTGTGAGCAAACACAGATATGCAAATAAAAGAGACTCACCAGCTCCCAGCAACAGCAGCTCCAGCCCCCTGTGCACTGTGACAATAGAGTGCACATCAGGGGAAGACAAGACAGGCTGCTACCAAATCCAGCAACACTGCCACCCAGTGGCCAAAAGCAACAGTGCACCTACATCCACAAGAACTAAAACAAGCACTGCACAATGCAAGAGAACTCAGCAGCAGCAAGGGGCAACAGATTGAGTAGCGCCCCCACGAAAGCGTCTAAACTCCCGCAGCAAGAAAGCATCTAAACTCACGCAGCAAGTAAGTTCTCAACAGCGCAAGTGACACCCACACACACCAGCAAGGAGTCGGCGGCTGCCACTTCCAACGCGACGTGGGAAGAGGCGCGAACGTCTCACTTAACATCCAAGCACTGACTGACGTCTGGAGGAAACGACTGCCAAGCACTGGAAGAACGTCCAGGGAAACGACTGCCGCGATCAAAGGACGGAGAGAGCAGCGACGCCTTGTGGCCACAGGCGCTCACCGCAGCATCAACTACTCCCGCCAACGGTCCAAAGCATCAAGTACCTGACGACAGCCAAAGCAGCAAGTACCCAACGTCACGCAACAGGTGTACCAGAACCCTGAACAGTAAGTGCGCAAACAACGCGCCACGTGGCGACGCACAGCCACCGCAAGCAGAAAGAAGAGCGCAGGCCGCGCCATCGCGCAGAACAATTATCACGCACGACCACACGACGTGGCGCCTCCCAGGAGCCGATCCGCAGAATGATCGCCCATCAAGTGCTGACCCACAACGGGTCCCCCAGGAACTGTTGTAACGCAAAGCCCGACAGGACGACCGAAAGCAACCTGCCAGGCATCGGCAGAAGTGGACCACCAACCGGTCCAGGACGTTCAACCATGAAGAGGTCTACGAACATGGACCCCCGAACGTCACCAACAAGCATCAAGAAAAGACAGCATCAAGAAAAGAAGGTTCGCGACACCAACTCTGGCTGCTGAGGAAGAAGGAGAAAGTGTCCCCGACGGGGACAAGACCAGGGGTACACATGCAGAGTGCGCGCACTGCATGGAGGACCCAGGTCAGGAGAGAAGACACTAGATCGGTCCAAGTGATGTCGCGAAGCAAGAGGAAGAAAAGAAGAGACCTGGGTGGCACATCTACCACCGCGAAAAGGAAGGAAGAAAAGAAGAGATCTGAGTGGCACGTCTGCCACTGCGAAAAGGAAGAAAGAAATGATGAGATCTGAGTGGCACGTCTGCCACCGTGAAAAGGAAGGAAGCATATCCATGTGGCCTGTTGCCACAATTAAGAGTAGAAGGAGAAGTCAGTGCGAAGCAACGTCCCCACAGGGAAACAACTAAGGAAAGAGAGAGGAGTGCAGGAAGACGAAGACCACTCACTCCCGAAGAGAAGTAAGGCGACAAGTGCCAGGACAACGGTGCGAGGAACACGAGGCCGGAAGAACACCAGTGGCAAAGAAGACCAGCTGACAGACGAAGTTTCCGCACACCCATGATCTGCGGAGAGGAGCAAGCGAGACCGTTAGTGACATCCACCTTTGGGGTCACACGGACACTGGACACATGCCAGCCGTGGTGACTCAGGGGCAGAGGCCTCCGGGACGCAGTCCCCGCGACGAGAGACGGTCCTCCGACGCCCATCCGAAAGGTCCGGGGAGGGCGAAGACATCGCAAGCAAAGACAGAAACCAACAGCTACCTCGGGACGAGGCTGCGGAATCTGAGGTGAGGCACATGGTCTCTTCCATACCCCCACTGACGGCGGCGCAGGAACAACTGATGTGGACACATCCAGCCCAGCGCAAATCCGAGAAAGAGGACCTCAAGGATATCCCGTGGCAGGGGAACACCGACGAGAGGGGTCATCCTAGTGAGAGGGATGCCTTGCAACGGATCTGCCTTTTGCCAAGTAGGACACAGACTACAAGTGAAGCTAAGGCCGAGACCGGAAATCGTGCATCATTCCCCGGCGAACCACAAGAACTCTAACTGCACCCGTCGCCATGGAAGTGAGCAAATGAAGGACTGTGAGGATAATCTTGTCGCAGAGTCGTCAATAAACTGGTTCCATCGAGCACCCCCACACCGGTGCCACTGTGAACTGACGTTCCCCGCAGCAGATTGAACACCATCTGTGATGCCAAGCAGCGGCGGATAAAAAGGACTCCGCGGAAGTTGAACACTTAACTGCATCCTGATACAGTTTGTTTTTCCCACAGGTTGATTTCTGTATGTGGGTTTTTGCGATTAAAAAATGGGAGTGATGTAGAGTGCTAGCATGAACACGGTCTAGTGTTCAGGAGTGTTGTAACCCACTGTACACCCACCCACCACAGACGTCATGGTGTCACATGACGCTGGCAATAAATGGGGCCGAGCGCACGTGCTCGAGGCCATTCCCACTACCCCTAACTGGTGTCTGTGTCAGGTCATTGCTGCTAGCTACCATGCGGGCCTAGGGCCCTCCCCGACGCTACATGAGGGAATGTGAGACGGTGTCCATGCACGAGCCTCTGCCGTCTCCGATTTGCCGTCGAGGGCGCGCACGGCGCTGTGCACATCCCCTGCCTGCCATTCACATGCTCTCGCAATCACACACAGGCAAAGTCACGCATGCGCACACACATTCCCACGCGCACACTCACCCCCCCCCCCCCCCCCCAGGCATACACACAGGCAGGCATACACGCAGGCAGGCACACACACGCATGCACGCACCCCCCTCCCCCACCACTCACGGGGCTCACGCGCGCACACAGATCACCCCCCTCCACTCACCGTGCACGCACCCCCCTCCCCCACCACTCACGGGGCTCACGCGCGCACACACAGATCCCCCCCCCTCCACTCACCGTGCTCTTTTCCGGCGCATCTCCACACGCGGGGCACTTCTCAGGATTTTCGCGCTACCGCGGGGCTCTCCCTCCATGATGGGAGCCCCGCAACAACGAGCATCACCGGCCTCTTCCGGCCGCGTCACAGGCCCCGCCCATGTCACGGGCAAGGATGCCTGACTTCCTGTTTTCGCCCCCGCCGGCAAAACTGCTTCTTCGGCGTAAACTGGTTTTAATTGCCGCAGCCTTTCGGTACTTTTAATAAATCCGCTTTTTGGATTAGATGCCAATTACCAGTTTATTTTATTTATGCTAAAATCATGGCCTTAAAATTCAACCTAGACCCTTTAATCTTTGGCACGTTTTACTAGTCGCCTCTGTTTTGAACCTGCGCTTTTAGTTTGTGTTTCTAACAGTCCTTTTGGAAGTTATTTTATGAATGAGGCTTCCTGGTTTGGAAAGTAAGTAACTTTCCCAATTGCAGCTTGGTGGTGATATCATCGCAGGCCTGGCCCTCATTAATGAAGTCAGTGTTACTTAAACAAATTAAGTTAGTGAGCTTCTACAAAGCAACTGTGCTGTAACTGCAATTACACTTTCTATAGAGATTTGCCTTCCTGTTTGGGGGGACGCACTTGAACACGTGCACTACGCAGACTCCAGGCCACACTGTACTATGTTGGTTAGGGCTATTGTCTGACATGTAGCACTGACTGTGACCTCACAGGACCCTAACAAGTCATTACACACCCCCACATCAGTGACTGGTTTTCGACTTCTCAATTTTGTAACTGGGTGTGTACCGAGGCAAGGGCACGTCCAGGTCACATCTGATGTCTCTTGATGCTATTTTAAGGTATTTCTTAAGCGCTAGCCCTCAATATCAAAGTGGTCTCTTGGCGCTATACATCAGACACAGGGTGCAGTGCACCATTCCTCGCTCTTGTACAACTCTCTGTAGCCTTGAAACAAAGTTTGTGCTCTGTAAATCCACACAGACTCCCACACGAACTAAGATAAATATAATAGTAAGGAAGGGATGTATTCTACTGTAAATGTTTTTTGAGATATGAAAAATAGTGTAGTGGGGTTGAGGAGATTGCGGCACACCCAGCACCACAAGCAGTGCCCATGGGATCCCTCCAGAGGTTGCACTAGTGCTTACTATCCATATGCCTCGTACTACTCTCATCCGCACTCAACCTTCTAGCACACACTGCTCTTCTCCGCAACACTCTCCATCCTTCTCACTAACACTGCTCTTATCCTCCTCACTCTGTCCTTCTGCGTCACACTGCTCTTCTCCCCCTCCTACTACAATCTCCCTCACACTGCTCATCTACGCCTATCTTCTTCATTATACCTAATACAAACAAATAATCTTACCTTCATGCTACCTCACACTACTCTTCTACTTCTCACACTCCTTTCATATCCCTCCTACTACTCTCTACTCCTCTCTCCTTCCTTATGCCTTATACTGCTCTCCATACTTTCCTTATTTCAAAATCACGCTAATCTCCTCCACGCTTTTTTCCTTCTACCTCGTACTACTCTCCCCACTACACTTTCTCTTGCCTCATGCTACTTTCCCTTCACTATTCTTCATTAACCCTCACGCTATTCTTCTACTCACTCTGTCCCAAATCTTAAACACTGCTCTTCTCCTAACGCTATGCGTTAAACTAGTACACACATTACAATTCAACCAACATAAAGGCACAACATATCACATACAAACACTCAAACACATAGCTAAAATACAGTACCATTAGCAAAGCAAATGGCTTTAACTTAAACAAAGGCGAGACCTATTGCATTTCCAATGCTTGTTTTTTTCTTGCACTCGAATGTGAGTCTTGTGTGCCCTTTGTCCGGCTTACCCATGCTGTCCACCGAGGCACTTGTGCAGCGTGTGGCGGCAGCAATAGTTATTAGTGTGGGTCCCGATGGACAGCCGCGTGCAGCCCCAGACCCGGGTCCTCCCAACAGTACTGTATAGTATGCCTGAAGAGTAGGGTGGGGATACAGGGCCGTACCGCGGTCTGGCTTTGTCGCGCAGCGGGTCCAGCACTGTCCATGTTCTTACTGGGCTCAGTCGCCGATGCTCTCTCTACCCCAAACTCTGGTCTGCACCTTTGCACGACCTTTTATTATATGTTGACCGCCCTGTGGGGGTGGGGGGGAGGATGCCTGGGGGGTGGAGGAGGAGAGGAGCACAGCGAATATCCTTGTGTGCGGCCTCTGCTTTGGGCCAGTGGCCACCTCCGATTCTGTTCCGCGGTGCATTTGTTTGGGGCGAGTGCGGCGCAGCCTGGTACTTCCGCATCCACTGCACCGTTCTCTTGTAGATATATATGGGACCCCTTTGAAAGGCTATGTATAGTCCCAGGCCCGACGCTTCACCGACAGTTCTATATTGGTTGTCTGAATAGCAGGGTGGAAGTGCAGTATGCGCTGGGCCCAGAGGCTGCACCCCAGCCCGATAGTGTCTTTCAGCTCACCCGGCGGGCATAGCTCTGTCCACGTACCCACTGGCGCTGCACCAGACTCAGGTTGATTCCAGTATGAGACCATGTGATGCTTGTTGACTGTACTGCAGAAGGGGGAGGAAGAGGAGAACGTGCAGCAATCGCCTCCGTGTGCGCCTGCCAAGGCAGGCCTGCCCCCACCTCTGAGCCGGTGCTAGAATGCGTTATTGCTCAGACCAGCCGTGACGCCATCCGAATACTCCGCATCCGCGACGCCGTTCACTCGTTGGCTGCTACGTGTCCCCGCCACGCCAGCTGCACGGCTACAGTGTTATTTGGCCACTGCGATGCAAGGCCCGGTCGCCCTAGTCCACACGCCGTGAAACAGTTCCGCAGGCCCCAGCCGGTCAACAGTCTTTGGTGTGCACACGGGCGGCAGACGGGCCCCGATGTAGCACCTGCCGGCTCACTGCTCTTACAGCACGTCTCAGCGGGGCCGGTGGTTTGCAACGCGGTATGCTCTCAGCACTCTGCCCAACAGCGACGCAGCAGTTGAGGCCTGCCGCGCCCCGACTCACAACGTCGTGCAGTCAGCACCACACCGCGATGGTTGTAGTTCCTTTCAGGCAGCACCGCAGGGGCAGCATTCCGTGGCGTGGCGGCAGCTCAATTTGTGGACATAAGGGTGGTGGATGGACGGATATTTCACGGATCGTTAACTCCTGGCTAGCAGAGCTGCAGTCAAGTGCGGGCATCTTGCGTTTCGCTCTAGCGCCCCATGCTAAATTATTCTTAACACATTCCACCAAGTGTGAATCCTATGTTCTCTCTAGAAGGAAAAGACAAACCATCCACCAAACGTTGGGTCATTTAGTTCCTATGTTCAGTTTGTGTAGATTTACTTGAAATGTATCGAGTGGATACATTTTTCTCCTCACTCTGATTCCTTATGGCCTTAATTACCTTCCCTGTAAAGAATTGAGAAACTAAGTTGTAGATTGCTCTGTTTGATAGTGTGATCAGCAAATAGAATACATTAATTTTTATATGCAGCATTTACTTGAATGAATTTTCTTTTTCCATTCCTTAGACATCTTGGGAAACAGTTGGTGGGAAGAAGAAGACCATTGGAAGGGAGAGCTCAGAAAACAAAGAAAACAGAGAGAAGAGAGGGGACAGAGAATTGAGCCGAGGACGTGGAGGCTCAAACAGGCGAGCAAGAGGAGGAAGCCGCGGCAGAGAGTGTGAGATAGATGTTCTCGTTTGAAAGTTGTTTGAATTTACAACAAACAAATTATTAAAAAATGAAAAAATTCAATGATGAAACTAAAACAAACTCCTCTTTCTAGCATCTCTTGCACAAATGTTTAATGTTCAAACGTTGTTTGCAGCAGTTCCCTATGATAACTTTATAAACACAATAGTCCTGCCTATGTTCTGAATTACAAAGCACCTATTTTGAAAAAACATTTTTGTAAAGAAAGTATTTTTAACCGCATTTAAGAGGATACATTGGCCAATTTTCTCCTATTTCTTTTAAAACAATGCGTTTTATTTTTTATTAAAAGATTAAAAAACAAACATGAAATAAAGAACATTATCTAGAGTAGCTAGATCGGCACATCAGTTAATATATTGACTCAGTGTGTTCTGAAGATATTTAAAAGTTTGAGGCATGGGGTAAATCCTTTGTGTATGACCTTTGGAGAGAAACTTTGAGTGGCATCCAGCTCTGTTGGCTATAGGTGTCTGCTATGGCAAAGTTATTAAAGAGTTTATGGGTGGAGCAAAGAACATTTCTCTAGTGACGGTGGTTAGAAGGAATTGGGTCTTCCAATTTGTGGCTACATGCGCAATTGCCGCCATGAGGGAAAGGGCCATCTGGTCTTACCTGCCATCTGCCGCCATGAGGGGAACGGCCATCTTTTCTTACCTTCCATCTGCTGCCGTGAGGGGAATGGCCATCCACTGCCATTTGCTCCTCAAATCATTGCCATGGGGGGGGAACGGCTACATGAGGGACTCCATCTCACATAAGCCCAAGCGCCTCGCGCACCCAGTCATGCTGACATCCTGCCAGCTTTTAATGCCCAAACTGGTCCTATCCTATCCCCCCCATCCAGCAAACTATAGCCCCAGTAGTGTTACAACAGGGGGCAACAAAGGAGGGCGATGCTGGTCAGGGCCCTATGAATAAGTCAACAACTTTAGGTCTGCAAGTGGAACAAAATTCTCCCGGTAACTGCAGAGGAGATCATGCGAATAATCGACAATTCAATAGAAGTCCAACGAAATCTACCCTGCCAAGTATAGACCTATCTCCGGCTTTGACTCTCTATATAGTAGTCTTAACTGGAGTACCAGAGCTAGAAACGGGTAGAGGGGAGACTTACCTTGAATTAAAAAACAAAATAATTTTTGGGTTAAATAAACACAGACCACTTCCTTAATACAAAGTAAAATTCTATTTGCTAGGCGGGTTAGTTGGCTGGGCCAGAGACGGAAAGAAATCCCGGAGGATTGGGTCTTGATTCATTTTAGGGACACGAGGGTGATTCAACACATCTTGAATTGGAGTCAATCTAGGGAGATTAGCAGCATTCAGACACTCCCTCGAGGCTACTTCTCTCCTCCTAGTCCCCTGATAGAAAGAATGGGAGGTGTATACAAAAAATGGGAAATGAGAGCCCAGACTGGTAATCTGCTAAATATGGGCCGGGGCTTTGAAACACTCCCGACCTTCAACATCCCTGTTAGCAATAGATATAGCAGTTTAGACCTAGTCGATTGACTGGATCCCTCCACTCAACCATCCGAAGGTAAAGTCCTTCAGCCAGCTATGTCCCAAAATTGTGATAGGTCTGAGTTTGTGGATCACCCTCCCAGGAAAACCTTTGAGTCCATAGTGACCCCAGGAAGTTTGGGCGTCCCGTTCAAAGCACCGGGGGAGGCTCTGGGCGATATATAGGGATGGGAGGGGCCACCCCGCCAAGTGTCTCAGCAGGATCAGGAACCCCTGTATACTCAGAAGGTCAAATTAAAAGACCCGCTGAACACAAGGGTTCTAGCCTGGAACATAGCAGGTCTTACATTTAAGCTGGATCTTTCCGACTGGGTAGAATACATTGATACACTAGAGATATGTCTCTTTCAAGAGATATGGTCCACTGTACCACTGTATAGGACAGGATACGCAGCATATTGTATTCCAGCCTTGCAGGGGGCTGGAGGTGGGGGTGGGGAAGACCCTCAGGCGGCCTTTGTATTTGGGTTGCTACTCATCTGGGTTGTACAATTCAAGTGCTGGACACTGATTCTTTGGATATTCTGTCTATCCTCCTCTCTTTTGATGACACACTTAAGCTGGCTGTTATCGATGTATATTCTCGCCCAGTGAGGATGGGGCAAACCTCACAGACCTTAGATTCTTTGGCTTCTTGTCTCCTTGCTCTACCGGAGTCTGTCCATGTAATTGTTTGGGGGGGGGCAAGAGACTTCAATTGTCACTTTGAGCCCCTCAATGGTATAAGCTCTACAATCACAAGTGAAGAAGATTCTGTTTGGTCAATTCCTGACTGTAATATCTGTAGGAGAGTAGGGTCTGCAATCCTATGATCACCCAGATTTTTGCTTTTTGCTTCACTGGTTTACGACTTTCCCTGGCTGTGGGCCTGCTAATCAGACCCACAGCCTAGCTGTTCTCTCTACTCCAAATTGTACCCAGGTACTGAATTGGCACTGGGCCCTCCAAGTCCCTGTACCCAGGGCTGAGGTGCACCCAGAAGTCTCCCAGGGGCTGCAGCATGTATTATGCCACCCCTGAGTTGACTAACTAAATCAGACACAACTGGCTGCTTGACAGCTGGGGCAAGGTGGTGTAATCACCCTTTGCTTTAGATATAGTATTCCTATATCTAAACCTAAAATGGACACATATATTCCTATCAGTCACTCCTATTGTAGGCCTTAACAATCCTGAATAATTACAAAAAGGGGGTGGTGATGGACAGAGTATCTGAGTTAATCAGAACACTCCTACCCAGTCAACAGATCAGGGCTTGATCCATCACCGTTTTTTAGCTCACTGCACCATCCCAGTTCAGAACCTGGCTATATGCAAATTAGTCTGTCCCTGGCCCAGTGCATCATGGGAACAGGGCAGACCAAACTACCAAGCCAATTCTTCACTGGAAAGGAAACAAGCTTCCGGGGACCGGTTTCCGGCATTACAGCCATCTTCGGCCCGGCTTGCTTGAATCCTGATGGTGCAATGAGCATGGGACTCATGTCTGAGCATACCCTTCCACACTCATGGTGGCCAAAATAATTACAAAAAGGGGGTGGTGATGGACAGAGTATCTGAGTTAATCAGAACACTCCTACCCAGTCAACAGATCAGGGCTTGATCCATCACCGTTTTTTAGCTCACTGCACCATCCCAGTTCAGAACCTGGCTATATGCAAATTAGTCTGTCCCTGGCCCAGTGCATCATGGGAACAGGGCAGACCAAACTACCAAGCCAATTCTTCACTGGAAAGGAAACAAGCTTCCGGGGACCGGTTTCTGGCATTACAGCCGTCTTCGGCCCGGCTTGCTTGAATCCTGATGGTGCAATGAGCAAGGGACTCATGTCTGAGCATACCCTTCCACACTCATGGTGGCCAAAATAATTAAATATTGTAAATATTTTTGTCCACCCTAAGCGTGGAAGGGTATACTCAGATGTGAGTCCCTTGCTCATTGCACCATCAGGATTCAAGCAAGCCGGGCCGAAGACGGCTGAAATGCCAGAAACCGGTCCCCGGAAGCTTGTTTCCTTCCCAGTGTAAGAATTGGCTTTTGTAGTCTGGTCTGCCCTGTTCCCATGATGCACTGGGCCAGGGACAGACTAATTTGCATACAGCCAGGTTCTGAAACTGGGATGGTGCAATGAGCTAAAAAACGGTGTTGGATCTAGCCCTGATCTCTTGACTGGGTGAGAGTATTCTGCTTAATTCAGAGACTCTGTCCATCACCACCCCTTGTTGTAAATATTTTTGTCCACCCTAAGCGTGGAAGGGTATACTCAGATGTGAGTCCCTTGCTCATTGCACCATCAGGATTCAAGCAAGCCGGGCCGAAGACGGCTGAAATGCCAGAAACCGGTCCCCGGAAGCTTGTTTCCTTCCCAGTGTAAGAATTGGCTTTTGTAGTCTGGTCTGCCCTGTTCCCATGATGCACTGGGCCAGGGACATACTAATTTGCATACAGCCAGGTTCTGAAACTGGGATGGTGCAATGAGCTAAAAAACGGTGTTGGATCTAGCCCTGATCTCTTGACTGGGTGAGAGTATTCTGCTTAATTCAGAGACTCTGTCCATCACCACCCCTTGTTGTAAATATTTTTGTCCACCCTAAGCGTGGAAGGGTATACTCAGATGTGAGTGCCTTGCTCATTGCACCATCAGGATTCAAGCAAGCCGGGCCGAAGACGGCTGAAATGCCAGAAACCGGTCCCCGGAAGCTTGTTTCCTTCCCAGTGTAAGAATTGGCTTTTGTAGTCTGGTCTGCCCTGTTCCCATGATGCACTGGGCCAGGGACAGACTAATTTGCATACAGCCAGGTTCTGAAACTGGGATGGTGCAATGAGCTAAAAAACGGTGTTGGATCTAGCCCTGATCTCTTGACTGGGTGAGAGTATTCTGCTTAATTCAGAGACTCTGTCCATCACCACCCCTTGTTGTAAATATTAACAATCCTGAAGGCAGAGTGCGTGGAAGAATGTGAAATGGTGCTCTGGCATGAGCTGAGCCCGTTTGCAGCTTGCGGAACCAAGTCCCAATAGCTGTTCCATGATAACGCTATACCATATACTCTTAAGTGCATTATGTACCTCGCGGTCATATGCTAACTTTGGTATAACATTATCAAAACATGTCGAGTAAGGTGTCATACGAATTGGAATACTAACCCCTCGCCAATTCTGGCGACGGGGTTAGCATTCCACCCTTCTAGAGGGACACGACATGTTGGTAACCTGTAACCCCGGTTAAAGTCAGACATAGCCTCAGCTCCACAAGATGGATGCTGCCACCGAGACACAAGTCTGCCCTCCTGCTGCTGGGAGTCCTCCCAGCACAGGAGGCAAGGACAAAGGGTTTCCTGCCAGGGGCGGTGCCAGCACCGTCCCAGACAGGATTTTGTGTATCCTAGGTAGGCAGGGCTTTAGAGGAAGGTGACTGCAAGTGGCACCCCGGTGCTCACTGTGCATAGGCCGGCTTGAACCAGTTCCAGGGGCACTCCAGCCCCTGATCTGGGGAAAAGCCCGGCAAAGGAGAGGGGTGTAACCACCCCCCTCCTAGCCCCACCCATAGGGCAGGACTTAGTCGCGTGCCAGCCCCCTTTTGCAGGATAAAGGCAGGAGCAGGCCCCCTTCCAAATTAGAACAATCTTTGAATCCTGAACCGACTTTCCACGAGAGGAACTCAAGACTCTTCCTAAGATTTCTCCCTTGTGACTAAGGAGTAGTCACCCTGCAGCAGCAGGCACCAACCAAGCATCGCGGTCTGCTGTACGTCTCCTCACCGGATCAAGACTGCCCAGCTCGACGAGAACCGGCTTCCCTGGCACCTCTGACCTCTACCTGCATCATCAGCCCAGCTGTGATTCGTGGGTGTGACGAGACCTCGAGGGACCGGCCATCTTCCAAGACTGCACGACGCTTGACCAGCACGACTCCCGAGTGACCCTCGACCGAGTGCTTTGGGGTAAGAGAAGCCCCAACCCTGAGCAGCTCCAGCACCGAAGTTCAGCTCCCCTGCATCCACGAGATCTGCGTGGGGCCCTTCTGCTCTTTGCTGCTCACCGCGTTGTCCAGGTCACTTGCCCGTTGGCTAGTGGCCCTCTGACGACGAACTTCGACGACAAACACCGCTGGTCTGGTTGCTCCAGACTGGCCCTTGCTCCCCTCCAACAGAGGAGCACCCTGGACCCTCCTGGTCCACTCCAGACGCCATTTTGAGTCCACCGCGTGGGCTTGCATTTGCCAAGACTTGTTGCCCCAATCCTGGGTCCAGCGACGTCGACAGCAGATATCTTCGTGGGACAGCTCGCACCGCCATCCTGGTCGCCGACAAAGCCTCCTGGTCCGAGAGACTGCAGAGCCCAGCCGCACCCACTCACCTGGTTGAGGTGACTTCGCCCGGTGCCACTCTGGTGCCCACCTAAATCACTGGCTAGTGATTCAGAACTTGGTCCCCTCTGCTTACAGGTCTTCCTCTTCTCCGATCCAGGCTTGGATCCCCAAGAACTTCTTCACTGGTCGCCTGCCAGCAACTTCTTTCTTCAGGCTCCTGGTTCATCAACGAAGAAACCCGACGACATTTGAACCCTATGCAGCCGCAGCCCCTGGGCTAGGTAAACCGAGTACTCCGGTGCTCCAGCGTAGTCCAACTCTCTAAGTGTCTAGATCCACTTTCGTTTTTGACCTACCTAGTCGGGTTCGCCCGAAAACACTAACTTTGCTTTTACTAGCCTCCATAGACTTTTTCCCGCCTTACGCGTGAGAGTTCCCACTCTGCACACGACGTCCCTAGGCCTCCTGCTTGTAATCTAAAGGTTCAGTAGTCCAGTCCTAGCGATTCTAAAGCCTATGAGAATAGTTACTTACCTGCTAGTAATTCGCATTCCACTTGTATAGTATATGGTTTTTCGTGCCCCTCGGGCATTTGTGTAAATTGTGCGACTTTCAGTATTTCTTTAAGAGTTTTGTTGTGTGCTTAGCTCCCTGTCTCATAAAGAGCCAGGGTAGTCTTGTTATAAATAAATATACTTTATTTTTCATAACAACTTGTGTGGTGTCCTTTCACTTGGTGTTCAAGGGGTATATGTGATGATAAAACAGCTGGCTTAACACGCCCTCTAGAGTCTTAGCCTGCTCGTGTCCATGCTACTAGGATAGCTGGTCTATCAGGTTGACTTACAACCAAACATCAATAAGGGTTGTTTGGACTGATACATAGTGTTCACTAGAATAGTGAGCACTGCATATCAGGCCAACTTCTCACAATATCTATCCTACAAGGGGGAGGACCCCCCTTGTTCTTCAAATGACCTCGTTCACACTTACTCATTCACTTAGGGCCTGCAATGGTCGACTTTCTTCAGACACCCAGGGAAACCCAACCTTTAATAAATTGGGACAGGGCTCTACAATCGATTATATTCTAGTAGATGTTGAGAATTTGTACAGAATTAAAGACTTTGTGGTCCAACCCCGATGTGAAAGTGACCACAACCCATTGGTACTTGTGATAGCTTATCCCCAACTCAAAGATGATCAGGGTCTGTTAACCCAACTCCTCCCAATTTAATTGCAACAGAAGGTGGTAGAAGAGTATGGTGGGGAACCTTTGTTTCTAATGAAAAAATGGTCTCCTTGTATACACAATCAATTCTCCATTTAGAGACTGCCTTCTGGGAGTATGAAAATTATCGAGGCCATGAATCCCTGTTGCTGATCAATTCAAACCATCTGGATATGTTTTTAAAGTTGGCAGAGCTCTTTAATAACCATGGAAATAATAACCTCTAACCCCAAACTCCCTTGGTTTAATAAAGCATGTCGGAAAGCCAAATGCGCACTGATACTTGGGGTTAAGAACAAGGACGTTATATGTACCAGAATAGCCAGGTCACACTACAAATATACTGTAGATGAAGCTAACGCAGCTTGGGAGAAATACAAGTGGGACACAATCAAGAAAGCCTTTGACACCAGAGATATGAGAACCTAGTTAAGACTGGTTATTCCGAAGGCAATTCGGCTATAGAACCAAATCTGGTGGAAGAAGCTTGGAGATCACATTTTAAAGTTTAGAATAGAATCCCAGGTGACCAGTTCTGAAAAAAACAGGTAGTGTGGGCCCCTTATCTGCAGAGCATATTTAACACCATTATCCAGGGTATGGCACTCCCTCCGACGTGGGCTGGTGCAGAAATTATTACAATTTTTAAAAAAGGCTCCCAACTTAATCTGGCAAATTATAGGCCAATAAGCCTAATTGATGTTTCCCAAAAGATATTTACTCGTGTCCTCCTAGGGCGATTGCAATCATGGATGGATGAGTCAAATGTTTTAACTCCGTTAGAAGCAGGATTCCGGTCCAAAACCTCGACCATCGATCAGATCTTTAGATTGCAATTAATGTATTGGAAAACAGTAATCCTGGAGGGGGGTAGCATCTACCTGACCTTTGTGGACCTCAAGTCCGCCTTTTATATGGTCCATCGTGATCAGTTATGGAGTCTTCTACTTGACATGGGAGCACCAGGTTATCTTTGTCAACTTTTGAAGCGCTTACATGAAGGTACTTAAGGGAGGGTACGATATGGCAAGAAAGGAGAATTGACTGCTCCTTTTCTGGTGGAGAAAGGGGTGAGGCAGGGATGCGTATCTAAAAGAGACATGTTAGTGATAGATTCCTTACCTTAGAATGTCCCCAGGCGTCAGACTGGATCCGTAATTTTTTTGCGTAGCAGTACCCATGCGCGTCGTCCGCGGCTCCGCGTCAGTCGTCTGCGTCGTGGGTGCCGTGATGACGTCGTCGGAGTACTTAGACGCCGCCTCTGCGTGCTGACGTCATTTCTTCTTTTTTCCGTGCCAGCTAGCGCAGATCTGGAAAAAGTTGTACCCTAGTCACTTTTTCACTAACCTTTTGAGATCCTTTTTGATCCTTTTTCGAAGTCTATTAGACTCCGACGGTGCCGGTAGGGAGGCCAGGGTTTAAGCCCTGCGCCCACTGCAACTGACTGATGTCGGTTACTGACCCCCATCGCTGGTGCCTGCACTGATTAGGCCTGGACCACGACGACAAGACCTGCTCCGACTGCCGGGCCCTGACGTCTAAGGCTAGACTGGAGCGGTCCCGTAAGCGACTCAAGCTTCGGCAGTCTGCCCTGTGCCGCTCGAGGTCTCCGTCAGCAAGGAGGTCGAGGGACCGGTCGCGGGGCCGGAGCCACCACAGTTCCGGGAGTCGTCATCGGTCTTCGGGCTCGAAGTCCTCAGGTAAGAGGCACAAGAAGGCGAAGAGGCATCATCGCTCCTCTGAGTCCCCCCCGACGCTCGCGCGACGCGGCCGGGGGTTCGGGTGACACCGCCCACGCGGCTCCACTGGAGCCGCAGGTATCGCGGCCTGCTCCACACCCGCCGGTCCCTGGGCAGGACGCAACGCCAGGGGTTGATTGCAGACTTCCTCATGGCCATGAGGTCGCTCGCTCCTCTGTCGGGTTTTGTGGCGCCTTCGGGCCAAGCGGCCCCGACTGGGTCCCCACGCGGGCCCCTCTGGGTCCGGTTCCGGATCCGGGTCGCCGCTGGTCGACCTCACGACCTTGCCGGTGTCGGCCCCTAGGGTGTCACCCCCGGCGCCATCCCAGGACGACGTCGTCGCTGGTCCTGCCCTCGATTCGGGTCCGGCGCAGGAGCGGTGCCGCTCTCGACGCCGATGGGAGAATTTTATTTCTATGACCCGACCCCATCTTTTGAGCCTGAATACCAGGCGGTGGCTGATGAGGACGACTGGGAGGGGTCTGAGGACCCTCTGGCACGTGAGTGTCAGTCTTCTGTAGACTGGACAGGAGAGCTTGGGGAGGCCAGTGGTCTGGACACTTCGCCCGACACTGGTTTTGTCTCCCCTCCTAGCGTGGCTACGGAGGAGGGGGCTGCTTATAGCATGGTGCTGATGAGGGCGGCCAAGGCCTTGGGCCTTGAGCTCCCCGTCGCGGCCTTGAGGACTAACCTCCTCACTGAGGTCCTTAAATCGCAGTCAAGCTAGGGCGAGCCTCTGCTGCCGTTTAATGAGGCCTTGTCAGACGTTCTTTTGGGTACTTGGTCCAGGCCCGCCACAGGGCAGCCTATGGATAGGAACGTGGCCAGACGCCACCGCCCGGCTCCGGGTGACCCTTGCTTTCTGTCCACCCATCCCACCCCTGAGAGCCTGGTTATCCAGGCCTCCAATTCCCAGACCGCATTCCCGTCGGCTCCCCCCGACCGGGAATCCAAGAGGTACGAGAATTACAGGAAAAAGGTATTCTCCTCCCTGAGTTTGGGATTGCAGTCAGTCAATACCGCGTGCCTCTTGGGCCACTACACCCACTCTCTGTGGGACACGGTCGCGGCCGTGCTGCCAGAATGTCTGTTGGAGGTACGGGCTAAACTCGGCCATGCCCTTGTGGAGGGCCGAGATGCGACACGGTATTCTATCCTGTGTGGGCTGGACACTACCGACTCTCTAGGCAGAGCGGTGGCAACGGCGGTGGCGATTCGTCGTCATGCCTGGTTGAGGTCCGCCAATTTCTCGTCCGATGTCCAAAACACTCTTATGGACATGCCGTTCGATGGCAGTCGCCTCTTTGGCGACAAGGCAGACCATGCGCTTTAAGGACTCCAGGGCTACGGCCAAGTCCTTGGGCCTCTTGGCCCCGCGCCAGCAAACGGGTGCCTTTCGCTCATTTCGTGGCCAAGGAAGGGGCGCCCCCACACGTGCTGCCAGCCACGCGCCGCAGTCTAACATCCAGTGGCCGTGGAATCCGCCGTGGCGGCGGTCCGGGACAACGGCGAGGCCAGTCCACACCTACCCCTGCAGCATCCGCCTCAAAACCCTCCTAGTCCGTGCTTTCAGGCCCATGTAACGCCAGTGGGGGGCAGGGTTCGCCATCACCACCACCACTGGCGCACTGTCACTTCGGACAGGTGGGTGCTGCAAATCGTCCTAAGGGGCTACTCCCTCCCCTTCGAGGCGTCTCCTCCAGTCATGCGACCGCAGTACCACCGCGTGTCGGGGGATCACTTGACACTTCTACAGAAGTTACGGCCCTCTTGGCCAAGGGGGCCATCGAGCTCGTTCCTGGGCCAGAAGTAGGGTGTGGTTGTTACTCCCACTACTTTCTGGTACCCAAGAAGGACAAAGGGGGCCTACGCCCTATCTTGGACCTACGGAACGTCAACGGCTTCCTCCGGAAGGAGAAGTTCAAGATGCTGACATTGGCTCAGGTCTTAGCTGCCATAGACCCTGGAGACTGGATGGTAGCGTTGGACTTGCAGGACGCTTATTTTTACATCCCCGTCCTGCCGGCCCACGGGCGTTACCTGCGGTTCACGGTAGGCCACGAGCACTTTCAGTTTACCGTACTCCCCTTCGGCCTGATCAGCGCCCACGGGTGTTCACGAAAGTGATGGCGGTGGTCGCAGCTCATCTGCGCAGGTTAGGGGTTTCAGTCTTCCCCTACCGCGACGACTGCTGAGCCTGTGTTCAGGCCTGGTCGCCCCCACGCTCCTCTGCTGCTCTTTGCCTCCTGCTGCCGCTTACTGATCCAGATTCCTGCTCGGGCGACCCAGCCGCCGCTGAGCCGCCCGCCCGCACCAGCTTCTTCCCGCCGCTGCCTCCCTGCGGCCCCGCCCCCCGCCAGCCCTTTCGCCGCCCCGCTCCCGCCAACCAGCTGATCCGCCCACCCGGCTCCTTACTTATGATGCCCTCGCGTACGCGCAGCGGGCGCGCCGAAGGCGCGCCAAAGGCTGTAGTGTAGCTCCTATTTTCCCCAATAGGCTCTGCGCATTGGAATAGTACCTACAGCAGTAAAGGCCTAGGCCAGACGTTAACTAGGTCTACTACTGTCGATACTAGACTTAATTTTTGGGTTTGCCAGCTAAGCTCAGAGTTCGCTAGAAACTTTCTCGAATGTTCAAGGAAGGATTAACTCCCCTGATTAGACAAGAAGGGATTTAGTTTCTGACAACCATAGAACATGACAACTTTGCTCTCCCCTAATCAAGAGTCAATCTCAAGAGTCGTGTGAGCACAAGGCAATTATTTTACTCAGTCAGTACGTGCATTCTTAGTCTCATCAGAGTGTAGAGAAAAGGAAGAGACGGGCGTGTTCAATAAAAGGTGTTATTGATCAGTCTCTTTTCTCGTACAAGAGAAATGGATCGATATTATTGCGATACTTATAGTTAAGTAAAGTGCATACATTAGAAGCAATAGTATAAAATAATACTGTAAAAACATTGATATGGTTTCTGAGCCATATGATGTTTAAAATGATTAAAATATATTTACATACACATATACATTTGACTAAACGTACTCAACTGGTGTTTCTAAATACGCCTACCCCGTGTACCGGACCTAAGTCTAATACGTGGGCGGGAATAGAAAGTTACAGTTTAAGTTAAGTTTGTTTTTGCCAAGTGGATAACTAAAGAATTCTCTAGGAGGGGTTATTCAGTTCTGTACCTGGAATTTAGGATGAATGAGGAATGGTATCTCTTTCTCTGCTCTCGATATTCCAGGCTGCCTGCGAGGGCTACCCGGAAGCGCCGGTGCTGGGTCTCTCGGCTTGAGATAGCAGCGCGTCTCTCAGCGCGTCAGGAAGGCGGGGCTGCTGCCTGCGGGGTCTGCTTCTGCTCTCGGCTTCGGCAAGTATGGCTGCTCCGTCTTGTCACCACGCGTGTGTTTGCATAGGGCAAGGTCGGCAATATTTATACCTTAAAGGTGCCGGGATTGACGTAAGGATGGACATAGGTACGTCAATAAAGATGTCATACGACTTGCTCGTTAGCACATTCTTTACTAAAGTTCTCTGTGAAATCAAAACAATGGCCGCACGGATTATCCAGGTTGTCATAGGTTTGATTTGTTATGAGAACGTCGTATGCCTTATCAGGGGCTGGAGGAATGTCGCTTGTCTAATTAGATCTCAAGCGTTATGACCTAATCAGATAACACGTTCCTGTGCCGTAGTGTGACTGCGTCAGATAACGGTATCTGCATCATGGGGGTTTTCTTGCCTCATGGGCTGACTGTTAGTTAACTAGCTAGTAAGTTTAACCAGAATAGGGTCAGGAATAGGGGGATCGATTCAGAACCTATAGAAATACACGACACCCACTCCACGCTAACTATGGTCATATCTACTAATCTATGCATAGTATAACATAGTACAACATACTATAGAGTATAGTGTATACCTTACCACCCCAAAATACATAAATGCATTTTGAAATTTTCAAATATACTGAAAAATTGCAGTCATATATATTGTATGCACTTAAGCTATGAATTAAATGCAAAAGTAAACACGCATTGTTATGCATTATTGCTTGTTGGTATATGAGAAATACACATGAAATGGCTCTTAATATGGCTATACAGAAAAAAGGTCGAAACCATTTCATCTCATAAAATATATCGTGAACATACCAGCGGGCAGCTAAAGTCTATATAAAGTCTATAAAGTATCTAAAAAAATAGAAATCTTAGTTCTCTAGGAATAGTTTCTTACTTTAAGCAGAAGATCAGTGTCCCGGGGAAAAAATATATAGAAAAATATTTTAAGGGCTTGCTGAAAAAAGTTGCTGTCCGTGAACTGGATTGTAATTGTTCATGTGACTTTATTTTTAAAGTTGAAGGCCGAATTCAGGGAACGCCGTGTGCGAGTTTACTCAAAAGTCTCTATTTCTGTTCCGGAGAGAACATCATATCATTCAGGCTTTCGAAAAAACTGTCAACAGCTTCATGGGAAAGTTCCACTAAGTCGGAAATAGGGGTAACCATGCATTCATGCGCATGATTGTCTGCATTGACATTCTGATTTGCATTGCTGACAGAAGGTCGTACCTGTTCGATGCTGCTTTCATCTCGTACTTCACTACTCTTCAATCGCAGTGGTGAAGATTCCAGGAATGCCGTCATCAGAATTGGCAGCCTTTGAGGGCAGCACAAAGCGTGAACCTTGGTAGGAACCAACAGTGTATCTGCATCCACCGGCGCATCCGATTGTAGCGTCAGACAGGTGTCTAACACGCATTCTTCTCCGCATAGCAGACACCTTAGTACAGGTAAAACACACCTTTGCCACATTGGTCGAAATGATAGAAACCAAGTCATGTTCAGGTCTCTAAGCCGGGAGAGTCCCAGGATTTTTGATATCCGGTCCCGGTATCCAATGGCTAGGATCGTATCTTCCATTGTCGCGAGAGTTTGATCTGTGACATGGGTTGCCATATCGAAAAATAAGGACTAGGAATAGGATTCCTGCAATTAGTCCTAGTATTAGGGGAAGTCCGCCAAAAATCGAATGGACGAAATCTGGAAAAATACCCAGTATGGCTTTGAATGGTGTTAATGCCATCGAAAATACTGTCTTAAATACCTTTGAGACTCCTGTGGTATCAGAAATATTTAAGATTTCGCTCAGGATTTCCGCGAAATGTACGGGGGAATTGGTTGATAATAATGTATGTATCTCTGCAGTCGTCCTTGCGACTTGTAGATCATACGTTTCTTTTGATGACGTGAGCCTTGTAGGCGTCTGAAGAAGCACTGTTTTCATTCTGCTTAAAGTGTCTATTCGAATAGAAGTAATTTTCAAACTGGGCCATGCCCTCGCCTCCCTGTCTGGAAAGGAGCTGGGGAACAAAGAACGTCCACAGCACTTGACCTTCGCCGTCGTAGTGACGAGATAAGGAGTCCCGGGCATAAGACTACAGCATCTGCGGTCTACAATAAGAATGTAACTCCCATTATAGAGTCTTTGAAAGAATGGTTCTATTTCAGTTGCAGGTGCGCCTTGCTGGTGACATGAAAGGTTGTATGAATTCCCTTCACAGGCTCCGTGCAAACTAATACCGTTACACAGAAGCGTGCCGCTTAGTGACATAGCACAATTGTTGCCACTAAGAAACACTTTCTGTCCTTTGTTACTGACACATACATGTGAATAGGGCAGGTTCCAAGTTGTTTTAAGGTACCCCTTTCCCAATTTCTCGTACATGCCAGCCTGTATATATTTTTGGCAGTATTGAAACCTGAAGGTTGAGATGGAATATTTATGATTCCGTGGATTATCCATTCACTGACAGGTCGTTCTGACATTGTCAACGGTAATCTTTCTAGTTTTTCAATGCTCAAGATTGTATAATCAGCACCCTTCTGCGCCATACCGATTTGTCTATCAGTAAGGTTAAAGATTTGGAATAGTGACGTAGTGTTGATTAAACGCCAAGGCACATAGCCTGAACGCAGATTTTGTAACGTCCAGCCAAGCTGTACAATAGAGCGCAATTGTGACTGACCATGTTGTAATAACAGTAAGTCTTGCGATAATATATCGATTGCTGAAGACACAATGCTGTCCAATGAAAAAATTCTGGAGGACAGAGTCATTAACCCATTGTCCACTACAGAAAGTGATTTTTCCAAATTAATACGGTCAATTTCCCGTATTCTTTCTGCTGTCTCAATTTGAGTAACCTTCCAGGCCTCATTATATGCTGCATATACAGAGGCTGCTATGAAACGCTTTTGACGCTGTTTGCGTGGTCCCATTATGAAATCACGCAAGTCAGCACCATCAGTAAGTAAAGTTAGGTGTTGCTTAATTTCAGGCAGTGTGGAAGACTGTAGCCATTGAAGGCATAATTTGCCCACACTGTAGGTTGTTATTATCCCTGGGTGATGTCTTTGGGGATATCTAGGGTCTGGCCTGGTCATTTTGAAACCCTGTGTTTTATTCAGGAATCTATCTTGACAGTGATTTGTATCTGTGGGCCAGATCAACCATTGTTTCCAATCAGGATGTGTTCTGTTTTGGTTAAGTATATGGTTTATGTCTATTTCTTCATCTGTTTCAGAGCTATTGCTAAACATTGTTGGCTTTGGAATAGACGGGTTATTTAAATCTTTGATTTTGGCTAAGCCAAGACAGGTGGTTTGTTGAACAGTGTCATTTAAAAATATCATTTGTTCTGGGATCATGCAGGCTCTAAACAAAGCTTCTAAACCCTGTACTTGCCATTCTTTTGTGCCCCAAACACTTTTCAAATCAACATTTTTGTCCCAATAATCGAATCCAAAAGTATTCATTTTTTCAAAGAATGAATCAGAATAAATCAATTTTGTGTTGGTTATCATGGTTTTGGTCCCTGTCTTATTTGACAATTTATAATAAAATGTTTCAGCATTACTAGTGTTAAAACCTTGAAAGTATGAATATTTGTCATAAACGGTTCTAGAGCTCCCTTTTGGAGGTGTAGCACAATGTTCCCATTGATTAAAATTTAAAACATTTCTAGGTTGTGCAGATTTATGCAAGAAATGGTTACCATAGTGGTTATAGCAATACATACTATCATAATTTGTAGAACCTTGCAAATAATCATGTTTTGTAAATTTAGCAGACATTACTAAGTCAGACATCATATTGTTTATACTTTCAAAGTCCCAATCATCAGCAAATGAGTTTGGTTTTGCAAAGTCACTCAAAGAGATCTTAATTTGGTGTGGATATTTCAGGATCTCGACCGGACCATAAATTTCATAGTCAGTGTTGTCCCAGGCTACTCCACCAGGTATTGGAATTGCTGTGAAGTTGGCTGAAGAAAGTTCTGAAGAAAGTTCTCGTTTCTCGACGTGTGACGATGTGTGTGGTTTGAGGACCAAGTTGATGTTCTGACTTGCTGTGTCCATTTTAGCATATTTTCCCTCAATGAAGCGTCCCAAAGTAAATACCATGATGAGCCAAAGTATGAGGATAAATGCACCAAAACCCACCCAAAATTCAATCCATGGAGAAACCAGATATGTTTCTTTCAGTTGTTTCAAAAGTTCCTTAGCTTTGTCTTTAAAGGATTTTGATGATGGCTGTGTCTTTTGTTCGCTGAAGCCTTCAGAGGAATCATCGAAGTTGATGAAGTAACCGGATGCAGTTCTGTCAATTGTTCCAATTGGTTCAGGATTTTTGTTTTTTGCATTTTCACTTGGTACTTCAGTATAGATTGGTGTGTCTCTGCTAAATGTCTTTATTTGGGTTTTCAGAGGTCTAAGTTCTATTGCATTGTTGCATAGTCCTTGTTGTTCTTCTGTAGGCGTTTCGAATGTGATGAGCCTCTTTGTTAGGACCTCTGTACTGGTAGCAAACCTTGGTGTTCTGCTACTTATTGGGAGTCCACTTGGCCTACTGTTTGTTATTGGCCACATGTTGTGGTTTTACCAGGTCGATGGATACAACTCGGTTCTCCTTTTTTCCAGCAAGTGGCGGTAGTACAACTGATCTTGTCCCGTTGACAGACAAGACAGGAACTGCTTTTCTGTAAGAAGGCCCAAATTCCTTCTTTACCGCGATCTTCTCCCTGACTAGATCCCCGACTTTTGGAATCCAGACAGGTCTTGCTGGGACAGGTGGTGATTCTTCAGTGGTTGTTGGCTGTTGTTTCAACTGTATGTTGCTCAGGTCTTTTCTTGTTTTGTTTAAGTCCTGCAAAATAGCCAAACGGTCTTTGACATCAAAGCTTTTTTCTGTTACCACTGAAGTCTGACTATCAAGGTCAGAGATCAACATCCTAGTTCCGAATAATAATTCGTACGGACTGAATCCCTTCAGAGAATTTCTTGGCAAGTTATTTAGACTACGTTGGACACTTATTAGATGTTTGACCCACCCAGCTCCCGAACCTAATATCCTTTCTATTATAGATTGCTTTCTGTCTTGGTTTTTTCTTTACACCATCCCATACCCTCAGGAAGGAAGTGAGAAGATTCCCGCTGGGCTGTGCTCATTTGGCCATTCTTTCCCCCCCCAGGCTGGATTGCAAGAGAAAAAGAAAAAAAAATGGTCGAACGTAGCATGCTCTTAGCGTATATGCCATTTAGACTCGCAAATCTTGTATAATAGTCCGGACGTCAGCCGAGTGCTGTGGATCTACATTATAAGTGGGAACTAGCCTGTATATGTTAATCGCAAGCCATTCTTTTTGTTGGTAATATTATCTGCCTTGATACGACGGGGTATTAAACTGCTTCTCTCCCCACTGCGATCTCTGTTGCAGTTTGGGCAGTTTTTTACAAACATGGTGTAGTGCAGGCTCATGCCTGGCCACCAGTACCGTGATTGTAAATCTTCCAGAGAATCTTTTAATTTAAGGTGTCTGTGACCCTCGCCCATATGTGCGTCTGCGATTAACAAGTTTCTCCTGTCCTTGTTTGGAATCACTCTATCCCCCACTCCAGGGATTCGAGCAAAAGGGACGGAGTTTGCATCGATTATGTATGTATAATTGAGTGGATAGTTGATCGGTAACGCTGAGCAGTCGCCTTTCGATGACGTTTTCACCGCCAGCAATGTTTCACCGTCAATGTATTTTAATGTATGCTTTTTCCGATCTACGGGAGCCGATTTAGTGGCTGCCGCTGCGGCTGTCTCAGCCAATGAATTCCCCACAACGTGAACGCCATCACGTTGATGACTCAGTGAGTGAGTCACGTGAGTCTTTGGTAGTTCTTTCTTCAAAAGAGCTACTTGTTCCCAGAGAAGTCTCTGCTTTATTGGTGCACCTGTGTCATCTTTGTAACCGTTCTGAATCCATGTCTGCAAATCCTTGTTATATGCTTTGACGCAGAAATATGAATCTGACACTATAAGTGTCGGGAATTCGCGATCCGCATTATCTAGCGCCATTTTCAAAGCTATTATTTCAGTTTGTATTTCTGAATTTGTTTCTACTGAGTGTGATTTTGTTAATAGAGGTCTTAGTTTACCTCCGCGCCACACTTCTTTTGTGATCTCACATGTGGGATTGTATGCATGTTCTCCCCAAACGGAGGGTTGAGCATGTCCGTCTGTATAGATTACACAGGCGTAATGTCGTAGAGGCAGAATGTCGATTGGCAGAGGATACGTTTTTTCATTTTTTAGATTTTTTAATTCTTCTAGTTCTTAAAAGACTGTCAACCAGGCAATACTTGATAATTCATATCCTCCGTACTGGATTTTCAGATGGGCAATTCTGGATTTTTTGAAGTTGAATTTGTAACCCTCTGCAGCGAAACCAAGTATTATGGTGTTCACTCTTTTCAAGTGAGTTTCCAAGTCATCATCTGTTAAGTAAATGTCATCGACATAAGATAATGCTTCATCATCATATTGTTGTAGTAATTCTGTTACTCTCGCTGAGAATACCCCCGGGCTATTCTTGTACCCCTGGGCTAACCGACAGAATTGTTTTTGAGTGCCATTTACTGAGAAAGCTGTTAAATATCTGCTCTCTGGTGCTATGTTTTGACAAAAGAATCCGTTGGAGATGTCCAAGGTAGTTTTGTATTTTTTGCGCACTATGTTATTCATTAGTGCAGCACTGTGTGAGTTTTGCACTGCAAGAGTTTTGCAACATGTGTTAAGGTGTCGGTAATCCAAAACTAGACGGTATGAATTGTCTGGTTTGGAGACCGGAAACAAAGGATTGTTCATTTGTGAGGTGCAAGTTTCAATCACCCCCTGGTATTCTAGCTGATCTAGTATTTCATTTACTTGTTTTTTAGCTTCTTGCTTAACTGGGTACTGCCTTTGTGCAGTTGGTTGTGATTTTAACTGGATTTTGTGAGGAGGAGAATCCTCATCCCATCCTACATGATTTTTATATAAAGCAGGTGCTAAGGCCACTGCCCACTTTCTAGCAAGTGTGTATTTTTTATGAATCGGGATTTGATTCGAGAAGGCAGGCATAATTACTTCTTCGCCATGAGGGCACTCCCTGACAAACTCTGGTGGCCAGTCTTTTTCAGCTAGAAGTATGTCATAACCCTTTGAGAGGTTATCCCAAAATAGTCCCCTTATTTTCCTAGTCTTATCTCCCTCTATACGTAATGTTATCTCGTATATTTTGTGGGGCTTGCTAACTCTGGTATCTGCAGTTTCCACTTGAAGGTATTCATTCGTGTCCACTGTCTCCAGATGATTCATAAGGACTTTGCGAGCTATGCTCACCTCTGCTGCGCTGTCTAGCATTGTCTGAGCCCACTCTCCGTTTTTCAGTTGTGTCCTCAGTATTCTCGGCATTGTTAACTACCTTGATACTGGCTACCTTCTTTTTTGGAAATTGTGATTTCTTTTTCAGTTGAGCAGGTTCCTTGTCTTTGGACTTGGCGTGCTCTTCTGATCGTCCTCTTCTTTCTGATTTCTGCGAGGAATTCTGAAAAGATTGAGAGGGACGTGTATCAATGTCTTGATATCTATCAGGTTTTTTAATATTATCCCTATTTCTAAGGTTATATCTATTCCCAGAGGGTTCACTCTGAGGTGACCTTTGTCTCGGGTTTGGAGATTTCTCTCTTCGCCTAGGAGACCTTCCTCTGGACTGGAATTTCTTTTCTTTAGGATTGGATTGTTTGTTCCCATCCCAGTTCTTTTTTGGTGAATTATTATTATTATTAAAAAACATTTTTTCTGGACTTGTAGTCAGTTGCGGTTTTACTGGTATTCCACCTAGACTATCTCTGCCTAGTTCTTCATAGGATTTTTCTATGATTCTGGCAATTTCAGCTGGTTGGTCTGCTATATCTGTCTCTTTTAACCTCTGGCGGATCGCCACGTTTGCTGCTTCACCCTTTATGTTGGCTAGTAATATAGCCGATACCTGCTTGAAGTCTTTTAGTAATTTCATACCAAGAGTTAAAGCAGGTTCTGGACCGTATTCATCTTGAATTTGTTTTAGCACATCTGGTATTACCGAAATGGATGGAACACCGTGCGTTTTTGTGTAGATGGAAGCAAAGACTGTACCCCAAGTGTCACAGTCCTCAATGTGTGGTGCGATTCCCATTGGGAGACATATAGTCAGAATCCTGTGTTTTTCTAATGGGGTGGTGTCAGGAAACACCGCCTCTATTTGGGTAATTTTCTGTGCCAACCAGAATGGTATTTGTTCCCGTTTAGCTGGGACTTTACCTAGGCAGGATTGGATGTTCTGTGGTGTAATTTTATTTGTGTTCCCCTGGTGAGGGGTCAGCTGTGGAAGTTTAATCGCTGGCTGTATTGTTGAAGTCCGCATTACATACTGAACTAATTGTCTGTGAATTTTTAGTAGTTGTTTTAGCTGTATTAGCAGCTCTGCTGCAGGCATCCTTTCGATGTCTGGATATGGTGTGTATCCGGCTAAGACCGGCCACGTTGCTCCTGGTCTTCCTAAAGGACCGAGCCTTGTAATGTGATTATTATGTTTTAGGGCGCCATCAAATAAGAGCAAATGCTCTTGGAATTTGAGTGGTACTTCCACCTCCTCGAAAGGAGTGTACTCATTAGGAGGTTCCTCTACTTTGTAATAGTGGAAGTACTTTGTTATAGTATTAGCTGCTGGAAAATGTATCCATGTATAGTATACCTCTGTCTGCCGATATTCGTGTGCCTCGATTACGAATATGACTGTGCCACCTCTAGGTGTCAGTCCATTTTCTATAAGTTTTAAGGTTATAGATCTTCTTTTGGCGACCGGAATGAGTATTATATCCGCGTCTGCTGCTTGCATGGTAGCATCAGCATCTGCTATTTCAGTAGCTAATCTAGTAACCTCTCGTTCTTCATCGCTGTCCATTTTGCTGACAGGATGGTATTATGTTTATTTGCAGATCAGGTTTCTTTATGGAAACAGAGATTAGATGCACAATATTTTGGAACACTGTTTATCCTTCAACGTTGACTTAGACCAAGAACCATACATAGGAGTTCCCTCCTGCGAGGTTTTGGAGGATATTATAACCTTTCACCCACTCCAGACGTCTTTGGAGTATTTGGGAAAAGGGGTCTGAGTGAGAAAGCACGACTGAGTTACTCTAAATGTCTTACGTTAGTTTTATCGCCCTTTCCAAACGCGTTGGGCGCCATGTAGTGTAGCTCCTATTTTCCCAATAGGCTCTGCGCATTGGAATAGTACCTACAGCAGTAAAGGCCTAGGCCAGACGTTAACTAGGTCTACTACTGTCGATACTAGACTTAATTTTTGGGTTTGCCAGCTAAGCTCAGAGTTCGCTAGAAACTTTCTCGAATGTTCAAGGAAGGATTAACTCCCCTGATTAGACAAGAAGGGATTTAGTTTCTGACAACCATAGAACATGACAACTTTGCTCTCCCCTAATCAAGAGTCAATCTCAAGAGTCGTGTGAGCACAAGGCAATTATTTTACTCAGTCAGTACGTGCATTCTTAGTCTCATCAGAGTGTAGAGAAAAGGAAGAGACGGGCGTGTTCAATAAAAGGTGTTATTTATTGATCAGTCTCTTTTCTCGTACAAGAGAAATGGATCGATATTATTGCGATACTTATAGTTAAGTAAAGTGCATACATTAGAAGCAATAGTATAAAATAATACTGTAAAAACATTGATATGGTTTCTGAGCCATATGATGTTTAAAATGATTAAAATATATTTACATACACATATACATTTGACTAAACGTACTCAACTGGTGTTTCTAAATACGCCTACCCCGTGTACCGGACCTAAGTCTAATACGTGGGCGGGAATAGAAAGTTACAGTTTAAGTTAAGTTTGTTTTTGCCAAGTGGATAACTAAAGAATTCTCTAGGAGGGGTTATTCAGTTCTGTACCTGGAATTTAGGATGAATGAGGAATGGTATCTCTTTCTCTGCTCTCGATATTCCAGGCTGCCTGCGAGGGCTACCCGGAAGCGCCGGTGCTGGGTCTCTCGGCTTGAGATAGCAGCGCGTCTCTCAGCGCGTCAGGAAGGCGGGGCTGCTGCCTGCGGGGTCTGCTTCTGCTCTCGGCTTCGGCAAGTATGGCTGCTCCGTCTTGTCACCACGCGTGTGTTTGCATAGGGCAAGGTCGGCAATATTTATACCTTAAAGGTGCCGGGATTGACGTAAGGATGGACATAGGTACGTCAATAAAGATGTCATACGACTTGCTCGTTAGCACATTCTTTACTAAAGTTCTCTGTGAAATCAAAACAATGGCCGCACGGATTATCCAGGTTGTCATAGGTTTGATTTGTTATGAGAACGTCGTATGCCTTATCAGGGGCTGGAGGAATGTCGCTTGTCTAATTAGATCTCAAGCGTTATGACCTAATCAGATAACACGTTCCTGTGCCGTAGTGTGACTGCGTCAGATAACGGTATCTGCATCATGGGGGTTTTCTTGCCTCATGGGCTGACTGTTAGTTAACTAGCTAGTAAGTTTAACCAGAATAGGGTCAGGAATAGGGGGATCGATTCAGAACCTATAGAAATACACGACAAGGCAAGCCCGTCTGCGCCCGTCCGCGCCTGAACCGCGCCCAGCGCCCGGACCCCTGACCCCCGAGAACGCCAGCCTTCACGACGGACCTACGACCCCATAACCCTCAACGCACTCAACGCTGGCCGGAACCCCGCCTGCTACCGAGCCACCCCGAGACGCACCCACGGACCCTTCGCCTGCCGAGCCTGCCGATTCACCTGCCTCCGGACCTGCACCACCAAGTCGAGCACCAGCAGCAACCACCTGAAGTGCATCCTGCTCAACACCCGCTCCGTCCACAGGCACGCCGTGGAACTCTGGGACCTGCTCGACGCGACAGCACCGGACGTCGCCTTCCTCACCGAAACCTGGATGAACGCCTCCTCAGCGCCCGACATCACCATAGCCATCCCGGACGGATACAAGATCACCCGGAAGGACCGCGTCAACCAGACGGGAGGAGGCATCTCCATCGTACACAAGAACACCATCCGCATCTCGACTAACTCCGACGAAACCTTCACCGCCGCCGAACACCTCCACTTCCAGATACACACCGACCCCAAGACCACCCTCCGAGGCACCCTCATCTACAGACCCCCGGGGCCACGCACACAATTCAGCGAAGACATCGCAGACTTCATCAGCCCGCACGCCCTTCCCTTCGCCGACTACATCCTCCTAGGGGACCTCAACTTCCACCTGGAGAACAACAATGACAGAAACACCACCGCACTGCTGGACAACCTCGCCAACCTCGGACTCAAGCAAGTGGTGAACACCCCCACCCACTACACCGGCCACACGCTTGACCCCGTCTTCTCATCCAGCAAGCACATCTCCTTCAGCCACTCCATCGGACTCCACTGGACCCGACCACAGCTGCGTCCACTTCAGCTTCAGAAGAACTACGACCCACCACCACCCGCAACAGGTTCCCCGCCGGAGCTGGACCAAGATCACCGCCGAGCAGCTCACCACCTCCCTCAGCCAGAACACTCCCACCAGCACAACGGACCCCAACGAAGCAGCCAGCAACCTCACCAAGTGGCTGACGGCCTGCGCCGATGACCTTGCACCACTAAAGAACCCTCCCGGCAGCAAGAAAACCCCATGGTTCACCGACTAACTCAAGGAATCCAAGAAGAACTGCCGCACCCTCGAGAAAGCCTGGCGGCTCGACCAGACAACAGGACCGCCCTCAAGCACGCCACCCGCAAACACCATCAGCTAATCCGCGGCACCAAGAAGACGGCACTCAAAGAACGACTGGACAACAACACCCACGACCGCAAGATACTCATCAGCATCGTCAAAGAGTTCTCCAACCCCAGCGCCGGAAACAACGACATCACTCCCTTGCAAGACCTCTGCAACTCACTCGCCTCGTTCTTCCACCGCAAGATCACCGACCTACACAACAGCTTCGACGCACAGACCACGCACCCTACCACCGAACCAACGCCCACCACCACCACCCTCTGCAACTGGACCCCGATCAGCACCGAAGACACCACCCGCACGATGAACTCCATCCACTCCGGATCACCAACCGACCCCTGCCCACACCACGTCTTCAACAAAGCCGACGCCATCATCGCACCCCATCTCCGAGACATCAACAACTCCTCCTTCCACACCGCCACCTTACCGAAGAGCTGGAAGCACGCCGAGCTTACCGCCCTCCTGAAGAAACCAACGGCGGACCCCACCGACCTCAAGAACTACCGCCCCATCTCACTCCTCCCTTTTCCGGCCAAAGTCATCGAGAAGACCGTCAACAGACAGCTCGCCACCTTCCTCGAGACGAACGGATCCCTCGACTCCTCGCAGTCCGGATTTCGGGCCTGTGAGAAGTTGGCCTGATATGCAGTGCTCACTATTCTAGTGATCACTATGTATCAGTCCAAACAACCCTTATTGATGATTGGTTGTAAGTCAACCTTATAGACCAGCTATCCTAGTAGCATGGATACGAGCAGTCTAAGGCTAAGACTCTAGAGGGCGTGTTAAGCCAGCTGTTTTACCATCACATTACCCCTTGAACACCAAGTGAAAGGACACCACACAAGTTGTTATGAAAAATAAAGTATATTTATTTATAACAAGACTACCCTGGCTCTTTATGAGACAGGGAGCTAAGCACACAACAAAACTCTTACGAAAATACTAAAAGTCGCACAATTTACACAAATGCCCGAGGGGCACGAAAAACCATATACTCAGTAAGTGGAATGCGAACTTGCTAGCAGGTAAGTAATACTTTTCTAGACTCAGGAATCGCTAGGCCTACAATTCTAAACACTGGGATTAGATGCAGGAGGCCTGTGGACGTCGTGTGCAGAGTGGGAACTCTCACGCGTAAGGCGGGAAAAAGTCTATGGAGGCTAGCAGTTGCAAAGTTACTGTTCTCGGGCGAACCCGACTAGGTGGGTCGAAAACAAGAGTGGATCCGAACACTTAGGGTGTTGGACTATGCTGGAGCACCGGAGTACTCAGGTTACCTAGCCCAGGGGCTGCGGCTGCATAGGGTTGAAGTTGCGTCGGAAACCCTCGTTGAAGATCCAGGAGCCTGAAGAAAGAGTTGCTGGCAGGCGGCCAGTGAAGAAAGTTCGGAGTGATCCAAGCCTGGATCAGGGAAGAAGAAACCTGTAAGCAGAGGGGACCAAGTTCTGAATCACTAGCCAGTGATTTGAGTGGGCACCAGGATGGCACCGGACGAAGTCACCTCAGCCAGGTGAGTGGGCGCTGCTGGGCTCTGCAGTCTCTCGGACCAGGAGGCGTTGTTGGCGACCAGGATGGAGGTGCGAGCTGTCCCACGAAGGTTCTTGCTGTCGACGTCGCTGGACCCAGGATTGGGCAACAAGTCTTGGCAAATGCAAGGCCCACGCGGTGGACCTAAAATGGCGTCTTGAGTGGACCAGGAGGGTCCAGGGTGCTCCTCTTTTGGAGGGGAGCAAGGGCTAGTCTGGAGCAACCAGACCAGTAGTGGTTGTCGTCGTGGAGCGTCGTGAGAGGGCCACTAGCCAACGGGCAAGCGACCTGGACAACGCGGTTGGCAGCAAAGAGCAGAAGGGCCCCACGCAGATCTCGTGGATGCAGGGGGGCTGAACTTCGGTGCTGGAGCTGCTCAGGGTCGGGGCTTCTCTTACCCCAAAGCACTCGGTTGAGGGTCACTCGGTGGTCGTGCTGGACAAGCGTCGTGCAGTTCTGAAGATGGCCGGTCCCTCGAGGTCTCGTCACACCCACGGATCACAGCTGGGCTGATGATGTAGGTTGAGGTCAGAGGTGCCAGGGAAGCCGGTTCTCGTCGTGCTGGAGCAGTCTTGATCCGAAGGAGAGACTGGCAACAAACCGCGATGCTTGGTTGGTGCCTGCTGCTGCAGGGTGACTACTCCTTAGTCACAAGGGAGAATCTTGGGAAGAAGTCTTGAGTTCCTTTCGTGGAAAGTAGTTTCAGGATTCAAAGATGAACTGATTTGGAAGGGGGCCAGGTCCTACCTTTATCCTGCAAAAAGGGAAAAAGGGGCTGGCACGCGACTAAGTCCTGCCCTATGGGTGGGACTAGGGGGGGGGGGGGTTACACCCCTCTCCTTTGGCGGGCTTTCCCCAGGCCAGGGGCTGGAGTGCCCCTGGAACTGGTTCCAGCCGGCCTATGCACAGTGAGCACCGGGGTGCCACTTGCAGTCACCTTCCTCTAAAGCCCTGCCTACCTAGGATACACAAAATCCTGTCTGGGACGGTGCTGGCACCGCCCCTGGCAGGAAACCCTTTGTCCTTGCCTCCTGGGCTGGGAGGACTCCCAGCAGCAGGAGGGCAGACTTGTGTCTCGGTGGCAGCATCCATTTTGTGGAGCTACGGCTCTGTCTGACTTTAAACGGGGTTACAGGTTACATACATGTCGTGTCCCTCTAGAAGGGTGGAATGCTAACCCCGTCGCCAGCATTGGCGAGGGGTTAGTATTCCAATTCGTATGACACCTTACTCAACATGTTTTGATAAAGCGATACCAGAGTTGGCATATAACCGCGAGGATTATAATGCACTTAAGAGTATATGGTATGCGATATCATGGAAACGGCTAAGGGATGGATCCCGAAAGCCGCAGACAGGCTCAGCTCATGCCAGAGCACCATCTCACACGATTCCAAACACTCTGCCTTCAGGATTGTCAAGGCCTGCCATAGGAGTGACTGATAGGAGATCTGTGTGTCCATTTAGGTTTAGATATAGGAATACTATATCTACAGCAGAGGGTGAGTACACCACTCTGCCCCAGCTGTCAAGCAGCCAGTTGTGTCTGATTTAGTTAGTCAGCCCAGGGGTGGCATAATACATGCTGCAGCCCCTGGGAGACTTCTGGGTGCACCTCAGCCCTGAGTACAGGGACTTGAGAGGGCCCAGTGCCAATTCAGTACCTGGGTACAATTTGGAGTAGAGAGAACAGCTAGGCTGTGGGTCTGATTAGCAGGCCCACAGCCAGGGAAAGTCGTAAACCAGTGAAGCAAAAAGCAAAAATCTGGGTGATCATAGGATTGCAGACCCTACTCTCCTACAGGGCCAACCACAGCACCGAGACCGCCCTAATCGCAGCCACCGACGACATCAGAACCCTGATCGACAACAGAGAAACAGCGGCCCTCATCCTCCTGGACCTCTCTGCGGCGTTCGACACTGTCTGCCACCGCACCCTAGTGAAGCGCCTCAGCAACATCGGAATCCGAGAAAAAGCACTGGAGTGGATCATCTCGTTCCTCGCCTGAAGAACCCAGAAAGGCCGCCTCCCCCCGTTCAGATCCGAGGCCACTGAAGTCATCTGCGGCGTACCACAAGGATCTTCACTCAGCCCAACCCTCTTCAACGTCTACATGAGCCCCCTCGCAGCCATCGCACGCCAACACAACCTCAACATCATCTCCTACGCCGACAACACCCAGCTGATCCTCTCTCTCACCAACGACTCCACCACCGCCAGAGCCAACCTGCACGAAGGGATGAAAGAAGTCGCAGACTGGATGAAGAACAGCTGCCTTAAACTGAACTTAGACAAGACGGAAGTCCTCATCCTGGGATCATCACCCTCCGCCTGGGACGACTCCTGGTGGCCCCCGGGCCTGGGCACTACTCCCATGCCAACGGACCACGCACGCAACCTGGGCTTCATCCTGGACTCCTCCCTGTCAATGACCAGACAAGTCAACGCCGTCTCATCGTCGTGCTTCAACACCCTGCGCATGCTCCGCAAGATCTACAGATGGATCCCCACCGAGACCAGGAAGACCGTCACCCAGGCACTCGTCACCAGCTGACTGGACTACGGGATCACCCTCTACGCCGGAACCACAGCCAAACTTCTAAAAAGACTCCAACGCATCCAGAACGCCTCCGCACGACTCATCCTGGACATCCCCCGACACAGCCACATCACCAGACACCTGAGAGACCTGCACTGGCTCCCCGTTAACAAGAGGATCACGTTCAGACTCCTCACCCACGCACACAAGGCTCTCCACGACCTGGGCCCCAAGTACCTCAACGACCGCATGACCTTCTACACGCCCTCCCGCCAGCTACGATCGACCAGCAACGCCCTCGCCACCGTACCACGCATCCGCAGAGCCACCGCCGGAGGAAGATCCTTCTCCTACCTGGCAGCCAAGACTTGGAACTCCCTCCCCACCCACCTTTGGCGAACCCAAGGCCATCTCTCCTTCAGGAAGCAGCTCAAGACCTGGCTGTTCGAGCAGTAACATACCCCTCTCCCCAGCGCCTTGAGACCCTCCCGGGTGAGTAGCGCGCTTTACAAATGCCGTGATTGATTGATTGACGACTGGTTGTTGAAGGCGGGCTCGCCCCAGACAGTCGTCAGCCACCTCCTGACTATGGCCGACCTCCTGCACCTGCTGAGGTTATCCATCAATGTGCCGAAGTCACACCTGTGTCCCTCTCAGAAGCTCCTCTTCATCGGAGCAGTTCTAGACTCGGCGCAATTTCGGGTTTATCCTCCCGAACAGCGGGTTTGAGATATTCAGGCTCTGATTCTGATCTTTCAGCCTTTATCCCGAGTCTCGGTAAGGTTGATGCTGCGGCTTCTGGGGCTGATGGCCTCCTGCATCCTTCTGGTGCATAACGCCCGGTGGCGGATGCTGGCTCTCCAGTGGGACCTGAAGTTTCAGTGGGCCCAGCATCAGGGCAATTTGTCCGACCATGTCTTGATCTCGGAGGGCAGTGGTGGCTCACGGACTGTGATTGGGTCAGCGGCAGATCCCTCTCCCTACCCCAACCGGAGCACGTAGTTGTGACGGACGCGTCCCTCCAGGGCTGGGGGGGCCACATGGGAGAGGCTAAGATCAGAGGCCTCTGGTCTCCGGCGGAGTCCCAGCTCCACATCACCCTTCTGGAGCTGCGGGTGATCCGACTTGCACTGAAGGCATTCCTCCCCTCTGCCAAGGGGTAGTGCAGGTGTTCACGGACAACACCACCGCCATGTGGTACTGCAACAAACAGGGCGGGGTGGGGTCGTGGACCCTATGCCAGGAGGCTCTGCGCCTCTGGCAGTGGCTGGCACATCAGGGTGTGACCCTGGTGGTTAAACACCTGGCAGGTTCTCTGAAAGCCAGGGCGGACAAACTCAGCCGTTGGTGCATGATGGATCACGAATGGCGTCTGAACTCTGATGTGGCGCAAGGCCTCTTTCAGCAGTGGAGAGAGCCTTGGTTAGATCTAGTCGCCACAGAAGAGAACGCGCAATGTCATCAGTTCTGCGCGTTGGAATTTCGAAGGCGGCACTCGCTCGGAGACGCTTTTCGTCGCGAGTGGAGTTGCGGTCTAATGTATGCCTTTCTGCCTATACCACTTCTGCCCAGAGTGCTGAAGATCAGGCGCGACCGGGCCCAGGTTATCCTTGTGGCTGCGGACTGGGCACAAAGATATTGGTATCCAGAGCTACTCAGCATGTCTGTCGATCCCCCGATTCGTCTGCCTCTTCAGGAGGACCTTCTGTCGCAGCAGCAGGGGACAGTCCTCCACCCGAACCTGTCCAGTCTCCACCTAGAAGCTTGGAGATTGAGCGGCGACAGTTGAGGCCATTTGACTTGCCTCCTGAAGTCTGTAATGTCATTCTGGCAGCCAGGCGTCCATCCACAAATTCGGTATACGCCTGCAGGTGGAACAGATTTGTGGCATGGTGCACAGCATAGGCTGTAGATCCACTCTCTGCCCCCCTTTCTGAGGTTCTCCTCTTTCTTCTTTCTCTTGCCCAGCAGGGCTCTGCTCTGGGCACTGTCAAGGGCTACCTTTCTGCCCTTTTCGCCTTCTTAAGGCTACCTGATCAGCTATCTTTGTTCAAGTCCCCAATTGTAAATAGGTTTTTGAAGGGCATCACTCACATGTTTCCTCCTGGTACTTTCGTGATGCCCCAATGGGACTTGAACCTTGTCCTTACTTACCTAATGTGTGCTCCCTTTGACTCCATAACTGTCCTCTCCGTCTTCTTACCTTGAAGACTGCTTTCCTGGTTGCCTTCACCTCTGCCAGGAGGGTGAGTGAGCTCCAGGCTCTTTCTTCCACACCCCCTTTCCTCTCTGTCCATCCGGACAAGGTTGTGTTGCCGACAAGACCCTCTTTCCTGCCCAAGGTTGTCACGGCCTTCCACATCGGGCAGTCCATCACCTTGCCCACCTTCTTTCCGCCGCATCCCTCGAAAGAGGAAGAGAGGCTCCACCGTCTGGACCCAAAAAGTGCGCTATCTTACTATCTGGATCGCACATGCCAGTTTCGGGTGGATCACCAACTCTTTGTTGGTTACGCGGGTGCTAAGAAGGGACGGGCGGTGCACAAGCGGACCATCTCTCGATGGATCATCTTGTGCATCCAAGCGTGTTACTCCTTGGCCAAGATGGAACCTCCTGTTGGGCTGAGGGCACATTCCACTCGGGCCACGGCGACTACTACTGCCCTGGGCCAGGGAGTCCCCTTGCAGGACATTTGTCAGGCAGCTACGTGGGCCTCACTGCACACGTTCGCAAGACACTACTGCCTGGACAGCCAAGTCCGGAGGGATGGCTTCTTTGGCCGTTCCGTCCTCCAGGATTTCCTGGTGTGATTATTGGTTTGCAGACCCACCACCGGGGTTGGTATTGCTGGGGTATCTATTCTAAGGTAAGGCATCTATCACTAACGTGTCTCTTTCAGATGCAGAAGTTACTACTTGTGTAACGATATATCTGTAAGAGACATTAGTTAGTGATAGATTCCTTACCGACCCACCCATCCTCCCCGTTCTGCGAACCGATATCTAGGGTCAAGGTTAAGATCATCCCCTTTCAGGGCCCTAGTTTCATGGCACCAGTGTTGGTTTTTATCATGGCTCTGCGTTTCTGGCGCGGAAAAGCGGTGTATAAGAACTGACGTCAGCACGCGGAGGCGGCGTCTAAGTACGCCGACAACGTCATCACGTCGCCGACGACTGACGCGGAGCCACGGACGACGCCTACCGACGCGCATGGGTACTTCTACCCAAAGAATTTCCGGATCCAGTCTGACGCCTGGGGGTATTCGAAGGTAAGGAATCTATCACTAATGTCTCTTACAGATATATCGTTACACAAGTATTAACTTGTGCATTAGCGCCAACCCTCTTTCTAAATGGCTTAATCGAAACTCTCTTGGCAGTGAAGAATATAGACTCACCAAGGTTAGCAAACCGTAAAATACCGGCCTTAATGTTCGCTGATGACTCGCTGCTTCTGTCTAAATCACCAATAGGTATGCAGCGTGTATTGGATGAGTTTAGTGCATTCTGCAGGAATAGGAATCGGGAAATAAATGTCCAGAAAACCAAATATATAGACTTCCACTCTAAAACCACTAATTGCCTTCATTCTAAAATGGAGGGCAGGTCCCTAGAGAGAGTGCCCATTTTTTGACTACCTAGGCATCACACTCCATGATAAGATGGATTGGGGGACCCAAACAAAGAAGGCCAATTTAAATGTAATACAATTAATGGGTGGTATATTGAAAGTTTACAAAAATTTCACCCAAAAAGTGGTTGTCCCCCAGCAGAAATTTACAAAACCCAAGCAAGGGGAGCCTCTTTCTATGGAGCTGAACTTTGGGAACACTGCCCGTCACACACACTATCGGTCACAGAGCATACTTTCATTAGGCAGCTGCTGGGACTCCCAAGAAGCACACCTCTAACACCACTCAGAATGGATTTGGGCATTGGCCCCATTGCTGATATAATCTCCTCTCGTCCCCTCCTTTTCTGGCGTCGCATATGGAGCATGCCCGAGTTAGCTACCTATAGGGAGGAACTGAGGGATATTCTGTCCACATTAGGAGCAGTCAACCTACCATGAGTTAGCTACCTATAGGGAGGAACTGAGGGATATTCTGTCCACATTAGGAGCAGTCAACCTACCATGGCTGTCTTATGTTATGCTTTTCACTGGGGCGGGCAAACATGTGGTTTACTCCGGAAGAGACTTGTCTCAGTATTCCTAAACAGTCATTAACTCTTTCCTTTAAAGAATTTAAACTTGCCTTGTTGACCCAGAGTGTGAATTCATGCTGCCTGACATCTAGGTTTTTGGATGTCAAACAGCAGTACAAATTGGAATTGGCCTTGGAAAGCATCCAACCATTCATGACAAAAAAATGTATATCTGCTATTCAGGATCGGTACGCTTCCGCTTTGTGCATTTACAAACAAATGGAAGGGTGCAACCAAAGCAGATTGCCCTGGCTGCTCCGCGTCTGAACAAACAGAACTCCATGTAATGCTTTTCTGTCCTGCCTATAACCGGTCTAGATCAAAGTGGGTCCTCCAACTCCGTAGAAATGTGGGGCTCGGAAATCATGCTGAGGTCTTTAGGCTTCTCAAATATGAAACACTTCCATTGTTTGTAGTCGCCACCTCGAAATTTGTATTTACAATGTGGTGTATACGTAGAGGCATCCTAAAGGAGAAAGAGCTGGATAGCAACTAGAGGTGTTATTACACTAATAACACAATTGTCTTGTGTTCTTGCATATCAACACCTAGATAATTGTATTGATGTTTTTCCCCCTATGGCAAACTAATTTTAATGTTTTCCTTTTTAAATTATTTTTTAAATCTTTTTTTAACAGTTTTATAGCTCCCATCTAGGTGACCTGGGTTTTCTTGATATATCAGTTCTAGGGGGTCGGGTAGATAGCCGGTGATAGCAAACATTAAAATAAGAATGTATTATATCATCTTGCATAAATTGATTGATGTTTTGAATACTTACCTTTGACTTCATCGCTTGTGTAATATTTTATTTTATAGAATGTAATATGTATTGTGCTTTTATAGCTGTATAGCCGAAATAAAGTTTTCTGACTGGCAATTGCTAGAGCTGTGAGAAGCTCCAGTAGTTTGGTTTCATATGTATTTAGTGGTTGGTTTAAATGTACCGACAGCAGGATAATACTTCGAGTTCAGAGTTGAGGCTGATGTATGTAATGTCCTTTTTGTTATCTTAAACTAAAATGTTGTTAGTTTTGTACACAGGGTAAACCTGTTCAATGTTAGCACTGAAGTGATTGCATCTCCAGGTAGATTTGGCACAGCTGCTTAACCTAGGCCACATTTTTTTAAATAAAGATTGGTATAGCTAGGGATTGAACCCCTCTTTTAGGGTAATTCAGTTACATGAGTGTGCGGAGTTAAATCTGATCTTTTTATAGGCCCGTGAGGTGGAGTGCTGAGGTGTGAATTAGTCCGCTCGAAATTGAAAGTGAGTATTAACTTTTCGAGATTTTGTGCTTAACATTTTGTTGATGTTGCCTTTCAGAGAAACTCACGGGACCAGCTACTGGGGTAAGACTGGGTTTTATTGATTTAAACACTTGTTTTTTCCTGGGGGTGCTCCTATAGTAGGGAAGGTCCAGTTCTGGTTCTTTCTTCTCTGGGGAACAGCGGAGTCTTCGACGTTCTGGACCTCCTCTTCTCCACTCCAGGGTGGCGTGTGTCAGGTTACCCAGGAAAGAAGGGAGAGAGTAGACTCCGTTTTAGTATTAGGATCTAAACCATGCAGATGTCTAGGGGAAGGGTGTGAGGAAACACGCGGTGCTCAAATGTAAACAGCTCGAGGGACGTTAGGTGCTCGGGTAAGGGGAAAGTGCAGGAAACGAGGGTCGAGTGCTTTACTTAGGCTCTGTCACCCTCCTTCCCGCCCACGCCGCGATGTGAGCGCGTACCTGGTGAAGCCACACTTCCCTTGAAGTGTGGCTCGGGGATTCGCCTTGTCGTTGGCCACCCGGCTTCTCTCCGTGCTCTGCAACCTGCTCCGCCTCTTCTCCCTCCTCCGACTGCTGGTCCGCCTCCGTTTGCACTCCTTCACGTCCCGGTGTAGAACACCTCGATTCAGCAGCGCGTCCTTCTTTTCCGCACTCGCTGGTGTCGACGTCATCAGAGGGGGGTGTGTCGTCCATCGAAATCGGCCCAATTAAAGAAACAGTGCTCTGTTTCTTCGCTGCCTTGGCTCCGGGTTCGAATCCCGTCGTGACACGCTGTGCTTGGCTGCATAGGAAGAGACGAAAGGCTCACGTTGAGTCGTTGGTCCGAACTCCTCGCCTTGTCACACACCACCCCCCCTGGTTTCTCCCGATCGGGGAGAGGAAAGCGAGACAGGTAGTCTGCGCTGGCATTGTCTGAGCCTTTCCGGTGACATACAGTAAATGAGAACGGTTGTAGGGACAAAAACCACCTCATCACTCTTGGATTCTGTGAGGCATTGCGACTCATCCACTGAAGAGGAGCATGGTCCGTGTAAAGAGTGAATGGGTGGCCCTCAAGGTAATACCTCAGTTTGTCTAGAGCCCACTTTATCGCAAGACACTCTTTTTCTATGGTGGGATACTTTACTTCCCTAGGAAACAACTTTCTACTTATGTAAAGTGTGGGGTGCTCTAAACCGTCAGTAGATGTTTGAGACAATACCGCACCCACCCCATAGTCAGACGCGTCAGTGTGGACTATAAAAGGTTTGGAGAAATCGGGGGAAGAGAGAACGGGACTTGTGGTGATGGTTTTTTTCAACCTGTTAAAGGCTTGCCACATTCCTTCAGTGGGACTTTTATAGGAGAGAGGTCTGTAGGACTGTTTTAGGGTGTCGGTTAATGGGGCTGCTATCTCGGAAAAGGATGGTATAAATAGTCGATAGTACCCGATTAACCCAAGAAAAGCCCTCATCTCTTTCTTACTAGTTGAGAAAGGGGTCTCTGCTATTGCCCTGACTTTTTCTATTTGGGGCTCTATCATTCCATGCCCAAGAAGGGAGCCTAGATACTTGACTTTTTGAAATCCCATCCGGGATTTTTTCGAATTGACATGTAGACCTGGTTTTTGTAGTGCTTCTAGTATATTGTGGATATGTTGTAGATGTTCCTCCCAGGATGAGCTGAAAATGATGTCGTCGAGGTACGCCGAACTATATGCCTGGTGGTCTCTCAGAACCTCGTTCATCAGCCGTTGGAACGTGGCAGGGGCGCCATGGAGACCGAAGGGAAGAAACGTGAACTCATACAATCCATTGCCTGGTGTTGAGAAGGCGGTTTTCTTTCGGTCTTCTTCCCGTAGTGGCACCTGCCAATACCCTTTGGTTAAATCCAGGGTGCTTATATATTTGGCCTCTCCCAGCTTTTCTATCAATTTGTCAATCCGAGGAATGGGATAGGCGTCAAATGACGAGACGGCGTTCAGAGCGCGAAGATCCATAGAAAAGTGGGTACTGCCATCTGGTTTCGGCACCATTACAATCGGTGAAGACCAATCGCTCCGGGAGGGTCAAATAACCCCTAGGCGTAGCATTTCCCGTACTTCTTTCTGTACCGCTGGCCTTTTTGCTGCTGGAATTCGATAGGGTCGTTGTTTGACTATAGAACCTGGTTTGGTTTCAATCCGGTGGTCTATCATCTCAGTTCTTCTTGGTAAATCCGAAAAGATGGGTGTGAACGGTTCCAATACCTTCTGTAAATCTTCTTCTTGGGACTGTAGTAGATCCTCATTCGTCACTAGGTCATTTATCGTTGAGGTCCCGGACGAAGTGGTGGGTAAAGTCAGAGCGACTTCTTTTTGGGGGGGGACCGATCCATTTTTTAAGGATATTTATGTGATATGTTTGTGTTTTTCTGGGTGATAGTTGCACTTTATAACTAGTTCGGCCCACGGTCTCAACAACTTTATATGGACCCATCCACTCAAACTGGAGCTTTTTTGTAGAGGTTTTTTGTTTGGTTTGGCTCTTTTCCAGATTGGAATAAGCCAAGTCCCTGATCTTGCCCAAGGTGTTTTTAGGTTTAAAGTATTTTATTGCATTTTCACAAACAAGGAAAAACAGTACAATCAAGGAATACAGCCGTCGTGATAATGTACTGCAAGATTCTCCACTTGAAACACCACCTGGGTTCTATATCGTATTATTCCAATATTTGCAATGCCATAGTTTGAGCATGACTGTCGTGACGACAAATTCCAAAACCAACAACCCCTCTCAACTCCCCCCTCCCCTGCCCTCCCTCCCAAACCTCCCCTCCCCTCCCACTGTGCCCGTGCAAATGTCCCGCACCTCCTACACTCCTGTAAAGGGTCCGCCCCCTCCACTGCACCCTCCCTCCGTGTCGACTAGGTGATCGGGGCTGTTAGTCTCATCAGCCTAAGATATCGCGGGCAGGTAATCTCTGTGAACTCCGACTGTAACAAAATATTAAAAGGCTGCCACAGGTCATCAAATCGGTCCACCTCCCCCGCTACTGTGAGGGACATTTTCTCCCTTCCCAGAACGTGCCATAACCTATGCAGCCAGCCCACGTTGGAGGGGAGTGTGGTGGTACTCCAATATATGAGTATGTTTTGGATCGCTGAGCCTAGCGCGATCGCTATCTGTCTACCCTTCCTGGATCGCAGGGGGTACATCAAGCCATTGGGTAACCCTAGTAGAACATAGGCAGGGAGGCGAGGCAATTCGATGTTAAAGCACTGGTCCAACTCGTCCAGGACCTCCTTCCAGTACGACCCCAGCAATGGACATTCCCATAAAATGTGCGTGAGAGTGCCTGTCTGTCCGCATTCGCGCCAGCAAGTGTCCGGTATGTGACGGTTCATTTTGTGCAGCCTCTGAGGCGTGTAGTACCAATATGTGGATACCTTAGTAAAGGTTTCTGTGAGTCCAGTGTGGTATGCGGAGTGACGCGCTCGGTAGGAGATGTCATCCCACTCTTTGTGACTCAGTTCCCTCCCCAGCTCTCGTTCCCAACTGGCTCTCCCTGGGTTGTGGATGTGGTAAGGGGGGGGTTGCAAGAGTCGGTATATGTCAGAGATGAGCTTGGCGTCCGAAAAACGCGTCGCCAACCACATCTCGTAAGGAGTGAGTTTCCGATCGGCTAGGTCCCGCACCTGCGGCTGAAGCGCCCAGTGGCACACTTGCATGTACCGCATACGCTCAGTCTCGGGCAACTGGTATTCCCGGCGAAGGTCCTCGAACGGTACAGCGCCTTCCGGGCCATAGATATGGAACAGTGCGCAGCATCTGGCTGCCCGCCAGAACGAGAACGCTCCAGTTTCCGTCCCAGGACGAAAGTTGGGATTCCCCACCAGTGGTGTAAGCGGTGACGGGAAGGTGGTAAATTCATGCTTACTATTCACGGCGTCCCAGACTCGAAGCGGGACCTGTGTAACAAGGGACGCATAGAGATTGGGGGGCCGATGATTTTTGCGCAGAAAGGGTATCTCCTGTAGAGTCCTGCCCGCCACTGCCTGGTCCTGGAACAGCCAGTGCCTGTCAGATTCGCATTTGCTCCATTCCACCAAGTACCGCAGCTGCGCCGCCTGATAATACTTGTGGAGATCCGGAATGCAGAGTCCACCGGACTCGGGTGCTAGCGTAGACAGGGCTCTCTTGAGTCTGGGCTTACGACCCTGCCAGACAAAGCGTGCGATATCAGATTGAGCCTGTCGTATCCACCCTTTCGGCGGCTGGAGCGGTAGGGCTCGGAACAAGTACAACACCTGCGGCAAGAGGGTCATCTTCACCGCGGCGATTCGACCGAATAATGACAATGTACCTTTGCTCCAACGAAGTAGTTCCTCCTTCATTTTCTTGCCCAAGGCAGCATAGTTAGCAGCGACCATGGCGGGCAGGGAGGGCGCCAACAGCACCCCCAGGTACGGGATCAGATCTCTAGACCACCGCATGGGGAATTGTCCCTGTAATTCAAGTCGTGTGGCAGAGGCGAGCGAGATGTCCAGAGCCGCTGACTTCCTAATGTTCATTTTAAAACCCGCCACCGCGGCAAAAGCGTCCATCTCGGCAATGCAAGCGGGGAGCGCTTCCCTCGGGTTGTCAAGCATTAGGATCACATCATCTGCATACAGACTGATGGTGTGGATGTATCCCCCCATCCGGACGCCAGTCACCTCCGGGTTCCGTCGAATTCTCTGGGCAAAAGGCTCCATGTAGAGAGCGAAGAGCAGCGGGGATAGTGGGCACCCCTGTCTGGTCCCCCTCTCTATGACGAACCTGTCGGAGTTGCATCCATTCACCCTCACAATCGCTGTAGGAGATTTGTAACAATTAAATATGAGGGTGCGGAACTTCTCACCTATGCCCAGTTTGCAAAGCACCTTCTCGAGGTAAGGCCAGTGCACCCGATCGAACGCCTTCTCCGCGTCAACCGAGAGCAGCATGTGCTCTCCGGGGATACGGGAGGCCTTCTCCAAAACGTGGACCACCCTCTTAGTGTTGTCCACCGTCTGTCGACCCGGGACAAACCCGGCCTGATCCGGGTCCACCAGTCCCGGCAAGTGTGGTGCCAGACGTGCCGCCAGAATACCAGTGTAGAGCTTGAGGTCCACATTGAGTAGCGAGATCGGCCGATAGGAGGCGCATTCGGTCCGGTCTTTCCCCGGTTTAGGGATAACCGTTACCGTTGCCTGCAGGAGATCCGGGGGGATAGCCCCAGGCTCGGCAAAAGAGTTAAAAAGCCATGTCAAGAGCGGCGCCAGTTCAGGACAAAATGTTTTATAGAACAGTGGAGTATAACCGTCGGGTCCCAGGGCCTTCCCATGTTTGAGTTGGGAGATAGCCGCAATCACCTCTTCCGGGCGGATGTCCCGGTCCAGGTGTTCCGTTTGTTCCGGCGAGAGAACAGGAAGGTCGACCGACGCAAGGTAAGCTGCCGCGGCCGAGTGGGGCTCACCCGCATACAGGTCAGCGTAATAGCGACGGAAACCGTCCGCGATCTGGTGGTCCTCCGTGGCCAATGTACCGCCAGGGACGGACAGCTCCTTGACCCGTTGGCGCTGGTGTTGCACCCGCAATTTATTTGCAAGTAATCGGCCGCATCGGTCCCCGCCGGTGTAATACGCATGTTTCATGCGCAGCGCCACATATTCCGCTCTATCCATGTCCAGCGTGGAAAGGAGCTTCCGGGCCGCTTTGAGCTGTCTCCACACTCTAGGGGCCCCCGTCCTCTGGTGCATCTGTTCCAGCTCCCGCACCGTAGTAGTAAGTTCGTCCCTTTTCCGTTGCCTATCCCTGTTCTCCGCTGAGGAGACGGAGATAAACTCACCCCGGAGCACTGCTTTCAGAGCTGCCCACTGCGTCGCCCGGGTCGTATCTCCGTTCTCATTATGGTCCCGAAACTCCATGATTGCAGCGCGTATCTGTTTCAGAACCGCTGCTCTATGTAATAGGGTATCCCTGAGGCGCCAGACTCCTCGCGACGGAGACACCGGCGGCAGCCGGAAGGATCCCGACACCGGGGCGTGATCAGACAACGTGAGGACCCCTATATCGGAAGCAGTAGCTAAGTCGGCCACTGGACCCGTAACCAGGAGATAGTCCAATCTCGCGTATGTTCTGTGTGCGTTGGAATAATAGGAGTAGGCCCGTGTATTGGGGTGCAGGCGTCTCCAGAGATCAAGCATGTTTAAATCTCCCAAGTGGGAGTTACTCAACTGTGAATTCCCCTGTGTGTGGGTGGCGCTGCGCTGACCTATCTAAGGATGAGTTAAAGACCATATTCAGGTCGCCCCCAATGATTGTCTGTCTGGGGTAGTCGCGATGTTTGCTAGAGCAGTTTGCAAAAACAGATCTTGATGATCATTAGTGCTGTATATGGAGCCTACCGTGAACAAAAAAAACCCTATCTTCACCCTGTATGCCAGGAGCCTCCCCTTTTGCTCCGCGACTTTGTGCAATACTTCCCCTCTGAACGTCCTTGACACTAAGATAGCAACCCCTGCCGTTTTGGTAGTCCCTGAGGAAAAGAGTTGTACTGGGAATTTTGGAGACCGCATCCTGGGACAGTCTCGGGCCAGTAGGTGGGTTTCTTGTAAAAGACAGATGTCTGCCTGAGTGCTCTCTAGTAGGAACAGTATCGCCCTGCGCTTGACCGGGTTATTCAACCCCTTCACATTAAGAGTAACAATCCTAAGAGCCATGGACAACCAGCGGAAGAGGAGCGCTCAGCGGACCTGAAGCAATGGGGAATCTAATACAAGTCGGCCATGTGGGTCGGAACAATTGCGACAGATAGCTAACACAACACCCTGTACTCCGCACCTGCGGAGTATGGATAAAGCAACAGCGGCAGCAAGGAACAGTAACAATAACCATATATGAGTCACGGATCCCTCCCTGAACTGTCCTCAACCAGCCCCAAAAAACTGACATGAGGACGAAGCAAGCGTGGCAGAAAGCAAGTGCGGCACAGCAGCAGCCCCGTATCCCTCCCACCCCAACTCCCCGAACTTCCCAACTCCCCGTGTCCCCACCCCCTTCCCAGTGCCCTACCCTCGTCCCCCCATTCCCCCCGCAACCCCATCCTCAACCATTCAGAAAACACCATTGTCCCAGTCCGGTCCCTAATGGACAGGTCCGTGGAGAAGAAGTCGAGTGGACGTCCAGCCACCACCTCTGCCCTCCCGGAGTCCCCTACCCCCCCCCACCCCCCCGAACCCTAGAACCTGCAATGTTGAAGGTGCCAATGCGATCTCCCCCCGGAGGTTGCTCAGGCCGTCAAGGCTATGTCTCCAGACGACGTGTCTCTGGATGCCTCCCGTATGGCGCTGTCCATTTCAGCTCTGATCGTAGGTGAATCCGGCCGTGGAGGTGGGAGCGTGGACCGCCGTCGTCCAACCGTCTGCCATCCGTCCCTGGAGGCCCGGCGGCGAGGCGTTGGAGCGTCGTCATCTGCCGCGGTGATACCCAGCACTCCGCAAGTGTCCTGAAGGGACCGCATCTGATGTAGCGTCCCGTTCCAACGGAAGATAAGCCTGAAGGGGTGGCCCCATGAGTACTGGGTGTCGTGCTCCCGCAGAAAGTCCGTGGCAATCTTGAAGGACTTGCGCTTCTGCAGCGTGATCGTGGATAAGTCCTGAAACAGTGCTATTTGATGACCTCGGAAGCTCACCGGGTGCTTTTGTCGTGCCTCGCGTAAGATACGCTCCTTCAGAGGAAAATCCGTCAGGAAGGCCAAGATGTCCGGAGGCGGTGCCGAGGCCCGGCGTGGAAGACCCACCCTATGCGCCCTGTCGATTCTCACCGGGAAGTCTCCGGGTTCGCCCAATATGTCTCGAAACAGGTCCCTCAGGTAGGCTGCTGCGTCTTCCCCCTCTTCACGAGACGGAACACCTCGGACCCTGATGTTGTTGCGCCTGGACCTATTCTCGAGATCCTCGGTGTGGGCCTGGAGGTCAATCTGATGGTCCCTGAGCCGCACCACCTCCTGCTGTAGGAGCTCCATCTCCTCGTCCCGAGATCGGGTGGCGTCCTCCATGGTGGAGACGCGTTCTCCAAGCGAGTGGACTTCTCTCCTCACCTCCCTGATCTCTCCAGTCACCTCCTGCTTTAGCGACTGAAAGTTCTCCCTGAGGGTGCCAAACAACGACTCCAAGAAAGACCTAGTAACCGGAGGCTCCCCCCCCTCCGCTCCCCGAGAGCTAGTGGGAGGGCTCGGGGCTGGCTGGGTCCTGTCGTGTCTCGGAGTGTTTCTGCTCAGCATTTCGGGCAGGGTGCGCTCACCTTTCTTGCCCCCTCTGTTGCCCGACATCACGGAGGTGGGGGCGCGTCGCAGGGGGGGGGGGGAGGGCCGTCGGTGTGGTGGCGGGACTGCGTCCCCTCCTCAATTCGCCCCCACTGCGGGTCGGATCAGCCGGGCTCCGGGACCCAAGGCTCTGTCCCAGGTAGTCGCGTGGCAATCAGTGCACAGCCGCAGGGCAACGACCAGTGTCCGGTAGCGACAAACAGCAAGTGCGCCTTCCACCCTCAGGACCGGGCCAGCTCGTCCGTTCTGGGCAGATGCCCGGGGTATAGTTCCCCCTCAAGGGCCCAGAGTGGGCACCGTCGCCGCACAAGGAGAAGTGGTAGAGGCTGGGTTCACCCTCGGCCGGGTCGTGCCTCCGCAGCCAGCCAAGCAGATGTCCAAAGGGTCCCGGGAAGCCCCCCCGGGCCCGACTGACCCCTCGCGAATGCGGGTCCACCACTCAGGCTCTTCGTCTCCGGGGGAAACCGGGGGGGGCAAGGGCTCGGCGGCAGGCCAGTCCGCCCGGCGACTCCGACACCCAGGCTTAGTGCAGACACCCCTCAGGTCAGATATGCGGGTCCCCGGCACGTCCTCCGGGGCGTCACTTGGCCCACCCCTCAGCCGGAACCGCGGGAGGGGCCCGCCGGTAGTTCCGGTGAGCTAGGCCTCCCGGCCTTCCAATCCCCGGGGTCGCGTAGTGGGTCTACGCCGGCTACTCCCCCGGTCCGCTCCGGGAGGCGCGTCTGCGCCGTGTCCGTTACCTCCGCCCCCAAAAGCTCGTCGGCAGGCCAGGAGGGTGGTATACCCTTCGTCCTCCGGTCCTTGATGTGGGCCACAGGAGCACCACGACCCTTAGGCTCCGGAGGCTGATCGTGGCCTCCATCTCATGCGGCCGCACTCGAGCTGCGATTCACGCCTGCTCCAGGGGGTGGTGGGTCGAGGCGTCGCGCTGTACTCGCGGAGTCACCCGAGGCTCCAAGCTGCCTCCACCGTGCTCACAGCCGTGCCGGGCCTCCCCTCCGCTGAATCTGGGGGAGATCAGCGGCGCAGAACGGCTCAGGGGCTCCGGGGATTCAGGAGCTCACGGCAAGAGCGTCTTGTCAGCCCGCCATCTTGGCCACGCCCCCCCAAGGTGTTTTTAAGGTTACAAGTGTACTCTAGTATGCTTCGGTCCTCGTCTTGTTTTTCCGCTTCCCAGGCTTCTTTAGTCATTTCCAACAACGACCTCGGTTGGCGTCCATATAACATTTCAAAGGAGGAACAGCCCAAATTGCTTTGCCTCTGACCTCTTATTACATATAACGCCAATGAGAGGAGTAAGTCCCAGTCCTTTCCATTTACAGACAGCATCTTCTTGAGGGTGGCTTTTAAAGTCCTGTTATAGCATTCAACGAGTCCGTCTGTCTGTGGGTGATATACGGACGTTTTTATTTGTCTGAGATCCAACATTTTACAGACTTCACGCATCAGACGGGACACAAACGGGGTGCCTTGATCCGTAAGGATCTCTTTTGGGAAGCCAACCCTGAGAAACTTTTCGGCAATCACTTTGGAGGTCGGGGATTTTAGAGGGAAAGCCTCGGGAAAACGGGTGGCATAGTCCACTATAACCAGGGCATACAGATTTCCTCTTTTGCTCTTCGGTAGGGGTCCAATCAAGTCCATCCCCACCCTTTCAAACGGGTTTCCAAATATAGGGAGAGGTTGTAGGGGCACGGCTACCGGTTTGTAAGAGCTCTTCTTCTGACACACCTCACATGTCTGGCAATGCGTTTTGATCTCCTGGTAAATCCCTGGCCAATAGAAATAGCGTAGTACATTATGGGTGGTTTTCTCTGGACCTACGTGTCCTGCTAACAGGTGAGTATGGGAGTAGAACATTATCTGTTCCCTGAAAGAAACCGGGACCAACAACTGCAAGTGGTCGTCTATTTTTCCTTGTCGATATAGGAGTCCTTCCTTAATCAAAAATCGGGGATAAGTGGGAGTGGAACTGTCCTGGGTAGCATGGGCCAATTCCCATGCGTTGAATAAGGTGGCATCATTTGCTTGGGCGAATTTAAAACTCCTATCTGAAACCCATGGGTCAGCGGTCACAAAAGCAGGGACACTACGGTGGGGTGGGGGCAGTTTAAGTATTCGGGTGAATAGATCCAGGAGCTGGGGGTTGTCAGTGCCTATGATGATCTCCTCGGGTAGAGTCTCTAGAACCCCTACTCTGACCTCCTGGGACTGTCCATCTGCTAACTCAAGGGGTATATTTGCTAGGGGATATCCTCTTACGTCACCATGAACACACTTTATGTATACCAGGGTTTTTGGGATTACTTGGGTGGACTCTACAAACCCCCCTTGTATTACAGACTGTTTACAGCCAGAGTCTAAGAGGGCTTTCACCGGTTTCCCATTTACCCGCACTCTTACATGGTATGCTCCTCCCAACTCAGCGGAGTAGAGAACTGTCTTTGGTAGGTACCCTACTTCCATCGGTTCTTCTTGATGTTTCTTTTGTGGACAAAGTCGAGCGATATGTCCCCAGGCCCCACACTCAAAGCGTTGAGGTCCCTTAAAGCTTGGTATTTCCTATTTAGGGGGGCGGGGTACCAATGTCTCTCCAGGAGCACGTGGTTTTTTCTCTGGTTTTACCGGTGTTTTGGTGTTTTTATCCGGCTCCCATGGGAATAAACGCGGCTGTGCTCGTGTGAAGGTGGAAGCCATCTCAACTGCTTGCATTGTTGTCAGGTTGGAATGCTGTCGCAACCATTTCTGTGTTGGATAAGGAAGAGAGTCTAAGTATTGCTCCAAGTAAATTTTGTCCATTATTTCTTCTTTTGAACTGACTGCAGGGGTCAACCATTTATCCGCGGCAGCCTTTAGCCTGAAAAACAATGTATTGGCGTTTTCTCCTGGCATACCCCTCTCTTTCCTAAAGCGGACCCAGTATGCTTCTGCATCCAATCCCAGGTGGTCCAATATAATAGTCTTTATGGCAGCGTATGGCACTTGCCCTGTTGCGTTGGCTACCTGCTAGGCTGCCTGGGCTTCCCCTGTTAAGAGGGGAGCTAGAAAGAAAGGCCATTTCTCCAGGGGCCATCCGCATGCCAGAGCGGCTCGCTCAAAATTCAGTAAGAAGGCATCTGGGTCTTCTCCAGCCACGTACTTTTGAAGGGAAATCCCTGATGGGGTCGGATGATTTATAGGTCGGGGCTCCCTGTTCTGGGGACTAGAGGAGGAGTCAAGCATTAGTTTCTGTCGCCCCTGTATTTGGGCTGCAACCGTGTTTTGGAAAGTTTCTCTGTCTGCTTTGGCCGAGGTGAGTTGTTGCTCCACAACCCATCCCAATTGTTCCTGCCCTTTACCAGATGGTTCAGTAGTTCTTCCATCTTAGGTGTACAGATGGTTATCGATTTGCCCGCATTCTCCACCACTTGTGGCCTTTCAGAGAAACTCACGGGACCAGCTACTGGGGTAAGACTGGGTTTTATTGATTTAAACACTCGTTTTTTCCTGGGGGTGCTCCTATAGTAGGGAAGGGCCAGTTCTGGTTCTTTCTTCTCTGGGGAACTTCTCTGGGGAACAGCGGAGTCTTCGACGTTCTGGACCTCCTCTTCTCCACTCCAGGGTGGCGTGTGTCAGGTTACCCAGGAAAGAAGGGAGAGAGTAGACTCCGTTTTAGTATTAGGATCTAAACCATGCAGATGTCTAGGGGAAGGGTGTGAGGAAACACGCGGTGCTCAAATGTAAACAGCTCGAGGGACGTTAGGTGCTCGGGTAAGGGGAAAGTGCAGGAAACGAGGGTCGAGTGCTTTACTTAGGCTCTGTCACCCTCCTTCCCGCCCACGCCGCGATGCGCGCGCGTACCTGGTGAAGCCACACTTCCCTTGAAGTGTGGCTCGGGGATTCGCCTTGTCGTTGGCTTCCCGGCTTCTCTCCGTGCTCTGCAACCTGCTCCGCCTTTTCTCCCTCCTCCGACTGCTGGTCCGCCTCCGTTTGCACTCCTTCACGTCCCGGTGTAGAACACCTTGATTCAGCAGCGCGTCCTTCTTTTCCGCACTCGCTGGTGTCGACGTCATCAGAGGGGGTGTGTCGTCCATCGAAATCGGCCCAATTAAAGAAACAGTGCTCTGTTTCTTCGCTGCCTTGGCTCCGGGTTCGAATCCCGTCGTGACGCGCTGTGCTTGGCTGCATAGGAAGAGACGAAAGGCTCACGTTCAGTCGTTGGTCCGAACTCCTCGCCTCGTCACAGTTGACTATAAACGTTGGGTCATTTTAATTTTCGGAAGGTGGCTGGCCATAGTGAGCTTGCTATGTTGTGAAGAGTATTTGGATGTCCTGTTCGAGGAGTTAGCCTAAAGATGGTATACCTTGATTTGTCAATGTATGCCAGCCTGGTTGGGGGTTGGTGCTATGGAGGTGTGAGTTAAACCATATTGAGTAATTGGAGTTATTTGTTTCAGGTAAAATAGTTTTCTTTCTTAGGTTGTTAAGAATACTTTTTTGTAGATCTGAAGCCTACTAAGGTACTATTGTTTTACTTATCGATTGTTGGCTGGAATAAGGCCTGGGTAATACGTTTAGTAGTGATGCTTTGATTTGTATCTATATGATCGGTAGGGTCAACAGCCTAGCTTTCAGACCACCTGATAGCTTCGTAGAGTGCTTGGAACCGGGGGAGTTAACAATTTCTAATGTTTTAAGGAGTTGACATTTTGAGAGAGGTTTTTTGACCTCTTATCTTTGATTGAGAAGTTTGTTAATCCCCTTTGGAAAAGGAGAGAGTGGATGGGAAAACATTTGTTGGGAATATAACATTAAAGGGTTTATCTTCATTTTGATGGTGTCTTGTCTAGTCACCATGAGAGGTCGAGGAGAGACTTTATAGAGCATTTGGCTTTTAACTCCGGACTTACTTAATTTTGATTAAGGGCAAGATGAGTGCTGGTGCTGAAGGAGGAGCCCAGATGTGGTATTTGGCGGGGCACCTTTCAAGTTGCATTTGATCAAGGTTTTAATAATCGGTCTGTGGTGGGGTTAAGTTTTTTTTTTTAAAGACTGATGTAGTTGGTATCCAGAGTGCCTCAAAGCTATCGATTTCCTTAAAGAGATTGGGGATTGAGCTTTGTGGATTGCTAATAAAGAGCAGGGTGTCCTACATAGGCACAATTTGTAAGATTTGGTCCCACTTTGATAGTCTATTCCAGTACTGTTCCTGGCTCTCTCGGAAAGGTTCAAATGCAAGTATAAATATGAGCAGATATAGAGGATAAACTTGCTTGCCACCACATAATAGATGGAACCTGTTGGAGGTAGTATGTAGTTAAGTAGTTTTATACAGATGTCATGCCATTCTAAAGTCCTGCATAGGTCAGAAAAAAATTCTCCTCTGTCAAACCTATTTTTGGTAATTGTGCACTAGGTATTTTTATCTAATTTTGCTTATGCAATATTGGCAAACATTCTGGTATTTGCTGCTGCAAATCTGCGTTTGTCAAATCCTATTTGATCAGTATTGACTAGGTGAATTAGTCTGACTAAAATTTTCACTAGAATTTTACAGTCTTTATTAATTATATGGGACAATCGTTTTTAGTGTGCTACTGCTATTTCTCTTTCTTGTACATTAGTGTGATAGCTTCTGTGGAAGTTCTAGTTGGCAGACTTGAGTCTTTAAATGAGTTGAACAGCATAAAGAGTCTTGAAGATATTGTTTTGTTGAGGACTTGATTACATTTGGGTATGAAGCAGTCTGGGCCCGGAGCCTTTTTACGTTTAAGAAGTCTTTGGAAACGTAGGATTTCACGCCATGTAATATGTTGAAGACTCGAAGTCTGTTTTGGGGTTTGGACGTAGAGTATTTTCTGAGCAGTGAAAAGAGCTTGTGAAAAAGCAATAAAGTGAGTTTCTTTCGTTGGATTATACGACTGTAGTATTTTATGGATGTGTTGATAATATCAGCATCTTTTACTGTCTTAGACCAGTGTTTATGATTTTTGTAACTCTGGATCTTAATTTTCTAGCTTTTGGGTAGATGGATGGAAGATTACCACCTGTTACCACCAATATGATATTTTGCTGTGGTACATAGGAAGATGTCGACGCCGTAGGTACATTTTCTGTTGAAGTATTTTTAAAACTTGTTTGTAGAACCTTTGCGGTCTTTGAAACATTGATTTTAAAGTTTCGTGATGTTTGAGACGGTATTTTCAGCTTCATATCTCTTTTCTTACTTACTATTGTGACCAGTGAGATGATGTGAGATGATGTTGCCTCTCAGATGGCCTTGTATTCATCCTAGATGGTATAATTGGAAAGTTTTTCTAGATCGTTGTAAAAATAAATCCTCCGTGAAGGCTTTCAGATGATTAATCAAACTAAGCTTGTTTAGGGGAGATGTGCTCCAGTGTCATCTTCCTGGTTTATTGCAGTAACCTTTTCAAACGTGATGGAATGTTTGCACATGGCACGAGAGTATTATTGAGCCGATGCTTGCATCAAATGTTTAGAAGGGGTTGTGAGTTAAGGGTAGTCACTTCTGGAGTGGTAATTCTGGGGGTTTAAGTAGAATGTGTATTTCTGTTTAGTGGGATTTGCTAGACATCTTATTAATTTGGTAAGTGGCTTTTGGGATCTATTTGGTTAGTACTTGTGCAGGATTTTCTATCTGGAATTAAATCTTGGTTGGAGTTAGACTACTATTATCATGGGGTACTGTTGGTGTTTCTTTAGTGAGCTGTTCTATTTCTTTTTAGAAGTGTACGCAGCTTGTGTTAGGGGCATATAGAATAATTAGGTTGTACGAAATATCATTGACTGAGATGTTAGCTCTGACTCATCAACTGTTTTTGTAAGATTTATGGGAATTGGGCTATGGAGTTTTTTTGTGGATTAGGATTGCTGCACCATTTCTTCCCTTCACTTATAGGGAAAATAACTCCCCTCAATCTCCCACCTAGTTTTTATTTAGTTTAGCATTTTCACTTTCATTAAGGTATGATTCTTGGATAAAAGCTATATTGTAGTCTGCTTTTATCAGGTGAGTATTTTTCTCTTTTTAAAAAGGACTGTTGATGCCTTCACGTTTCATGAGAGAGTTGCTGTGGATTATTGACATGTCTGACAAACCCTTTATTAAAGGAAGGGAGACTGAAGTGGGTACAGTTTAGGCTAAGACTGAAGCCTGAAAGGGTTTGAATACTGGGTCTGCTCCTTTAAGTAATAGAAAATCACTAGTATCAATTCATGCACTGCTTTTACAGTGTTGCACATACTTTCTTTTGTTAAGACTGTGAGTGAGGTTAGCAGAGCTTATTTTAGAGCAAAAAAAGTTAGGTCCACATGCTCTGGAATGCAAGAAACCCATGGTGGCTGGAAGGATACCGAAATTGCAGATGGAATGAGGGTAGTGCCAGTCACCTGTGGGCTTCTTTTAAGATGTGATTGACAAAGTCTCAAGCCAGTGGGGGGAAGAAGGATAACACAGAAAGCAGTTTGAAGTAGGCTGACCCTTACTCACTAATTATGTTAAATTATTAGATGCAATAGGCTTGTCTGATGGAGAATTAAAGCTGTCTGTAGGCAACAAGGCCATATTGGGAAACGCCAGACAGGTGTTTTCTCTTGCCAGATTTCATAGTTCTTACAAGAGTTAACTTTTAACACACAGTTGTTGCTGCTTTGTGGCTGTTCATGAGTTGACCCAACACAACTCTGGCCCGCTCAAGTGGTAGCGGGGGGTGCGGGGGAATGGAGGAAGGAGGGCGCAAGGTGAACTTTAGTATTTAGTGGAGCCAATTAATTGGCTGTGCCGTGCTTTGATTGGTTAAGGGCAGGTTAAAAAATAAGCGAATATTATAGTAGTGTGTGCAACTTAAAGCTTATGTTTTGTGTGCAATGTAATTTGCTGTTGTGCTGCCTAGCTGGAAGGCCAAAGGGCAGAAGGCCAGACAAGCCGTACGTCAGCTAGGGATATATTATCTGTTATGTGTCAGGATAGTTTTGTATATAAGATGCTAACAGTAGCAACTTGTAACAAATAACAGCTGCTTAAGAGTCTTGGTGGTGGCAAGAAGTGGAATTTCTTTTCTGATCTGCTCGTAGTCGCTTTAATTGATCTGCCTTGTTAGCCCGAGCACCTATTTTTTCACTAATGTAGGCCTGGGCCGTCTCCGTCAGGGACCGCCCATTTGGTTTCAAAAAATGGGAAAGCCGAAACTGGAGGTGGAGGGCAACACAGCAGTTGATAATTTCGGGTAAATCATTTGAAACTCTTGTGGATTTCATGGCATCCCAAGGCCACACCACTAAACAAATGAAAACTGGTGAGGAAAGTTAGATAAAAGAAGACTGATTATCAGCTGCTGAAGTCTATTTCTCTTATTTAACAGTAAGCAATAAACACAAGGGATCAGAATCCCTTTGCTGCCTTGTTTACAACAACTTATGAAAGAGGAGTTAGAATGACTGCACTTTGTACACTTGAAACCACTTTGAGTACTTGTTGTTCAGACTGTTCTATTCTAGTCTCGAAGCTCTCAATCATGAACTAGAACCCAAGCTACTCCTGTTCCACTTTCCGTGGTAGAAGATCCCGCTGAACTATCTCATGGTACTCTCAGCAACTTCCCTCAGCTTACGCTAGAACAACTTATTCTGCACCTAGACAGGCTGAAGTCAGGCTCTCCCCTGGACCCCTACCCCCTTAAGACTTTTAAGGAATGCAGAGATGTTCTTCTTCCTGCCTTCCTTGAAGTAATCAATCTCTCAATTCTGGAAAGTGCCTTTCCCACGCCCTGGAAAATGGCCATACCATAGTTCAGCCTCTTCCAAAAAAAGCCTCATTGGACCCCGGTATCCTAAAAAACTTTCAGCCTATCTCCTTGCTTCCTGCCCCTGCAAAAATGTTAGAGACCCATCTTAACATCCATTTGAGTGCCTTTTTGGAGAACGCTAGCCTTCTTGACCCCTCCCAACACGGTTGCCACAGGCCTCATAGCACTGAGTCCGCTCTCACAGTTGTCACCAACAACATCCGTGCTAAGGTTGATAATGGCCAGACTACCCTTCTGGTCCTGCTCGACCTTACAGCTGCATTTGACACCCTATCTCCCTCCATCTTAGTTAAATGCCTCAAGGAGATAGGAGTGAACGGGCCGGCGCTCAGCCTATTGAAATCTTTTTTGGATGACCGTGTACAAAGGGTCAAGCTGGGCGACTTTCTCTCGCCAGCAAAACCAGTGCAGTGTGGGGTCCCTCAGGGGTCATCCCTGAGCCCCACACTTTTTAACATTTATGTGACACCGCTTGCCAGACTCGTAAGATCTTTTGGGCTGGAAGTTCTATCCTATGCCGATGATACCCAGATCATGGTCTCCCTCTCACATTCTGCCGACATCACAGCCCGGAATTTCAGAAACTGCATGGAAGCAGTTGCTGGCTGGATGGTGAGGAATTTCCTCAAATTAAATGGGGGAAAAACAAAGGTGCTGATTTTTGGAGGCAAGGAAGAGATATGGTGATTGGACTGGTGGCCTCCTGCTCCTGGGGTTTGTCCTAAGCCCTCCCAGGCCGCTCGAAATCTGGGTGTCATTTTCGATAGTAAACTCTCATTCGACAAACAGGTCAGCAGGATGATCTCCACCTGTTGTGGAGCCCTTAGAACCCTGAGGAAGTTGGTGCATTATCTTTCCCCAGAAGCCCGGAAAACTGTTACAGTAGCACTAATCTCCTCTAGGTTAGATTATTGTAATGCACTGTACCTGGGTATCAATAAACAGCAGGTACAACGCCTGCAAATGGTACAAATTGCAGCTGCTTGGTTTGTCGCTGACGCCCCCAGACTTTCATCAGCAACCTCCATCAGGAGGGATCTTCATTGGCTCCCCATGCAGGCCAGGATTGAGTTCAAGGTTTTTTGTCTTACTCACCGTGCCTTGTATGCCGGTGGATCGGAAGATCTCAAATCCTTGTTAACACCATATACCCCTGGTAGGGTTCTTCGATCTGCCAACAAAAATCTTCTTGTGATCCCCAGAATCTACAAAGCCAGATGGGGCGGGAGGTCTTTCCACTTCCTGGTCCCCAAGATCTGGAATACTCTCCTGGCGGATATTAAAGGTCAGTCGGCTTACTCTCTTTCGAAAGGCCCTGAAGACTTGGCTCTTCAGGGAGACTTATCTGTAATTACTTTTCCCTCCCTCACAGCCTATACCATCGTTAACGCCTTGACGCCTTTGGGCAATGCCGCGCTGGATAAATCCCTTTTCAATTCAATTCACTGGTGAGTTTTATTTCCAGATTGATCTATTACCAATGCTTGCCACACATGTTATAGCCATAGATGATACATTTGAACATTGTAATTGCATAGTCAGTTTGACCAAGAAAGGCCTTGATAAGAATCAAAGTAACTGCTAATGTTAACAGATTTAGATCAAATAAGTTCCCCACTGATTAATCTTCAGATGATAAATGAGGATCTAGCAAAAAGTAAGCAGAATGGGAAAGCTTCAGTGCTCTCTGTAAAGGAAGTACTGATTACCACCCCTTAAGATGCATTTTCAGTTGAGGCAAGTACATCAAATTAACACTCCCTCTCAAGTCATATAGAAATAATTTGCCTGTGATGGACCTCTGTATCAGACTCCAAAGCAAGACACCTCAATTGATCCAGATGTGAAAGCTCTGCAGTGTTGATTCCTATAAAAAGTGGTGCTACTGATGCAGGTGCTACTCAGCAGATGCTATGAAAATCTAAAGCTTTCTCCATTTCAGAATAAATATCAGTTGGCTCTGAGTCACTTGAGCTTCTGAGAGAAGCCTCATTAATGTAGTCTTCAAATCATTGTATTAAATTATATTCTCTGATGCACACTCCTCTGCCTTTTTCAGCTGTTTGAGACAACATAAATGTATTTTCTCCACTCTGCTATTAACTGGCAGTATTCTTAAATTGTGGCTGCAACTGAGCATGTGACAGATTGTTACCCTAACACCTCCATCTCTTCGTACACCATCCCTGATGATTGTAAACATGCTGGAGTGAGTCCGCTCGTGAAGAAATCATCTGCCAACCCAGCAGAACCAAAGAACTAAGAGCCCATATCCCTGCTTCCCTTTCCAGCAAGGGTTCTTGAGAAAGCAATCTTACCAGCAACTTACCAAGCACCAGGAATGCAACAACCTCCTGGACCACTCTTCAATCCTGATCAGGGCTCAAAAAATTCACTCTACCGCTCGCATTTGCGAGTCAGATTAATTCAGGACCAGCTATTTTTAGGTCCTACTCGCCCTTTCTGGCGAGTAGGAATACAAACTGACCCTTGACCTCTGCCTCTGAAAGCAGAGGAAATGTGACAAGATAGCAAGATTTAAAGGCATCTTTATTGCTCACAAAGTAAATGAGCAATAAAAATGCGTTTAAATCTTGTTAACTTGTCACATTTGCTCAGCTGTCAGTCAGAGGTCAAGTGCATTTCAGTTACGTCGAGGATTTTGTAGGTTACTAGATCAGCAGGTCTAGTGCATTTTTAATGATTTCTAGCTAACCACAGCACCGAGACATCTGGCGACAACATCAGGGCCCTCCTGGACCCCAGCAAAACTGCAGCCTTTATCCTCTTAGACCTGGAAGCCACCTTCAGCACCATCTCCCATCACATCTTCATTTAAAGACTCCGCCACATCGGAATCCAAGAAGACGCCCTCAAAGTTACCCTCTGGTGACCTAACCAAAGAACCCAGAGAATCGGCCTCCCACGTTCACCCCGAAACCCAAGAAGATTCTGTGGCCTTCACCTAAGTATTATCTTCAGCTCCAACATCTTCAACACGTACATGACCCTCCTGGCCAGCGAGGCCAGATTGCACTGACTCAACATAGTCTCCAATGACACCCAGTTCATCATCTTGCTGTCAGAACACCTCTCCAGCACCAGCGGACTTCTACAGATGCATGATGAATGTCCTCAGCTGGAAGAAGGAAAGCTGCCTCAACATCAACACGGACAAGACGGAAGTCCTCTTCAGAAACACCTAACGCAAGGTGGCCTACTGAACTCTGCCCATCCTCAGCCACGACATACTATGCACGCAACTTTGGCATCATCCTAGACAGCCACTTTCCATGTAGAAACAGGTTAACATCGTCTCATCTGCCTGCTTTCACACCCTATGCATACTCCGCAAGATATTCCCTTGGCTCCAAGTCCACACAAGAGGGACTATCAGGGAGGCCCTCCTCACCAGCAGGCTGGCAGGCGGGAAACCCCTATATGTAGGAATTGCAGAACGCCTCCGGAAGAAATTAGACCATGCAAAACTCATTGGCCAGACTCTTCCTCAACCTTCCCAGACGAACCAACATCGCACCCCACCGTCAGAACCTACACTGGCTCCCAATCCAGAAGAGATGCCAATTCAAGAAGTTGATCCACACGTTCAAAGCCCTACATAACAAAGGATCCGCTTAAATCAACAAATGCTTGACCTTCCACCACCCAACCAAACCCCTACGATCTGCCTCTCTCTTCCATGGCAGACCCCAGCTCCACCTGATTCACCGAAGCAACAGCGGAGGACGCTCTTTCCCACACCTTGCAGCCAAAGTTTAGATCGACTTCCCCATGCATCTCAGAACCACCCCATCGCTCCAGCGATTCAAGAAAAGACTTAAAACCTGGCTGTTCGATTAAATATTTCACCTAAAAGCTAGCAGCACATCAAGCGCCTTGAAACCTTCACGGGTGATTTGAGCGCTTTATAAATCTGATTGTTAATACGGCGTTTTGTGTAGCCCTGTAAATTGTGATATTGGTTCACTGAGTGATAGTCTAGGTTGGAAGTCTTGATACTCAAAGTTGTTGATCTTTTGAGCAGCAGATAGCCGCCTGCTATATTGCGAAATTCTCCAATGCAGAGGTGCTTTTCTTTTTAACTGCTGGGGACTGCTGTGGAGTAATTCTCCAACCAGAGGACCCCCAGTAAAACATTATTGGTATTCGGGGACCTCCACTGAGTCCTTGCTGGAAGCGGTGACCCCTGACCTTAACATTTCCAATGATTTCAGTTGCTAAACTGTAGACAAAAAAATGCAGAAACAAGTATTCATCAAACAAATGATGAAATATTTTATTTAATTCCCAACCATAAAAAAAAATCTAAATTAAAAAATTTTTAAATGGTAAGGTTGGAGCTTTTCTAAATCCAATTGAGGCCACTCATTGTCCATACTATATTATGTTTGATGTATTTGCACTTCTCCCACAAGTTTGAGGATACTAACTTAATGTTTTGCCTCCTTGTTTAAGTTGCATGGTAAACCATCTAAATACTTTAAATCGGCTACACCCATGCCTTCTTTCAAATGTTTCACAGAAACAACATGAAGAATTCAACATACATTTTATCCAGATTTTGAATCAAAAGGCGCATCTGTCTTTCTAAATCCAGATAATTAAAGATAGAATTTTGTGTTGGGGCGTTAGACTGTTTTCTTGTCACTGAAGGCTTTTCATGCACTGGTAAAAGGAAAACCCCCTATTATGCCACCCTCAAGTGGAAGGGGGCATATGCCTAACTCTGGTTGGTTGGGTCCCCCCTCTGCAAGATGGCGGAGACTGAAAGTCGTGCTTCACCTTACCTCCCCCACCTGAGGGGTGGGGTTGGCAAAGACGTGCACACCTACCTTCACTTGGTTTTCCCCTCTATTTTTCCTGCCCAAAGTAGGGGTTGGAATCGGTAGGAGCCAATTGCTGGAAACCGCAAAAGGCCTGGGGAAGCTCATAAAGGCTGCAAGCCGTTGCACCTTTCCCTTTGTGGACCCTGTCCATCCTGGGGGAGGAGGCTTGGCACCTCGTCCCAGGATGTGCATTGTTTCAGACCCCCGAGAGCAGCAGGGTCTCGACCCAGGGGTCCAGAAACATGTCTGGTGGTGGCAGCTGGCGAGCAGCCACTCAGCCAGAACACTAGAGTTGGGACGATTTTCAGGGGCTATCTCTAAAATGCCCTCTGTGTGCATATTTCATTAAATCCCACACTGGCATCAGTGTGGGTTTAATGTGCTGAGAAGTTTGATACACAGTTTTCAGTAACGCCATTATGGTACTGTGGAGTTCATAATGACAAACTCCCAGTACTATATACTTCGAGTGGTATTACTGCACTTACAATGTCTAAGAATTGGCTTATACACTGTAGGGGTACAGAGCTCCTGCACCTATACCCTCACTACTGGTATAGTGCACCCAGCTAGAGGTGTGGCTGATCTATGCCAGGGCATTGTGTTGTAGGCATGGCACACAGGGATGTATGCCATGTCAACTCTTCACTTTGTTCTGCACCAAAACACGCAGCCTGCAAAGGCAGTGTGTGTCTAAACGTCCAGGGCCTCTAAGGGTGGCACAATAAATGCTGCAGCCTTTGGAGGCCTTCCCAGGTCACAGTGCCCTTGGTACCTGTGGTACCATTTAGAAGGGGCTGACATGTGGCCAGTGTGCACCAATTGGGTTTTGTTTTCAATGCAGTTTTAGGGAAATAACATAGGCCCTGGGTATCTGTTTAGCAGTAGCCCAGGGCACACTCAGTCAAAGTACATCAGCAGTTTAGCAACAAGTGGGTCAACCATGCAAAAAGAAGGCACTTTCTTACACAATGCCCTACCCTTCCGGGATTTTCCCCTCTCCTTTCCCTCCCTGTCAAGGTTTGTGGTCGGAAGAGCACCTTCTGCTTCTTCAGCAGGAGGTTCTGTTATTACTGCAAAAGTTTCGATCAAGGTGGTTACGGAGCAGGAAAGGGATCAAGAATTCTACTCTTGGTACATCCTGATTCACAAAGTGGACGGATGCTTGAGGACGATCTTAGAACTCAGGGTTTTGAATTTTTACCTCACACAAGTGAAATTCCAAATGTTGACCCTGGCTTAGGTTCTTTTTGGGCTGCAGAAGGAAGACTGGGTGGTGTCCGATTTACAGGATGCGTATTTGCACATTCCCATCCTGAAGTTGCATCAGAAGTATCTAAGTTGTACAGTTGGGATTCAACACTACCATGTTGCGGTCCTTCGGTTCTGCCTTAGTTCCGCATCTCAGGTCTTCACAAAGGTGATGGCAGTGGTGGCAGCAAAACTCAAAAGGTCGGAGGTTCCTAGCTTCCCCTATCTGTGCGACTGGCTGCTCAAAGCAGTCGCCAGAGATGGTGCTGCATCACTTGCAAGTACCAACACAACAGTTGTTTGACTTGGGGTTTTTAATAAATGTACCCAAATCTCAGCTGGTGCCCTCTCCACACACCCTGTTCATAGGTGCAGTACTGGACACTACTGTAAGTTCTGCATTGCTTCCTCGAAAGAGGATTCAAGACAACCAGGCTTGGATTACACTTTTTCAGAATGGAGCGGCTGTTCCAGGTCTGAAGTCTTGCGTCTGCTCAGTCTGTTTGCTTTCTGCATACTGTAGGTCAACCCTGCACGCTAGCATTTGATGGCCCTCCAGTGGTGCCTCCACAGACAGTGCTTTCAGCACAATGGAGATCTCAAGGAGGTGGTCAGAATCTCCAGAGACACTGCAGCGGAGCTGTTATGGTGAAGTGTTCTAGGCAATCTGTCTCAAGGAAAGCAGTTTCATCATCCTCCTCTGGTGGCCGCAGTGATAATGGATGCACCCACTCTAGGGTGAGGAGCCTATCTGGGGGTCAAAGGTATCTGGTCTCTAGAGAAAATATGGTTTCACGTTAATTTTCTGGAATTACGGGTGATACGTTTGGCTCTTAATGCCTTCCTTCCCTCCTTTCGCGGTTAGTCGATCCCACTACCGAGGAAGATTCGCTGAGACTGGGCCCAAGTCATACTGACCGCCCTGGACACAGACCTTCTTTACCTCTCATTGCACCCTCCGCTCTGTCTTCTCAGGGCAGAACTCTTCTCACAGTTGCAGGAGCAGGTTCTACACCCTCACCTTCATGCCTGGAGAGTGAACAGGGCGACCTGAGCTTTCTCGCTCGCCCACCGGATATGGTGGATGTTATAGGCCAGGAGACACCATCAAATCTGTCTAGCCTGGTAGGTGGGCCAAGTTTAAACTGTGTGGAGCTAGTGGAGAGAGATCGATTGATTCTTTGCAGGCCCATTTGTCTGATGTTCGGAGATTCTGTCTTTCCTAGCACACCAGGGTTGTGCAGTGCTTACTGTTAAGGGCTACTTGTCTGCTTTTCTCTGTTTACCCTCGTTTTTTAAATCTCCTATAGTTAAGATTCATTAAGGGCCTAACAAATAGCTTGCTTCCCTCTCCGTTTAGCATGTCTCAGTCTGATTTGAATTTGGATCTCATATTCTTGATGGGTTCACCGTTTGAACCATTACATAGTTGTTCCCTAAGGTTCCTAGCATTTAAAACTATAGTTTTGGTTGCAATCACTGCCGCTAGGATGGTGAGTGAGTTGAAAGCTCTGAGCTCCAAGCCTTCTTTTGCATCAATCCAAGCAGATAAGATGGTTCTTTGGGCCAGAGCAGCTTTCCTGCCTAAGGTGGTCACTCCTTTCCACTTGCGCAGCTCATCACCTTCCTTATCCACTTTCTACCCTCCCCCTCAACCTTCAAAGGAGGAGAAACTTCTTCACCTGGACCCCAAGAGGGCGGTCAGCTTCTACCTGGACAGAACCAAGGACTACAGGTTGTATGATAAACATTTTATCAGATACGTGGGCAAGATGAAGGGCTAGGCTTTCCTCAAAAGAACTCTCAGCAGATCATCCAGTGTATCAAGATCTGCTACGCCTTGGCCTAGAAGGAGCCTCCTGAAGGTATTCTTGCTCATTCAACCAGAGTCTTCAGCTCTTGCTAGGGGTGTCCCTGTGGTAGACTTCTGCAAGGCTACACCTTGGGCCTCCCTCCACACTTTTGTGAAGCACTGTTGCTTGGATTCTGAGGTGAGGAGGGACGGGCCATATTGCATGTTCTCTGCTACAGGATTTTTTGGTATAGATCGGCACACTCTGCTGGGAGCAGGACTGCTTTATTCAGTTAAAAAGGTGCGGAATCCACAGGCAAATGCATCCATCAGAACAAGTTACTTGCCTTCGGTAACGCTTTTTCTTGTGGATACGGTATCTGCCTGTTGATTATTTAAGCTGTTCACAAATTTAGCACATCTCCCTAGAACCCGGGGAGCTGCTTGTGAAGTATAAGGCTAATGCCTATGCACAAGAGCGAACTCCCGCTGCCAAAAGAAAATGGGTTTTAGCAGTAGCCTCCTTTGTTGATCTATGGCAGGGCAACAGCATAATAGATGAAACCATGATTCCTGATAATTTTTGCATAGCCTACACGTAAAATCACCCCTGCCACCAGCCTAACACGGGTTTAAATCTCTTATTGGTAATGCAAGCACGATCATATAAAGGATTTGATCCCAAGTATTTGTATTAATGAGATCTAAAAACTATTTTTGAGGCTTCTCGGCATGATGGGAATCGGTTAGGGGCTCTAACGCATTGTCAATCGCTCCAGGGGCAAATGAGACTTTGATCCAATCTCAGTCTTCAGGGGCCAAATTGCGATCCCAGGAGATAGACCGATTGCCTGACAAGATGATGCCCAGATATTGCATGCCGTCTACTGCTACAGTTTGTTCCTTCACCCACGCACTATGACCTGACCAGCCCCGCAGAGGCCTTAATATAGACTTGCCGATGTTCATATAGTCCATTGTTTCTCAGAATACCTGCATTATTCAGAGGATCCTGGTACTGGATTTACGTGGGTGTATGAGGAAGAGCAGGACATCGTCGGCATATAGCATGCTGTGGTCTGAGACCAGTCTGTGGTTCGAAAACTCAGGCAGTCTGTGGTTTGGAAACTCAGGCAAACATCCCTCACACTAATTCTAGTTGATCCCACATGGGCCCATCAACCATGGTACAACACCCTGTTGGCGCTTTCAATAATTTCACATCAAAAGCTGCACCTCACCTCCAGTCTCCTCACATAGAACCATCAGACATCCAATCCCAAAGAACTGAATTTAGCAATCTGGCTCCTGAAGTCAGAGTTTGGTTATTTAAATTCGCCACCAGACTATATGAATGTTTTAAAGGAAGTATGAAGGCCTACCACTGGAGCTTGCTATGCAGCAAAATGGAAAAGATTTGTTGTATGCTGCAATAACAATCAATCCTTCAGACGCTTTTATACCAAACATCTGTTACCTCTTACATTTGCAGCAAACTGGACTAGCTTACACATCTATTCCTTTGAACATTGCAGTGGTAGCTGCGTACCTACAGAGCAGACATCGGTCACTATTTTTTTTTTTTTAAACAGATTTTTTTACTTTTTGCAAGAAACCATTTAAGCCATAATGAAAAGGCTGCCATTACGCAGATGGCTCGTGCTGCCACAGGATAAAAGCAAACATCAAAACTCATCTCCCCCCCCCAAATATCTTTCTCCCCCCACCCGGCCCCCCCCCACACCCCTGCCAGTGTGCCTTATGTAGGTCGAACAGGAGTTTAGTAGTAAACTACCCATCTGTACAGCCGTGTAACCACCTAATATCAGATGTATCAGCATGACAAAGTGCTTCCATAAAAGCATCAGAGCCCTATAGCCCCTTCCAAAGTTGCAAACGCAATCAAACCTGGTTCGTCGTCGGGCGCCCCACCAATTCACCCGCGCCCCTCAGTTTCACTCAACGTACTCTCCACCTGTCTGGCGCCGGCAGAGTCCCCCCGACCAGTCTCAGTATCCTCCCCTCCCTCCTCGGAATCTGCAGATGGGGTCCGCAGTTCGGTCACCAGTGCCTCCCACGCTGTCTCCAATGCCTTTTCATTAGTCGAGCGCCTAGCCAATTGCAGGCGGAGGCTGCCTTCGCTGCTCGCCCAAGTCAAGAAGCTCGTCCGCCATCTCTGATAGTGGGGGCCCGTTCTAGACTGCCAATGCATGGTGAGCTCCCTTTTTGCCATGATCAGCCCCAAGTCGTAGAATTTACAAGTAACTTTGATAGGGGAGGTATGTGGAAACCAAAGCAGCAAACAAGTAGACATCTCAGCCTCCAGCGTCCGCCCCGTCACACGATTCAAACACGTCATGACCTCTTCCCAATAGGATCCCAACCCTGCACAGGTCCAGAACATATGCCGGAAGTCGGCACCATCCACAGCGCACATCGGACATGTTGAATGGGATACCCCAAAGTACATCAAGATCTTAGTCTTAGTCAGGTACGCCCTATGAAGGGTGAAAAACTGTGTCCAATTGGAACCGGGCATTGCGCGTACCCTTCCAGGCTCGCCGCAATAGGTGGGGCCACGTCGACTCCGGTATGGGCCTGCCGATGTCAGTCTCCCACTTACCTTTTAAGGTATCTAGTGGCAATAAGCGTTCAGTCGACAGACGTCGGTAGAGGCAAGTGACGGCCTTAAAAGTGCCCGCCGCCATGGTGACATACTGGCAGCCCAGCGAGGTCGGAGGTTCCTGCAGCCCCGTCTTCCAGCGGCGCTGCAGTCCCGCTACCAACGTGGCATGCAATAAATAGTCTCCTCGTGGCAACCCAAACGTGGTTTGTAGTTCCTGAAAAGACAGCAATATGCCATCGCTATACAGATCTCTCACCATATGGAGGCCCAGCTCCTCCCAAACTGCCAATGCAGTCCAATTACCCCCGTGAGGGATGGCCGTGCACATGCCCAACGGTATCTCCGGGGCATACGGGAAGGAACAACCGACTAGTTTCTGACTCCGATTCCAGCAGAGGCGGAGGGTGCGCTCCTCAAGAGTGAGCTGGCTAAGTTCGATCTTCTGTTGGAGAACTATGAAAGATAATACGTGTCGGGGGATCACTCTACCACAGGGTCCCTCAGGACCCCGGAACTCCCGAGCCACCGCCAGCGTAAGCCGCTAGGTAGTACCATTCAAAATCAGGCACCCCAGAGGAAACCCGTAGTCATAGCCCGAAGTGTCCGGAAGACCGCGGTCGGGATCCACACAGGCAATGTGTGGAAAAAGTAGATCAAACGTGGCAGCGCCACCATCTTTAAGAGTGCCACTCAGCCCGCAACCGACAGAGGGAGAGAGCTCCAAAAGGCCATGCTGCCCTTCAGGCCCCTTATCGCCTGGTGCACATTACCTTCCAAGAGATCAGACTGTGTATGATAAATACGAGTGCCCAGATAAGGCAGGCGGCAGGGTTCCCATCTCAAGTCCTCCCCTGCCTAAGGCTGCCGCCCAGTCGTGGGTCAAAGGGAATAGGCAGGTTTTGGTCCAATTCACACACAGACCCGACAGCCGACCAAACTGCCGGAGCAGCGGTCTGGCACCCCGTATGGCCTCATTTTCACCGGATAAGAACATAAGTAGATCGTCGGCGTATAGAGAAATGTAATGGGCCTCTCCACGCAACGACAGACCTTCATATGACCTCCCCAACCTAGCATGCGCTGCCAACAGCTCGATCGCGAGTGCAAATAATAGCGGGGATAACGAGCAGCCCTGCTGGGTGCCCCTCCCCACCTGGCAACCCGTTGATATGGTCGACCCCGTTTTGACCCTGGCAGAGGCCGAGTTGTACAGTAACGCTGTCCACCACATAAACTGATCTCCCAAGCCGAACTCCCTTAAGACCTGAAACATATACGGCCATTCCACGCTATCAAAGGCCTTCTCAATATCTACCGAAAGCACAACAGCGTTCGGAACATCCTGGCAGCCCCCCCTCCATAACTCGGAGTAATCGATGTATACACGTCGCTGTGTTCCTGGTAAGGATACAGACCGCCTGATCTGGGTGTACCAAGGTCGTCATGTGCTCCAGAAGTCGGGTCGCAAGAATTTTACTGAGTATTTTATAATCCACCGTAAGCATGGAGAGCGGGCGATACGCTGAGTGCAAGCTGGCATCTCCGCCCTTCTTCAGTATAATAATCGCCTCTCTGGCAGATGCAGGCAGTCTTCCCAAATCCCAAGCTTCCCTATATACGGAGAACAGTCTTGGCGCCAGGAGATCCACATATTTAGCGTAAAACTCAACCGGGAGACCATCAGCCCCCAGCGTCTTACGCCGCGCCATGTGCTTGATCGCAGTCCGAATTTCACCCAGGGAAATAGCTTCCCCCAACTTGTCTCCCTGATCTGGATCCAATCGTGGGAGCTGGGCCGCTAAAAGAAAATCCTGGGTTTCCTCCCGTAGGTCCGGCACCACGCTGCGGTAGAGCGCAGTATAGTAGCTAAAGAACTGGTCATTAATCTCCAACTGCGAGTACACAAGGTCCCCAGTAGTCGTGCCCAATGACAGGATCGGAGTGCCCCGGGCTGCCGGATTCGCTAACCACGCTAATAAAGAACCCACTCTGTCCCTTTCTGCGTAGGCCCTCACCAGATACTCCTTGTAGTCAAGACAACGCAGGCGCTCCACCTGAGTGGCCACTGCCTCACGCGCCTCCAAAACTGCCGTTCGACCGTTTGTATCTGTGTGCCCTGCCCTTTAGCGCATCGCAGCCGGTCTTCCTCCTGTGTGATTTCCCGCAGCAACGTCTTGCGGGCTCCCGCCGTGGCCGAGATGCACACCCCTCTCATCACCACCTTAAACGCGTCCCACTCATGGGCTCTGCTAGACGCCGTACCTGTATTTTCAGCAAAGTAAAGTTCCACGCTATTAACCTCAGCGCTAAAAACAGGGTCTTCCAAGGCCGTGGGGTTCAATCGGCACGTGGGGATCACCTGGCGCTACAAATTACTGATGGGAAAGGCACTCCTTAATATCAATGACAGTACTCAATGTTGGCTTATACTAAATGAACAAAATCTAACATGCGTGCTACAGAAGGAGATGCTGTGTCCAAACTGCATCAAAGAATTAAACATACACTGAAATCAAGCGTGACCGCTTGCCCTCTGTGCACTGTTGCAAGTCCACAATGGGAACTTCTTCACTGCGTTCCTCAAATGTTAACTCAAATTATAACAAATTGTATCAAGCAACACACTACAAATTATTCTTCTGTTTTCATTTTCATATTTTTACTGACAAGTCATAGTAATCATCATGGCACACACTTCATGTGCAGAAAACCATTAATACATGAATTAAATCAATCCGAACAACAATATTTCATCATGAGTGTTTGTAATACAACAAAAAAACTGGTCGTTTTTCTTGCCCAATGCATTTCGGGCCACCCGGCCCTTCGTCAGGGGCGGTACCTAAAAAAGCAAAAGAATAATTTCTGTCACTGAACTGAAATGTGGTTCCTCAAAATGCATAGTTCATAGCTAGTCACTGTGTGCATTGTGGGTACTGTGAGATATTTTGAACCAATCTGTAAATAGTTCAACTCCCCGTTTTGTTAAATCATACTCACTTCAAGCCCAGCAAATAGTGTGTATGAATGGACGTGTTCAAATGTGCCAGTATAGGGAACTAAATCCGCCGCTCTGTGAGAAGAAAGAATACGCCTAAGTCATGTTTCTAGCAAAGTGCTTGCAGAGAAAAAAAAGGACGCGACATTTTTCCCTCACTACTTACTCGCAAAATATGTGCACCATGTGGGGATGCGGATTCTAGCGAGGACTACTGGTCTGTCTGTACAATAACGTAAAACGCGGGAACTACTTGATGTTCCACTCTGACCGAAGCGTGGAGAAATCTCTCTGAAAGGCAAAAACAAGATGATCGTGTGCTTTAAACTCCGTTACTTCCCTCCAGCAGGGACATTTCCAATAAAACGCTCGTTCTTAAGTAACCAGGGGGAAACCCAAGTCTGTCACTATGTCTACAGGAAACAACAAAACGCACCTTTAAAATTGCTGCTGCGGGCAAGAATAGTTCACAAGATTGCGGCGTAACTCTGTCAAACCAGGTGGCGGAGTAAACTACAAAAGACAAGCAATACGTAAGCTGAGATGAACGTCGCGGGTCAAAGCAATATCAGGGTTATCCCTGTGCAAGCAATATCTACCTTTCTCTTCCCTGCCACAGACTTCAAAATTCGCGGGACGGCCCTCTCCTCTTCCTCGTGATCCCCGATGCTCGGTGAACAACCATGTTTGAAACGCCGCCTCTAATACTACTGGGCGCTATAGTGACGTGGTTGCTGCGCGCAACAGCACTCAAAATAAACGACGGACTTGGGGACCAAAACGTGTCATACATATATACGTCCTGCATGCGCCATGTTGGTGTGGTGCTAAGTGTAAGCATAAACATTACAGAAGTGATTAAAAAAGACCACAATGCTATACAAAGCGGGAAAAATTCAAAATAACTTTCAACAAAAGATATTGACATATGTAAAGTGTGCCTCCAGCGTTCTCATTTGCGCTAATATCAAAGAAAACAAATAAAGTCTGCTCGATCATTGATCCCTTTGGGATCTTGTGTCTGTAACTTCCTGATCCAGAAAATTTCTCGCTGTAGTAATGTCTTAGTGAGACTTTTTCCGGGTGTTGGGGTAACCATTTCGAGTATCTGGAATTTTAACTGGGCGATAGTGTGTCTGTTTTTGTCCCAATGTACTGCCAGGCTGCTGTTTGCATTCTTGTTGCGGATAGTGCTCTTGTGTTCTGAAATTCGTATTTTTACTTTTCTCTCCGTTTTTCCCACATATAATATAGACTTGCCACGTCCACGGCACCGCAATTAAACAAGAGTTGTGGTCCGATAGCGTCCGTGCCAGATACTCACTGTGATAGACCATGCCCTGGGCTTCCGGTGAGCACAGGATGATACCATCCATTCGCACATGTAAATCATGCGGCACGGAGTAGAACGAGTAATCCCTATACGTTGGGTGATGGGTCCGCCACGTGTCTACCAGGCCCCATGTGCTCTGCCAGTCCCGCCGCACCTTCGCTGTATTATGTACCGGCGACTGGGCCAGTGGAGGATGGGAGCGATACAAGCCCACATCGGCGACCGAGTTCAAGTCGCCCCCCAAAAACACCGTACCAGTCAGGAGGGTCGCTAGCTTTCCAGACGGGCACGAGAAAAAGGCCGGCTGTTCCACATTCGGAGCATACACACTACACATGACCACATCTCTCCCATCCATACGCCCCTGCACTGCTACAAACCTCCCTTCTGGGTCAATCACCGTGGTCAATGGCTGGAAAGGCACACCCAGATCAATGCACCTCGCGCATAAGCAGAATATGTAGTATAAAACAATTGACCCCGCCATCTGCGCTGCAGTGCCCGGCCTTCAGATTGAACAATATGGGTCTCTTGCAGAAAAGCGACCTGAATCCCCCTACGCACTAGATATGCATGCACCTTATACCGTTTCCTCATGGAGTTCAACCCTCGTACGTTCCAGGTAATACATTTCAATTCAAGGCGGGTCCCCATAGTGGAGTACAGCAAGAAACAACTTCTCCCTCTCCCAAGATGGCACACTGGCAGCGCCCTAACACCCCAAACTTCCCCAACCAACCCCCCTACCTCCCTTCCCCAGAACAGGTGCTAAACTGCTATTACCCATCCAAACCTGGTCCCAAAAGCGAGAACTCTCTGGCAACTACCAGAGTCTCACACTTAGCGTGAGTATGGTGGGTGTCTCTACACCTGAACGAGCTAGGCGGTAATAACACCCTACTCTATCAGCGCCCAGCCTCCAAAATAAATCCCCTAGGTCCTCAGCGCCCCGCCCCGGAGGGACTCCCCAACAATCCTCGACAGCGGACCCTCTTTCCTAACACAATGAAACAATAGGAATATGCACCCAACCAGATGACAGTCCCCCCCGGCTCTCATCCCAACAGGACAACCCAAAGCCGCCCCAGCATCCCCTTACTGTACACAAGCCGGGTAGATAAGTCACTCGTCCATGAGGCCATCAGCAGTTCCTGGCGTGACATGCGGCAGGGCCCGACTGTCCACATCAGAACCCTCGGTTGCTAGGCCCTCCGAACCCTGCTGGGAGCCAGATTCCGCCACAGGATCTACGTCCACTGCACCCGAAATGGCGGAAACCGCCTGGAGGGCTGCTTGGCGGACTAGTTCCGTCTGTGATTGTGATGGAGTTCGAGTGGAAGCCATGCGACCCCTAAGTCGCCGCCTCCGTCGTGGTTTCGGGCTGGTCTCCGCTGCCTTCTCCACTACCTTCTCCGTCGCCATCTCTGCCTGTCTTATATGTCTCCAGCTAACACCAAGTATCCTCAGGCGAGTCAAAAAAGTGCGTTTTACCATCCACCAATAGTTTCAGTCGTGCAGGGAAAAGGAGAGAGTACCGTATGCCCTCCTCGCGAAGGGCCCTCTTAACTGATAGGAAAGTGGAGCGACTGCGCTGGACATCGTACGAGTAGTCAGGATAAATGGACACTGATGCATTATCCACCCGGTAAGGGCCCAGTGCTCGGGCTTTCTGCAGTATAACATCCCGGTCTTTAAAATGCAGCAGCTGGGCCACCACAGGCCGGGGAGGGCGGCCGGCGGACGGGCAGGCACTCCGTGGGCTTGCTCCAGTGTATAAAACTGCGACAGTCCCTCAGGAGCCACCACCTCACGCACCCAGGTCTCCAGGTAGGCAACCATATCGTTCCCCTCAATTTTTTCAGGTAGGCCCACTACCCAGACGTTGTTCTGCCTGTTGCGGCCTTCAGCATCCTCCGCCCTCTTCTCCAGCTGTTGCACCCTGCGCAGCAGGTCTCCCACCGCTGCATCAGTCGCCTTATGTGCAGGCTCCAGCACCTCCAAGGTCAATTCCGTGGTCTTAACTCTGTCAGCCAGCTTGCCATGATCCGCTCTCAGCAGGCCCAAGCTCACAGATACCTGCGTGATGTCGTGATGCCACGCCTCTCTTGTGGCTGTGATGGCTTGTAAGATCTGCTCCAGCTGTTGCTGTTGTAGCCCCGGTGCCTGCGCTCCAGCAGAGTCCTGATCTTGGTCCACCGACATCTCTTCTACAGGTTCAGGAGGCGGCACCCCCTTCGTTGCCTTCGGCTTCCCCATGGTCCCACAGGGCCCCTGCACTTCTCAAGACCGGGCAGGCGGCGATCGCACAGTGCACACCCAGCCGTGGTAACAAGAGAAGCACGAGGTCGGCTCCACTCCAGGCCAGGGTCACCAGCTTATGCCAGCCGCAGGTGTGAGGCGTGGTCCCCGGTTTCCGTCTCCCCCGAAGGGGTCTCCGGCCCCAAATTGTTAAGCTGCCACCATCGTGGGGCAGTCGTCAGCACTCCACGCAGACCCAAGGGGGTGCCACCAGGTCCTCAGGCGACCACAATCCGGGGTCGCTCCGCTACTCCAGGCCTCACCAGCGCGGCCTCAGCCAGGTCCCGCTCCGCGCCGTCGCCGCCTAGCACCAGGTAATGGGGCTATCACTCCCACCGGGGTTTCCCTCACGGATCCCAACGTGGGGTCCTCGTTTGCAGAAGGAGCAGGGTCCAGGCACACCCTGAGGAATTGCCACTGCTGTCCGCCACCCGGTCCGAGCAGGCCGTCAGGCAGTCAGGGCCCCGCTCTGAAACCCCAATGGCAGGTGAATCCGCAGGTAGCGATGAGCTACGGAAGGGCCCAGCTCAACACGGGCACAGTGCAAGCGTCGGAGAGTGCTCTCCCCGACGTCAGTCACGATGGGGGGCCCCACAGCCATCCGGGTCCGCCACCAAGGGGGGTGATCTCCGTAGATGGACACAGCAGTCCCGCCGTGTCTCCGCCGCCGCCGGCCGCGGAAGAGAAAGTCCGATCCGGCCGCAAGATGGCCGCTCCACCTCCGCGCCGGCCCCCTGTGCACGCTAGGCCGGGGATGAAGCACCAGAAGCAAGCCTCACCAATATGGCCGATCGGCCGACACCAGGCCCACAGCTGATTTTGTTCCGGCTGCGGCAGCGGACCTCGTCGGCTCCCTCCGATCGGCGCAGCAGCGCCCCCGCAGCTTAGGGAGCCCCTATAGGACCCAGGCGCCGCACCCCAGGCAGAATGTCAGGATAAATCCGGCGAGGCAGGCGCGGAGCTCCGAGCTCAAGCAGCCATGCCCGTTGGTGGTCAAGCTACGCCCCCAGCAGACATCTGTCACTATTTAGAGCTCTAGTAATCAAAGTGTCCATGGAAGGATTAAAAAGAGTAATACCACCAAGGATTCCGCTTGCCCCAGTTTTGATTCTTAACATTGTTCTCACAAGGTTAATGGGGCCACCTTTTGAACCATTGCACAAGTACCCTTTGCAATTTCACTCATGGAAGGTTGCTTTCCTAATTGTCATCACATTACTAAGGAGAGTTGGTGAGCTTCAGGCATTACCATTAGAAGAACTTTTCTTTCAGCTACACAAAGACAAGTTAGTTCTCCATACCAACCATAAATTCCTTCCCAATGTAGTTTCTGCTTTTCTTATAAACCAGTTGGTGAGTTACTAGTTTTGTTTCCTTAACCTGGTTCTGTAGCAGAATGTGCTCTTCACACCCTTGATGTTAAGAGCGAATGTAGGCCAGGCAGTTGTTAAAACACTGTTCCAAACAACTGCAACATCTATAGGTTAGCCACCACTTTGGAAGTATACTGCTTTATAGTCTATGCAAAGCATGTGTATCTACAGACAACATGCCTTGAATGGATAATGTTACTTACCCAGTAAGCATCTGTTCTTGGCATGTAGAGCTGTAAATTCACATGCCCCCACCCGCCTCCCCAAGTACCTGTAGTTGTTCATTGTACTTTTATAGGCATGGACATCTCTATACTACACTTACTTGCTCCATTCTAACCCTCTTGTGGGAAAATAATCTAACAATGGAGTCAATGCCCATGCACACTATCACCGAAAGGATTTGTCGCCTTACCTCATGACTGGAAAGACTCCTTCGAAGAAAAAGTACTTGCAAACACCCGGACCCAACACTAGATTGCAGGAGTATGCAAAGCATGTAAATCTAAAGCTCTACGTGCAAGAACAGATGCTACTGGATAAGTAACATTATCCTTTTTTGACTAGTGTCACTGGGATCCTGCTAATCAGGACCCCAGTCACTGTGCTTCCTCCCTAAATTTGACATGGGAAGTAGTTCAGTACATCCACAATTGGCTGCTGATGTACCCATGAAAGTCCCTAGTAAGTGATACTGAAGTACTCAGGGCCACAGGTATTTCAGGGGTCACCCCTGGGCTGCAGCATGTATTAGGCCACCCATGAGAGACTACCATTGCTGCTCGTGTAAGCTGGTGCTAGCACTACTTACGACAGATATGTTTTCTTATATCTGAGGTCACTACAATTAAAACCAGTTACCCCCAAGTCACGCTTTGCCATCCTAAAGGCTGGGCGCTTGTTTCCAAGTGTGACGGTGCCCCTGCATGAGCAGTACCCTTTGCAATCCCCAGAGTCGATTCTCCAGGCTTTGTAAGTGCGGTCAGCAATTTTGATACATAGTGGCCATCCATCATCATGCAATGGCTAGCTATATAGTGGCTGTGCCGAACCTGGGCCTGTTTGGTATCAAACATGTTGGAATCATACCCAGTTACCGGTGTTGGAGTTAGGAGTCTATGGACTGTGAGGCTCCTCCACAAAGCTCCCAGTACTCCTGGTAACAGCCTTCCAGGGTCTGCTAGCAAGCTAGTGCTGCTGCCGACCCCAGACACAATTCTGCCCTCCTGCCGTTGAGCTGAGCTGGAGCAGGGAAAAGTAGAATATCTTTCCTATCACAGAACTTAGTGTATTGGGCTGGGGTGAGGGTGCTTGCCAGTGCCACCAGACCGCTTTGAAGGGCACATTTGGTGCCCTCCTTGCTTACTCTTTTTGTAACTAGCTCTGAGAGCCCTTGGCTCCCGCTCTGGCATGAAACTGGACAAAGGACATGTCCAGCCCCTTCTCTAGGAGGGCCCCTGAGTTATACCCTTTCTTAGGGTATAAAAGAACTTACCTGTGGGTGGGTACTCAGATTTGTCGCGGGACAAGACTCAAGCCTGAAACCACGTCACTTTACCCATCTGGACACTTGGACTTTGCTGGACTTCGCCTGGAACCAGACTGCCTCAAGGAATACTGCTGCTGCTCCTGGTCTTGCTATTTTACAAGTCGTCTTTGTCTGTGTTTCTTCCAGAATCAACAGACCGGTGGGTATCAAGGACACTGAAAGTAATCTTCCTTGGAGTGAAGGAGTCACTCACCTGCATCTGCAGTCACCACAAGAAAGCTGACCATTCTGCTGCTTCTGATGTCCCATGGACTTCGAACGGGTCAGCAACATAGGTGGTGGTACTGCAACTCCCTCCAGGCCTGACCTGTCCTCTCTGCAATTTTGAAGCCACTATCCCTCATCTAAACCACTGGGACCAAACACCTGTGCACCGCATCTACTTGCCGTTGCCGGAGCTTGTTGTCTCTGCACTCCAGAGATTGTTTGGCTACAAAAAGCTCCAGCGTCGCTTTCTGTTAAGATCAGCTTCCTCACCATTCCCTCTGCACCATGTGCAACATTCCGTCCATCATCTAGTGTGTTTTGCTGTTCACCCTATGTGGGAAGGGTATGCCCAGACGTGGGTCCCGTGCTCACTGGAGTCAAGCTATCCTCGCTGAAGACGGCTGATAGCCAGAAACCGGTCCTAGGATGCTTGATTCCGGTCCAGGGGAGACATGGCTTGGCAGTTCGGTCTGGACTGTTCCAATGAGGCTCAGGGTCAAGACTGATTTGCATATGGCCATGTATGAACTGGGGTGACTTGGTGAGCAAAATAACGATGGATTAAACCCAGATCTGTGACTGGGGGTGAATGTTTTGCCATTGTGCAACATTCCGTCCATCATTTTGTGTGTTTTGCTGCCATCTATCCCTGTCAGGATGCATAACATCATTCTAGTCTCCGCCTGTGACCGCTACTCATTCCGGTACGGACACCCATATGTCTACCAGTCGATCTACAAAGGTTTGACGAAGTGGTGGAGGGTTATACATGCTATTAATGACTGTGTTCCCTGTGTATGGTTCTCATTACGAAAACATACCTGTCCTACTCGTCTACCCAAGTCATCAGGAGCTGAAGGGGAACTCTTTGGTGAATTAGAATAGCCACCCCCCGGGACCTTCTTGTAAATCCTGACTGAAAGTTGGGGGCATAACTAAAGCGGGTCAAACAGGGAGTTTTGACCCCAGAAGATGTGTAGTATTTAGACCCCTAAGCGCCTTGCCTGGCGAAGCACTGCACCCTGCTTCACCAAGTCCAGGACCACCTGAACATTACAACTTATAAAATTGAGCCTTCCCAGTGGAACATTAGCATTCAAATTAGTCATCTGGGCACAAAATTAACACATGGTGGAATATCTGTACACAGGGCCACCGCATGGAGAGCATCCAAAATACAAGAAACTAACCGTAAGTGTCGAGGTGTGTGCGATGCGGCCTCATGCCTCACCAAAGAGACTATCCATCTGCAATATACTGTGCGCCCAATCCTTACCCCGGGGTTAACAGCTTAGTTTGTTGTTGCCGTGGGTCGCTGGAGGATGAATCCAAATCAAGGTGCACTTCGTCAGTACAGGTGAGAACCTCCTGTGGTGTATGAAAAAAATAGTGTGCAGGATTTATAGATTATGCACACACAGAGTGGTAATAGGAGCACTTAGGAAATGTTAAGATCCCTAAGGCAGGCTTTTACCGTTATAGAGCACTGGCGCTGCTGCTGGACCATTTTGGTGCAGTTCAGGAAGATCATAATGTGATGGGATGATTTAAAGGAGAGAGATTCTGGAAATCTTGCCAGTTTGAGAAGTGTCTGTCATGGGAATTTAGAATCCTGGCAATGACAGGTCGGGCGAGGGGGTGGCGAGGTGGCTTCTTTACCAGAGCTCTGTGAGCACGTTAAATTATGAAACTGGGAGGAAAGGCCATCTGGTGGATTCCATTCCCTCCCCCCTGCAGCCCTCTGCAAAGCCCACAAAGTGGAGGTTATACCTGCAGGCCTGCTGTCTGCATCCTCCACGCGTGTTGCCATGCCTTGCTCAATGTTTTAAGGTTATCAACCACCAGGCCCTCAGTCTCCATGCAGCTTCAAGGGCCTGGCCTGGCCACACAACCGCAGGGGCACGGCAATGCTACACAAGGCAGTGTTGCCGATCACGGCCGGGTGAATGAACTCTGGCCCAAGGCCCACGAGGCGCCTTCACTGCAACAGGCCCAGCAGCGCATCCGCGGCCTTGCTGACGACACCAACCAAGCCGCTCGATCAGACTTCTTCGGATCAGTTCATGGGTGTTGTGCCCTTCACTTTATGCACTGCGTGAGATAGTGCTGTTGTGTTACCGGGCCAGCGCTAGGCTGAAAGTGTGAAATAGATTGGTAATCGAGCAGGATTATGTAGGATGTAGTTGGCTGCCGGAGCTCGCCTGAAATGCGTCTGCCATATTGGACCGCTAGGCCACGCCCCGACTCACCATTATTTTTGACCATTTATAACAGAAACATCTACTTTCACAACATTATCATCAACACTTGTTCCCATAGCATCTCTACATTTGACCATTGTATGAACATCCATACTTTACCATCCTGTGTGACCAAACTATTCTTGTTCACCTTTACAACTTTAAGAGCAAGACCAAATTTGGAATCTCCCCTTTTCACAAATCCTGACTTGAGTATCCTCGCCCAATCTTCCACTAAAAAAATTGATGCAAATTGGAAACAGGATCTCTCCATTTAGGCAAATGGAACTGGCTGACTTCAGTAATCGAATGTAGTGTAAAGGTGGTGCATCCAAAGTATTTCCCTCCGTGTAGTGTTCCAATCAGCACTAGAATTTTTTGCAGCAGCCACACTTTCCGATATAAAGCGTTCAACTTGACCAGCCCATTGTGGTTCATATTAGGACGTGGTAACATGCCTGATGCCATGCAAAACTTAACCCTCTTCCATCTCCCTTGACTTGCACTCAATTATCCTTCACCATTACTTCTGGACAGCCTTCTTCGGAAAATTATTTTCTAAAAATTCAATTACAACCCAAACTATTGCCTGTGCCACGAACCTGAACTCTAGCAATTTTGAATAATAGTCAATCATTACCAGGGCAAATCTAGCTTCCTTAGGTAAACGATTAACCCCTTGTGTGCTATTGACGAGCTCAGCTCGTCATGAGGGACGGTTGAGCTGCCCTCATGACGAGCTGAGCTCGTCACAGCCATTGGAACGTTCACACTCTGGGATAATTTCCCCGCTGTGCTGAACGTTCCAAAACTGCTGTGGTTGTGACGAGCTCAGCTAGTCACGAGGGCAGCTCCGCTGTGCCTCATGACGAGCCGAGCTCGTCAACAGCACAGCGGCGCCGCGTGCGGCCCCCCTGTCCCCTGCACGGGGGGGGGGGAAACACCCCGCAGTCAAGGGGTTAAAGGAACCATTTATGTCAAAGGCCACCTTCTCCCAAGGTGAAGCTGGTCACGAAACCGTTTTAAGCGAAGATGAAACTCTCTGAGCATCTTATTGCTGTTTACACACACTCCACAGTCTCTTACCAACCGTCCAACCCAGGCCACCAAAAATAGATCTAATAAGTTTGTTCATGGAATACATCCCCGGGTGTCCCTTATGAGCCAACTCCAGAATCCTTCCTTGCATTCTTTTGGTCATCCTTCTATCAGATACTTCCTAACTATTTGCAAAATTTCATCTTCCTCAGTTTTTTCCCCCACACTCTTCTGACGAGCCTCTAAATTCTTAATAATTGCAACCATTTTCAGCTCATCCCATTCCCCTTCATCTGAACAATCTACAGTAACACTGTTTGTCCGGAAAATATTCCACTCCAAAGGTCTCATCCTGTAACCTAGAAGTGAATCTTGCAATTTGGGCAGTGGTGTTCTACCCCCCTTCAGGTGTCCAAATTCCCATCAAAGGCTTGTGGTTAATCCTGAGAATAAACCTGCTTCTCCACACATAGTTATGGAAGTGTTCAACCACCCATACACATGCCCGCAATTCCTTCTCAATTATAGCATAGCTTCTTTCTGTTTCGCTAAACGTTCTAGATGCAAACATTACACACCATTCATCCTTACCACTCTTGTCCTAAAACCCTTTCAATTCCATACACACTCGCATCTACAGTAACAATGCAAATCTTAATGATAAAAAAACTGGTACAATGTAGGTGCATTAGCTATTTTTTGATTTACTGAAAAAGCAGCCTGTTTTTCCATCCACACAAATTCTGCTTTTTTCCCCGTAAGTATTCTGAGCGGTTCCATTTTGGTGGCGGAAGCTTTTATGAACTTGATGTATAATTCCCACAGCTCTGCAAAATACAAGTTTGTCTTTGTTATCAAGAGCTAGTGTATTATTCATTGCATCCACCAATGATTTATTTGGAACCACCCCCTCACCAGACGTGTGCCCCAAATATTAAACATATGTACGTAAAAATATTTCCCTCCCTAAAATGTCAACTCATGACTTTCCAACAGTTGCCCACAGCAACCACATGCTCTCTATTTTTTCTCAATTTTTGAACATATCAAGATTTCATCTTGGAAGCACTTCTCAAGGGTATCCAGATCTAGGTGAACTTGGGTGATACCCAACTAGAACAAGTAAAACAATTGGACTACTTGGGGTTAAGGTTTACAGACTGACACTTTATCTTGGACACCACTTATCTCCAAGTGTCATTTAACTCTTCAGCAAGTTAGCTCTGCTGTAGTCAAAAGGTTGATAGTATGCACGTAATGGCCGGCTGCTCCAGCAATCGACATCTATCGAGCAAAGGGGGTTGGTGCTGCAATTTATGGAGCAAAGATCTAAGGCTTCCAGATTTTAAATGAGATTGTAAAGATAGAAAACATCTTTATGAAATCAGTCCTGGGATTGCCATGTAATCCGCCCGTGACCCCAATACTTCTATACCTGGATTTAAAAACATAACCCACACAGCAGCATTTAGACCTTTAGCATAATAGAGACTGGTATATTAACACCTCACTCTCCATTCGACAATCACTGCTGAAAGTGATGTCACTTTACACTAAAGGTATCATTACTTGGCTCAAAAAACATTAAGTCTAGGTTACACAGACTAAGTATGAGTAAACTTTGGTCAAACCTCACTGGCTTATGGAAAAGTACTGTGGTTTCCCTTAAGAATAGTTACTGGTTTCGCATTCATGGCCTCTTGTTAAACCATAGCACTGCGAGCTTTGACAGAAAGGTATTGCACTACAAAGACAACTTGCAGTGTGAGGAGTTCATGAACCAAATTAAACCCCCTCAAGCAAAATCGTTCTATTCTAAATTTAGATACGGCATTCTGCCTCTTTATAGCTTTCGCAGCAGGTGGAATGGACATAACGCTTATCTTTGTCCATTTCTCTTGCCCCTTCCTTAAATAGAAGACCATTTCTTCTTTCTGTGCCCAAAATACTCCGCTCACAGGAAAACTTGGTTAACCCCTTCCACACTCATGACGAGCTGGGCTCGTCATGCAGTAGCCTCCCAGCACGCTCATGACGAGCCCAGCTCGTCATGAATAATGGGGTTTTGCATATTCCAGCACAGGGCTGGAACTCATCGAGCATCGATGTGGTTAATTCCTATTTTCCGCTTCTTGTTGAAAAAGCAAATGAGATCTGAAATCAGAATACTTAAAAGTGACAGCACTGTATGGTTTATTTTTGCCTCTTCCAGATAATTGATGTATGCGTGGCGCCTTAGATGAAAGTACTTGTTAATTCACAACATAGAATGAAGTGGTTGTCTCCCTAGAATTAATCCGGAGAACCAAAGTATAGACTGCATGTTAGTTCTAGAATGTACAGTACCTACAATATATTACACTTCTTTTAATCAATTGTTTTAGGGATGTTTTAAATAGGAAATGTTGGCGATTTAGTCTTTTGATTGTAGAAGCTATTTATGGATGTATATGTTTTTATGGTTTGTTATAAACTGAATAAATACTATTCTACTGCTATTATGATACAATCTTTTCCTGTTTAAAAAGAGTATTCTCAGCATCCATAGTTGTGAAATTTATCGATTTGGTGAATTGATTAGTTTTTGAAGTTATACTGTTTTTTACATGTTCTTATTCTTGATGTAATTTGAATTTGTCAGATGGTGACTAACGTTTGCTTTACATTCTGTTTGAAGCACTGTACTGACAGGGATAAACCTAATATGTTCAATGTTAAACAGTTTTATCTTTTAATATGGTTCTAAGTAACTAAGCAATAAAATGTAAATTTGAAATATATTTAGGTGATGCACTTTTTTCACGCTGGTGTCAAGGGGTAGAAGCCTCGCCCACTCAAGCCTTTTTACCCAATATTAGTTTTGGGGAGAGGAAGGGGAAAAATTAACTATTGAGTGGGCGGTATGCTGGGTGTAGCTTGAACACGTTAAATTAGTGGATGCGTGCATTTAACTACTTTTCTTTGAAAACCTCGAATCCCTTCACCATGTAGGAAGTAAGTAGATTGAATCAATTTCAAGGAAAGTAGTATAGCTGCTGCACATAGAAACCTCACTATGTTGAGTGATTTGTGGGCACAGCATTCTTGATGACGGTGCTGCGTGCATTGTGTGACGTTAGTGCTTAATGAGGGTCGACAAGCCCTACGATTGTAGCCTGTTTAATACAGAATAGAAATATTATGTTAGTGTTCGAGTGATGGACGCTTTTTCCTGGAGCATACCGCTAAACTCCACCTAACTCAAATTTCATATCATTTATGCATGACGTAAATCCCTGCTACCTTTCAAAGGCCCTAGTGCGTTAGTGAGCTTTCAGAGTTGTGTATTTAAGAAAACTAGATATGATGCTTGATATGTGGTGGACTGAATTTTCATTCCTGCTTGCCTCTGCAAGGACACCATTGGGTGCAGTAGTTGCATTAATATGTAATGATCCATGGTAGTGCTCTACGTTTTGGCTTGAGCAGAATAGCTAAGTTAATTTGTCTGATGAAGTTAAATTCATGTGTATTTGAAGAATTAGCATTAGTTATTTAAAAACACTAATTTGTCTTTCTCTTCAGTTAGGATAGAGGAAAATGGTGTGGATGGGTTTCCAAGCGACAGACCTTCAGACCGTGGGAGACGAGGGCGTGGAAGAGGTAAGAAAAGAAGACAAAGTTAAAACATGAATAATATGAAGATTGCTATGCACTAACATGTTACCTAGTTTCAACTAGTTTAATCCCTTTTACAGCATATTTAGGGTACTGAGCTGCATAATTGATATAGGTTTATTTTCTAATTGCAAAACAAATTAGGCGTTCAAGTTTGATTAGGACATATAGAGGTAATTTGCATTACAAACCACAGAATCACAGCTTAACAATGTTTCATATGTTTAAAAGAATTGTTCTTTGATATCTGTAATCGGATGGTAAATATTCAGTCTTTGACTTCAGATACAGCATCTAAAAAGCATAACTTGTAGATCTGAAAGAAACACGTTGGTGTTACATTCCTTACCTTAGACTATCCCCAGGCGTCATACTGGATCCGGAAAGTTCTTAGTCAGCAGTACCCCTGCGCATCGGTAGGAGTTGTCTGCAGCTCTGCGTCCGTCGTTGGTGTCGTGAGCGCCGGGATGACGTCGGAGTACTTAGACGCTGCCCTTGCGGGCTGACGTCTGGTCTTTTTTCGGCGCCAGCAAGCGCAGATCCTGGAAGGGCATAACCTTATTCATTTTTTGACCAACTTTTTGGACATTTTTGTCCATCTTTTTCGAGTTGACTCGACTCCTGGTGCCGGTAGGGATGCCCAGGTTCAAGCCGTGTGATGCCTGTCACCGACTGATGTCGGTTACCGACCTCCACTGCCGGTGTCTACTGTTTGGGGGCCGACCACGATGACAAGTCGTGCCCCGACTGCCGGGCCTTGACGTCGAAGGCTAGGCGGGGGCGTTCCCGCAAGCTACTCGAGCTCCGGCAGTCGGCTCTGCGCCGCTCGAGGTCCCAGCCGATGAGGAGGACGAGGGACCGGTCGCGGAGCCGGAGTCATCACCTATCGTCCGGATCCAAGTCCTCGCACTCCGGTAAGTCGAGGCATGGCAAAAAGGTTGAAGAAACGCCATAGTTCTTCGACCTCCCTTCGCCAGTTGCGCAACTCCGCCGAGAGTTCAGCTGGCGCCACCCTCGTGGCACGGCAAAGCCTGCGCAGTCCTATCCAGCCCCACACCCTCCGGTCCCTGGGCTCAATGCGACTCCGGAGCAGATTCAAGACTTCCTCGTGGCTTTGGAAGTCCTAGCCCTGTGTTGACGGCGGCTTCGGTCCCGGCATCTCAGGATCTTTGGGATCCAGGCCTAGGTCCCGGTCGATGCCGGTTGACCTAAGACTCCTCCCACGGTGCCGACCCCCTCAGAGCCACCTCCGGCGACGCCGGCCCCAGTTTCAGCCCCGGCCCGGGCTCTGCGTCGGATGGACGCCCTCTCAGACGCTGACTGGTGAGTTGTTCACCTACGCCCGGGTCCGTCATTTCTGCCTGTTTATCAGGACACGGATGAAGGGGAGGACTGGGAGGGGTCTGAGGACCCTCTGGCACAGCAGTGCCAGTTAAGTCAGGACTGGGCAGTTGAGCTAGGGATGGCCAGTGGTCTAGACACTTCGCCTGACACTGGTTTTATCGCTCCTCTTTCAGTGGCTACGGAGGAGGGAGCTACTTATTCTGTGGTGCTGCGCATGGCGGCCACAGTCTTGGGCCTTGAGCCCCCTGCAGCGGCCGTGAGGACTAACCTCCTCACTGAGGTGCTTTAACCGCCAGTAAGCTCTTTGGAGCCTCTGCTGCAGTTTAATGAGGCCCTAACTGACGTTCTGATGGGCACTTGGTCCAAGCCCACCACAGTCTCTCCTGTGGATTGGAACGTGGCCCGGTGCCACCACCCAGCTCCGGGCGTCCCCTGCTTTCTGTCCTTACATCCCACCCCTGAGAGTCTGGTTATCCAGGCCTCCACGTCCCAAACCGCCTTCCCATCCGCACCTCCGGAAACTCCCGTTCGCAACTCCAAAAGACTGGAACAGTTAGGCAAGAAACTGTTTTCCTCCATCAGTCTAGGGTTGAGGTCCATTAATACCGCATGCCTTTTGGACCGTTACACCCACTCTCTGTGGGATGCGATGGTGGACGTGCTGCCCCAGTGTCCAGAGGAGACCAGTACACGGCTCGCCCAGGCTCTTGCTGAGGGCTGGGATGCAGCACGGTATTCCATTCGATGTGGACTTGACACCACAGACTCGCTGGGCAGAGCGCTTGCAACGATGGTGGCGATCCGTCGTCACGCCTGGCTGAGGTACACAAACGTTTATGGGGATGTCCAGAGCACTCTCATGGACATGCCTTTCGATTGCCGTCGCCTCTTTGGCGACAAGGCAGATAGCGCGCTGGAGCGCTTCAAGGACTCCAGGGCTACGTCCAAGTCCTTGGGCCTGTCGGCCCAGCGCCAGCAAACTTCTGCTTTTCGCCCCTTTCGTGGGCAAGGAATAGGCATCCCAGCACGTTCGTCTAGCCACAGGCCGCAGAACCAGCCTCAACGTGGTCACGGAGGTGCATTCCGCCGTGGCGGAGCAGGGAGACAGAGAGCCGGTCAGTCCACATCTGCTCCCGCAGCATCTGCCTCAAAGCCTTCCTGTCCAAGCTTTCAGGCCCATTCCATGCCAGTGGGAGGCAGAGTTCGCCATCACCTGCTCCACTGGCGAGCAATCACTTCGGACAGGTGGGTGCTGCAAATCTCCCGAAGGGGCTACTCCCTCCCCTTCGAGACGACCCCTCCAGCCATGCCACCACAGTACCACCGCATGTCAGGGGATCACTTGCAACTTCTGCAGGAGGACGTTATGGCCCTCTTGGCCAAGGGGGCCCTCGAGTGTTCCTGGCCCAGAAGTAGGACGTGGTTGTTACTCCCAATACTTTGTAGTTCCCAAGAAGGGCAAAGGGGGCCTACACCCTATCTTGGACCTCAGGAGCATCAATGTTTTCCCCCGGAAGGAGAAGTTTAAGATGCTGACGTTAGCTCAGGTTTTGGTTGCCCTAGACCCTGGAGACTGGATGATAGTGTTGAACTTGCAGGACGCTTATTTCCACATTTCCGTCCTGCCGGCCCACTGGCGTTACCGGCGGTTCACGGTAGGCCACGAGCACTTTCAGTTTACCGTGCTCCCCTTCGGCCTCACCAGTGCCCCTCGGGTGTTCACAAAAGTGATGGCGGTGGTCGCAGCTCATCTACGCAGATTATAATCCACATTTGTATAGCGCACAATCACCCGTTAGGGTCTCTAGGCGCTGGGGGCCGTCGGGAAGATTAAGCAAGCTATTGCCCAGAGTCGCATGGTGCTGGGCTAACCTGCCGCCGGAGCCGGGGATCGAACCTTGATCCCCAGATTCCAGCGTCAGTCGCCCTGGCCGCGGCGCCACACCTCTCCCCAGATTAGGGGTTTCAGTCTTCCCCTATCTCAACGACTCGCCTCCCACCTCCAGACTACGGCCGACCTCCTGCATTCGCTGGGGTTCTCCATCAACGTGCCAAAGTGACAGAGTCCCTCCCAAAAGCTCCTCTTCATCGGAGCAGTTGTGGACTTGGTGCAGTTTCGGGTTTATCCTCCCGAGCAGCAGGTTCGGGATATTCAGGCTCTGATTCCAATCTTTCAGCCTTTGTCCCCAGTTTGGGTCAGGATGGCCAGACGGCTGCTGGGTCTGATGGTCTCCTGCATCCTGCTGGTACATCACTCCAGGTGGCGGATGCGGGGTCTGCAGTGGGACCTTAAGTTCCAGTGGGCACAAAATCCGGGCAACCTCTTCGACCACGTCCTGATCTTGGAGGGCACTGCAAGACAGCTGCAGTGGTGGCTCACGGACTGCGATTGCGTCAGTGGCAGATCCCTCTCCCTACCCCAACTGGAGTGCACAGTGGTGACTGATGCGTCCCTCCTTTGATGGGGGGGCCACATGGGAGAGGCGGAGATCAGAGGCCTCTGGTCCGGCGGTGTCCCGGCTCCATATCAACCTTCTGGAGCTGCGGGTGATCCGACTTGCACTGAAGGCATTCCTTCCCTCTGTCCGGGGAAGTGTAGTGCTGGTGTTCACGGACCACACCACCGCCATGTGATACTACAACAAACAGGGTGGGGTGGGGTTGTGGACCCTTTGTCAGGAGGCTCTGCTCCTCTGGACATGGCTGGAACATCAGGGCATCACCCTGGTGGTTTAACACCTGGCAGGTTCCCAGAACGCCAGGGCGGACTAACTCAGCTGTCGGTGCATGATGGATCACGAGTTGTGTCCGAAGTTAGACGTGGCGCAAGGTCTCTTTCAACAGTGGGGAGAGCCTTGGTTAGATCTATTCGCCACCGAAGAGAACGCGCAATGTCATCAGTTCTGCGCTTTGGAATTTCCAAAGCAAAACCAAGGCGGCACTCACTCGGAGACGCTTTTCGTCGCGAGTGGAGTTGCGGTCTGTTATACGCCTTTCCGCCTATACCACTTCTGCCCAGAGTGCTGAAAAAGGTCAGGCGCGACTGGGCCCAAGTTACCCTTGTGGCTCCGGATTGGGCACGAAGATACTGGTATCCCGAGCTACCTAGTCTGTCAATCGATCCCCCGATTCAACTGCCTCTTCGGGAGGATCTTCTGTCGCAGCAACAGGGGTCGGTCCTCCACCCGAACCTGTCCAGCCTCCACCTCCATGCGTGAAGATTGAGCGGCGACAGTTGAGGCCATTTGACTTGCCTCCTGAAGACTGCAATGTGATAATGGCAGCCAGGCGTCCCTCCACAAAATCTATATACACCTGCAGGTGGAACAAATTTGTGGCATGGTGCACAGAAAAGGCTGTGGATCCCTTTTCCGCCCCTCTTTCTGAGGTTCTCCTCTTTCTTCTTTCCCTGGTCCAGCAAGTCTCTGCTCTAGGCACCATCAAGGGATATTTTTCATATGTTTCAGCCTTCTTGAGGCTTCCTGATCAGCCTTCTCTATTCAAGTGCCCTGTTGTAAATAGTTTCTTGAAGGGCATTACTCGCATGTTTCCTCCTGTTCCCTTCGTAATGCCTCAGTGGAACTTGAATCTGGTGTTAACTTATCTGATGTGTGCTCCCTTTGAGCCACTTCACAACTGTTCTCTGTGAGAAGTTGACCTGATATATGATGCTCACTAGTTCTAGTGATCACCTTGTATCAGTCCAAACAACCCTTATGGTGATTGGTTGTAAGTCAACCTTATAGACCCGCTATCCTAATGGTACCATGGACAAAGCAGTCTTAGGCTAAACTCTTTTGGCATGTGTAGCCAGCTGGTTTACCACAATATAACCCCTTGAATACCAGATGAAAGGACACCACACAGGTTGTTAAGAAAATAAACAGTATATTTATTAATAACAACACCTCTGAACTCTTTATGAGGTCAGAGGGCTAAGCACATGACAATCTCTTACGAAAAATACGACAAGTTGCACAAAATTACAATGGTGCCCTAGAGGCACAACAAACCATATACTAAGTAAGTGGAATGTGAAAGTCGATAAAAGGAATGGAGCTGTCCAGAGGCTGTAGGATCGTTGGGACCATGCTACACTAACACTAGGTAAGTAATAGGAGGCCCACGGAACGCGTGTGCAGAGTGTGAACTCACACGGGAGATGCGTAACAACGTCTATGGACAGTACAGTTCAAGTTAAAGGTGAGTCCGGACAATCCTGACTAGGTAGGACTAAAACGACTGTGGAACTGGACACTAGGACAGTTGAACTACCCTTGAGCACCGAAATGCTCTTGTTACCTCACCCACGGGCTGCGGGTGCATTGGTGCCAAAGTGTGTCGGGTTCTCGCGTTGAAGTCAATGGAGCCTGAAAGAAAAGATGCTGCAGGCGACCAGGAGGAAGATGTCCGGTGCGATCCAAGGGTGGATCGGTGAAGAAGAGGACCTGAAAGCAGAGGGGACAGTGTTCAGTCACTAGCCAGTGACTGGAGTGGAACCAGGAAGGAACGAGATGTCGTCGTCACGATCAGGTGAAGAGTGGACGCTTGACTCTGCAGCCACGTGGACCAGGAGGTGTCTTCGACAACCAGGATGGAGGCACGAGCTGTCCCACGCGGGCTCTCGCTGTCGGCGGTGTTGGATCCGGAATCGGCGTCAACAGGCCTTGGCAAAGGCAACCCACGCGGTGAGTGGAGAAAGCGTCTGGTGCGGACTAGGAGAGTACGGGGTGCCCCTCTTTTGGAAGGGAGCAAGGGCCAGTCTGGAGCAACCAGACCAGCAGCAAAGATTCAAAGGTTCGTCGTCTAGGAGGCCACTAGCCAGCCGGCAAGTGACCAGACAACGCGTCGAGCAGCAAACAAGCAGAAGGGCCCCACGCAGATCTCGTGGATGCTGGAGGGCTGACCTTCGGTGCAGGGGCTGCTCGGGGCTGGGGCTTCTCAGTCCCCAAAGCACTTGGTCGAGTTTACCTCGGGAGTCGTGCTGGAAGCGAAGTGCAGGTTCGTTCAAGATGGCCGGTCCCACGTGTCTCGTCGCACCCACGGGTCTCAGCTTTGCTGCAGATGTGAGTTGAGGTCTGAGAGGTCTGGGAATCCGGGTCTCGTCGGGCTCTGAAGTCTGGATCCTCGAGGGAAGACGACAAAGTGAAGCCGCTGGACGCTTGATGGTGCCTGCAGTTGCAGGGTGGACACTCCTTGCCCACAAGGGAGATTTCTTCAGTCTTTTGGGCAGCAGAACGTCGAAGTCCAGAGTTTCTTCTTGTAGAGTAGTTCAGGATTAATCTAATTTGGAATGGGACCAGCTCCTACCTTTATCCTGCTAAAGGGGGCTGCACTACTGACTAGGTCCCTCCCCTGGGTGGGACCAGGAAGGGGGTGGTTACACCCCCTATCCTTTTGTCCGGGTTCGTGCCAGAGCTGGGGCAGGGATGCCCCAGCAACTGGTTTGAACCGGTGTATGCACAGGACACCTTGTGTGCCCCAGGCATGTCTCATTCCTTTCAGGCATATCCTACCCAATACACAAAATCCTGTCTGGGGTGGTGCTAGCACCTCCCAAGGCAGGAAACCCTTTGTCCAAGCCGCCCTCGCTGGAAGGACTCCCAGCAGCAGGAGGTCCGACTTGTGTCTGTGGTGGCAGCATCCATTTTGTGATTCCAAGGCTCGAGTTAACTTTAACCGGGGTTCACAGTTACATACATGTCGTGTCCCTCTAGGAGGGTGGAATGCTACCCCCGTCGCCAGAATTGGCGAGGGGGTAGTATTCCAATTCGTATGACACCTTACTCAACATATTTTGATAATGTTAGACCAGAGTTAGCATTTAACCGCGAGGTTGATAATGCACTTAAGAGTATATGGTATAGCGTTATCATGGAACAGCTATTAGGACTTGGTTCCGCAAGCTGCAGACGGGCTCAGCTCATGCCAGAGCACCATCTCACATAATTCCAAGCACTCTGACTTCAGGATTGTTAAGGCCTGCCATAGGAGTGACTGATAGGAGGATATGTGTCCATTTTAGGGTTAGATATAGGTATACTATATCTACAGCAAAGGGTGATTACACCACCTTGCCCCAGCTGTCGTGCAGCCAGTTGTGTCAGTTTTAGATGGCCAGCCAGGGGTGGCATTATACATGCTTCAGCCCCTGGTAGGCCCTGGGTACACCCATGCCCTGGATCCCTAAGGTATACTGTACAGGGACTGATAAGGTGGCCCAGTACCAATTGGTAAATGCACCTAAAGTACATGGTTGTCAATTTAGAGAGAGAACAGCTAGGCTGTTGGTCTGATTAGCAGGCCCACAGCCAGGGAAAGTCGTAAACCAGTGAAGCAAAAAGCAAAAATCTGGGGTGACCATAGGATTGCAGACCCCACTCTCCTACATTCTCTTCATCTTCTGACTCTCAAGACTGCTTTCCTGGTTGCCATCACCTCTGCCAAAAGAGTGAGTGAGCTCCAGGCTCTTTCATCTAAGCCTCCTTCCCTCTCTGTCCATCCGGACAAGGTTGTTCTGAGGACTCCTCCTTCTGTAGTAGGGGATCTCTGTGTATAGTCATAATCTAGTGAATAGTCCCGCCCATGTGCGTGGACCCCGGAGCAATCAAAAATAATCTCTTAAGGTGTCAAAAAATGCAGAACTGCACAGACACTTCAGAGAGAATTTAACTCTTTCGCCGCTATTGATGGAACCGTTCCGTCATGCCCCTCGGGTGGGCTGTGCTCATGACGGAACAGTTCCGTCACGGCCTGCTCGCCACGCCTGCGCGGCGCTGATTTCGCGCCTGCGCTGCGCGTTTCATTAAGCGGGCGGGGCCGTGACTGAACCGTTCCGTCACAAGCACAGCTCACCCGCGAGCCGTGACGGAACGGTTCTGTCCTCCGCGCAGGTGAGCCGTGCGCCCTCCCCGCGACAGTTAGCGCTGCGGCGGAATAGCCGCCGCAGCGAAGGTGTTTAAGACCGATAATGCAGCCTATATCCACAGGCTACACTATCCTGTTTTGAGCCACATAATGGCAGCCTATGGGGCTTGTCTGTCCATGTCTTCCTCTCTATCATTCCAGAGAGGTTTTTTGCTGTTAATGCAAGGAAAATCTGGACAGGCTTTGCTGTTTGTGGATTTTTGGTGGAATTTCTAGTTGAAGTACTGGACAGTGTAGCCTGTGGATATAGGCTGCATTATCTGTCTTTAAATTCTCTCTTAAGTGTCTGTGCAGTTCTGCATTTTTCGACACCGTAAGAGATTATTTTTGATTTCTCCGGGGTCCACGTACATGGGCGGGACTATTCACTAGATTATGACTATAACGGAGATACCCCTACATTCAGAACTGGAGTTACAGGACAGAAACTACTCCTTCTTTTCTACCCAAGGTGGTTACTGCCTTTCACATAATCCAGAGCATTACCTTGCCCACCTTCTTTCTGCCTCCGCACCCTTCGAAAGAGGAAGAGAGGCTCCTCCTTCTGGACCTAAAACATGCCCTTTCCTTTTACCTAAACCGCACACAACAGTTCTGGGTGGATGACCAACTTTTTGTTGGCTACGTGGGCGCTAAGAAGGGACCGGCTGAGCACAAAAGGATCATCTCTCGGTGGGTCGTTTTGTGCATCAAGATCTGTTATTCCTTGGCTTAAAAGGATCCTCCTGAGGGGCTGCGCGCCCATTCCACTTGGGCCACGGCAGCTACTACTGCCTTGGGACGGGAAGTCCCTTTGCAGGACATCTGTCAGGCAGCTACCTGGGCCTCGCTGCACATGTTCGCCAAGCATTACTGCCTGGACAGCCAAGTCTATAGAGACTGCTTCTGTGGCCGTTCAGTGCTCCAGGACTTTCTGGTGTGATTTTGGTACGCAGACCCACCACCGGGGTTGGTATTGCTGGGGTACCTTTTCTAAGGTAAGGAATCGAACACTAATGTGTTTTTTTCAGATGCACAAGTTACTTACCTTCGGTAAAGATATATCTGTAAGAAACATTAGTTAGTGTTTGATTCCTTCCCGTCCCACCCATCCTCCCCGTTCTGCGAACCGATATCTAGGGTTAAGGACATCCCTTTCAGGGCCCTAGTTTCATGGCACCAGTGTTGGTTTCTTGCATGGCTCTGCATTCCTGGCGCGGAAAGCTATTTACAGAAGTGACGTCCGCGCGCGAGGGCGGTGTGCAAGTACTCCAGCGACGTTATCCTGGCGATCACAACACCGACGACGGACGTGGAGCCGCTGACGATGCCTACTGACGTGCAGGGGTACTGATGACGAAAAAATTTCTGGATCCAGTCTGACGCCTGAGGATATTCTTAAGTAAGGAATCTAACTCGAACTAATGTTTCTTACAGATATAACATTACCCAAGGTAAGGTAAGTGTGTTACCCTTCCTGGTGTGTCCTCCAGTTTTTCCCAGCTTTTCCATGCCCGTAAGATATTCCATTTTTGTGGATGATTCAGGGATCCAGGAAACGAAATTTGGGTGTACACCAGATTCATAAAGGGGCCTTTGGAAGAGGGGAGCAACTATGAGGCTTTTTCACATGGTGCAAGGCCACATTCTGAAACTTCAGCATTACCTCAAGCCCACTCAGTTTGTACACAGGAACACTGAACCTGAGAGCAGGACACTTTGTAACCTTTAAACGAAGCAACCATGTTTGTAACCTTTAAACAGAGCAACCATGTTTGTTTGTGAAGAGCTTGTTTATTTTGGGTTTATTTTCACCCACCTCAGTGGTACACATTTGATTTACCTTGAGAATGTTAAATACTGAGTGGATGTGGCAGTTACAAATCTGTGGTGCCAGATCCCTCCTGTGGCGTTGGGCCACCGAACTCTCACGCAAGGCTCAAATCTTCCTTTGTCTGGTACCCTAGCCTCTTTGAACCAAGATTGTTCACCAAAACAGTAGAAAAGCTGGCGAGTTTTAGAGATACTTGAGAGTTCACGAACCTTGCTTATTGGTACAGTTTCTAGCACTTAAAGCTTCTTTTACCGTCCTGTGAATCATGTGTGTTTGTAGAAGGTATAGCATTACTGTTATCCAGTATTATGGGTGTCTTTCATAGATTCACATGCCTGAATCATTCCCCGACGTCGAGACGGGAGTCTCCGGTACATAGAAAAGTAATGTCCTATAGACATGCTTAGAGAATAGTAGGCCTAAAGGCCTCACCTTAGTAACATATTCATGCCCTTTTGTAAAAAGGACCAAACTCTAAACAAGAGCCAATCAGCTATCACCTCCCTCTAGAACCTTCCTGGCAGGAGCCTCAGTCCCTCAGATTTTCTACCGCACGTTGTGCTAAGGGAGTCTCCTCTGAGCTCTGCTCAGATTCTGTGTTTTTTTCACTTCATTAAATAACTTGGTTGTTAAGGATTCTTTCTACTATGGATTATCTTCAAATACATTCTTTAAAGTAGGTCTGGTAAGGAGCACTAAGACCAGTAAGGAAGTTTTTTATTTTCTCCAGTGACAGTGATGAGGCGTTGACCTCAACATCTAGGAGATCTCAAAAGAGAAGAAAATCTCCACAAACTCATTCCTCAGGGGAACGTCCTGAGAAGGCCCTCAAAAAGACCACTCATGAGTCTTCTGGGCACAGTTCTTAAAAATCTCCTCACTCTGTGGAAAAGGAGAGTAAAGGACTTGCTTTTGGAGAAAAATCATGTAAAAAAGATGACTTCTGAGCCGTCAAAATCACCTCCTCTGGTCATAGGACCCTTCCGGAAGGCGTCTTCTATACCTTCTGAGGTAAAGACTAAGAAGTTCGTCTACGATGGCCTCATCTACGATGGCCTAGTCTACGACGGCCTCGTCTACGACGGCCTCGTCTACGACGGCCTCGTCTACGTGTCGACGATATCCTCGTCTACGATGGCCTCATCTACGATGGCTTGTCTACGTTTTCTCGTCTACAACTGCGTCGTCGATGACTGCCTGTCTATGGCGTAGACGATGGCCTCGTCTTCGATGGCCTTGTCTTCGATGGCCTCGTCTACCATGGCCTCGTCTACCATGGCCTCCTCTACCATGGCCTCGTCTACCATGGCCTCGTCTACCATGGCCTCGTCTACCATGGCCTCGTCTACCATGGCCTTGTCTACGATTGCTCCTCTACGACGGCGTCGTCGTCGACGGCCTCGTCTACGACGTCGCCTACGACGGCCTCGTCTACGACGTCGCCTACGACGGCCTCGTCTATGACGTGCTCGTCTATGACGTGCTCGTCTATGACGTGCTCGTCTATGACGTGCTCGTCTATGACGTGCTCGTCTATGACGTGCTCGTCTATGACGTGCTCGTCTATGACGTGCTCGTCTATGACGTGCTCGTCTATGACGTGCTCGTCTATGACGTCGTGCTCGTCTATGACGTCGTGCTCGTCTATGACGTCGTGCTCGTCTATGACGTCGTGCTCGTCTATGACGTCGTGCTCGTCTATGACGTCGTGCTCGTCTATGACGTCGTGCTCGTCTATGACGTCGTGCTCGTCTATGACGTCGTGCTCGTCTATGACGTGCTCGTCTATGACGTGCTCGTCTATGACGTGCTCGTCTATGACGTGCTCGTCTATGACGTGCTCGTCTACGACGTGCTCGTCTACGACGTGCTCGTCTATGACGACATAGTCTATGATGCCGATCTCGTCGACGGGCTCGTCGACTAGGGAAATTCCGACAATTCTGGAATCTCCTATAATGTGGTAGAGAGGGCTACTCAACATTTTAAGATCTCAATGGTCTCTCAAGAACAGGTATGCTTCTTGTATGACTTCACAGAACCTCTCAAGAAGGCAGTAAGGTCAATACTAATTATCGATTACCTATAGTCAGATGGGGTAAAGGTCATGCAGAACCCCTCCTCTGTATCACCAGTGATCCCTCAGTTGGATAAGAAGTATAGGGCGCCAGATACAGCACCGGCGTGTTTAACAGGACATCCTTAGCCGGACTCGGTGGTGACACAGGCAGCCCAGAAGACCTCCAGGAATCCTTCGGCCCCTTTGTCGCTTCCTCCTGATAAGGAGGTAAGAAGAGTGGACAACATTGGGAACAGGTTTTCCTCAATGACGGTAAAGGCCGCTAATGCCCTAGCGCTCTTGGGACGCTATAATAGGCAATTGTGGGCACACATAGCCCCATACCTGTCGGAATTGCCAGATTCATCCAAAGAGGAAGTAAAGAGGATTCTGCTAGATGGTGAGGCATCGGCGTCAGAAACTATAGACTGCGCAATAGATATCGCTATGACAGGGTTCCACCAGTTGGCTGGAGCAGCAGTCTTGCGGCTCCAAGGATGGCTAAAGGCAACCTCTTTCCGTCCTGAGGTGCAAACAAAGATTTTGGACATGCCATATGATAGCCAGTTACTATTTGGCACAAAAAATTGACGAAGCAGACCCAGCGAGAGCTTTGGGCACTCTTCAGTATAAGAACCAGTCCTTTAGTAGAAATAGAGGAAGAGGACAGTCTTCCTACAGAGGAAATTATCAATACAAGTCTTCCTGCTCTTCAGGCCAGAGTAGACCGCAATACCAACAGTGCCAACAACGGCAAAACAAGCAATCCTCTTTTGGGAGGTCGTCCTTTCAAGGTAAAGGACAGCGGAAATAACAAAAATCTACGGCTGCTTCTATGAGAAATCTCGATTATGCTGCAGAAAGGAGCAATAGAGTACCTTCATCTCAAAAGGGAAAAGGGTTTTATTCCTGCTTCTTTTGATCCAGAAAAAAGACAAGAAGTGGAGACCAATCTTGGACCTCAGGGCCCTCAACAAATCCCTAAGTAACAGTCGTTTCGCATGGTAACGATCCAGGAGGTCTTGCAACTACTGTAAGAGCAGGATTTTAGGGCGTCCCTAGACATACAGGACGCTTACTTCCATATCCCAATTCACGGGAATCACAAAAAGGTACTTGCGATTTGCAGTAGCTGGCAGACACTTGCAGTCTGCACCGTGCATATTCACGAAATGTCGTACCCCGGTGGCGGCATATCTGAGACAGTGCCATCACCAAGTCTTTCCGTATCTGAATGACTGGCTGGTCAAGGCTCCATCCTTAGAAGACGCGTCCAGGTCTTCCAACGCCTGTTTAAAGCTTTTTGATTGCTTGGGTCTCACCCTCAATCAGGAAAAATCAGTCCTACAACCTTCTCAGTGCATCAGTTTCCTAGGTGCAACCCTGGACACACGGTCAGCAAAAGCTTTCCCTTCCAGAGAGAGGATGAACAAGCCCCTTGCACTAGCTGCTATAGTAGCCTCGAAGAAAGTCTTGACAGTCCGCCTCTTCAAATCCCTCCTGGGGATGATGTCAGCGTGTATCCTCCTGATTCCTCACTGTCGACTACGAATGAGGAATCTACAGGAGGTGCTCCCGAAGCAGTGGGTCCAATGCACAGGGTCATTCGATGACCACATAAAAGTGAATCCTCAGATGGTCGGACCCCTGCAATGGTGGATGTCATCTCAAAACCTGTCTCAAGGCTTGTCATTCCTGCTTCCGGCTGCTCCTCATGTTGTCACAACAGGCGCCTCCTTGGAAGGCTGGGGAGCTTTTCTGCAAGAGCTACAGATAAGCGGGTAGTGGTCTCCTATGGAGAAGAAACTACATATCAATCTGCTCGAATTGCGGGCGGTCTTCCTGGCCCTTCAAGCTTTCCTGCCAAGAATCAAACATTCCCTGGTGCTCGTCCGGACAGACAACACCACGACTATGCACTACCTCAACAAACGGAGGGACACGCTCGCTGACACTCTCTCGCGAGTCACAAAAAAATCTGGAATTGGCTCATACTCCACAATGTAACCCTAAGGGCGGAATATGTCCCAGGCGCGGACAATGTGCTCGCCGACGCATTGAGCAGGCAGAAAACATAGTCACACGAGTGGGAGCTAGATCAACAAATTATCGACCAGATCTTCTCCAGATGGGGCATGCCGCAAATCGATCTATTTGCGACGAGAATGAACGCCAAATGCCCACGCTTCGCAAGTTGGCATCCCCAGTCAGGGTCCCTAGGGAATGCATTTTCCATCGCATGGCGCAACGTCTTTGCGTACGGCTTTCCGCAATTCCCGAGGCTTCCCAGAGTCCTCAGGAAAATTTAGGTGGAGCCTTGTACTCTAATTTTAATAGCCCCAACGTGGCCGAGTCAACATTAGTTCACAGAGCTCCACCGTCTATCCCTGGAGCCGCCGATCCACCTGCGGCAGTCTCCATCTCTGCTCACAATGAACAACAATCAAGTTCAACTTCCGGATCTGAAGGCTCTCAGGTTAGCTACCGGGCTCCTGAGTTCCACAATCTATATATTCCACAAGACTGTAGAGACATTCTTGCCAGAGCAAGGGCGGATAGCACGACCAAAACGTATTTCCTGCAATAGAAGCGCTTTTGTGTTTGGTGTGCAGATCAAAGCATTCGGCCTTTCTCCTCCTCACCGGAGCAAATCTTACCTTATCTATTACATCTGGCACAGTCGGGCCTAGCCCACTCCTCCATTAAAGTACACTTAGCAGCAATATCTCGTTATAAAAGAACTTCAATGAGTCAATCTCTCTGGTCAAGCAGGTTGATTAAGCAATTTCTAAAAGGATTATACAGATCTTTCCCGCCAGTAAGTGTGTTGCCACCTACCTGGCATCTCAATGCGGTTCTTAACCAGCTCATGAAACATCCGTTCGAACCAGTACACAGAGCTGACCTGAAGTATGCCTTGTGGAAAACAGCACTCCTCCTGGCGCTCACATCTGCAAGGAGGGTCAGTGAGCTACAGGCGTTTTCAATCCAGGATCCTTTTCTACAGTTTTAAAAACGACAGAGTAATCCTGAGAACCAATCCTAGGTTTATCCCAAAAGTCCCATCGGACTTCCACCTAAATGAACCTGCGGTTCTGCGTTCCTTCTTTCCAAACCCAAGCACGGCAGCTGAAAGATCGCTGCATTCTTTGGATCTCAAACAATGCTTGAGGTTTTACATTGACAAAACGAAAACATTCAGGAAATCTAACCAGCTATTCGTAGCTTACAGCAGACCTAGGAAAGGTCTACCACTTACCAAGCAGAGCATCTCCAGATGGATTTCTGCAGCCATTGCTTTTCTGTCATGACCAAGCTGGACAGCTATTGCATTCCAAAGTGAGAGCGCACTCCACGAGAGCTATGTCCACTTCTATGGCGCAAGTCATTGGCATTTGCAGGGCGGCAAAATGGAAGTCGCCGCATACCTTCACTAGGCACTACTGCCTGGATACGGAGCTGATGAATGATGCAGCAGTGGGACAAGCAGTGTTACGCCATCTATTTCAGTAAGGTGAGCCTTCCTCCGTCCCTCCATCCTACTCTGGTATGCACATTTCTTTACTAATACTTATTGTGGATGTCTAATGATGGTTCATGCTCGCATGATGTGTATTATCTAAGGACTTGTATATGCTGTTCCATCAGAAATGTGCACTCTGCATTGCTTGCTACTCTGATTCAGGCATGTGAATCTATGAAAGACACCCATAATACTGGATAAGAAATGCGTTACTTACCTGTAACTGCAGTTATCCAGTATTGGTGTCTTTCATAGATTCACATGCAACCCTCCCGCCTTCCCTGGAAGGACTCACCTAACTCTGTGTCACGCCTACTTAGCTTAGTGCGTACGAAAATCTGAGGGACTGAGGCTCCTGCCAGGAAGGTTCTAGAGGGAGGTGATAGCTGATTGGCTCTTGTTTAGAGTTTGGTTCTTTTTACAAAAGGACATAAATATGTTACTAAGGTGAGGCCTTTAGGCCTACTATTCTCTATGTATGTCTATAGGACATTACTTTTCTATGTACCGGAGACTCCTGTCTCGACGACAGGGAATGATTCAGGCATGTGAATCTGTGAAAGACACCAATACTGGATAACTGCAGTTACAGGTAAGTAATGCATTTCATATAGGCTGTGTTGTATTTACTGTTATGCTGTTGAAAATCTGCTTCCAATTCCTGGAGTAAGTCTTGAACTTTTCTACATTTCAAGAGTTGAGCAACTGAAGGGAATAACTTGTTGTTGTTGAATGTTATTATATTAGTGACTCTTGAACAACAGTGGCATATGACCTCCTCTACAGGATGCTGACCATTAACTACTAAGTGCCCTTGTATCCCCCTAAAAGGCCTCATATCTCCCTTTATACATTTAAGAGGGATTCAAGAGATTTCTTGATGTTTGACTTCTGCAGTTACAGCAGGCTTGATTTTTTTAAGGTGGTAGTCACTGTAAAAGCATCACTGCGCAGATGTCCAAATATTGATGTTGAAGCATGTTTCAATATCGAAGCATGGATTTACATTTAAACATAATACTGATTCTGGCCACTAACCTCTTCTTTTGCCATGATGAAGAGACTTGAAGTCCACAGGTCCGCTAGACTCAGACTCCCATTTTCCTCCTAATGCCCTTGCTGCTCCCTCTCCCTGAGATGTTGCTTTTCTTTACCTAGAACAGTCAATCTTTTTTAGCTCCAAGAAACAACACCTTTCCCCAGTATTGGAACTTTCATAGATTCCCATGCTTTTGTATCATTCCCCGTCGTCGGAATGGGAGTCTCTGTAACAAAATAACATAGCAGTAGGTACAAAAGAGAAAGAAAAGGCCTAGGCCTCATTCCCTTTTGTAGCATATCCGCCTCTTTTTGTAAAAGAGACCAAACTAAGCATCAGCCAATCAGATGAGCCTCAACCCATAGAACCCTCCTGAAGGAGCCTCAGAGCCTCAGATTTTCTACCGCACGTTGTGCTTAGGGAGTCTCCTTTGAGCTCTGCTCAATTTCTACTCTTTTCAGAAGTTTTCTTCTAGATTTCTCTTCAGAATTGTTGGCTTTCCCTTCCAGGATGTATGATAAGGAGAAGGCCCTTTTCAAGCCATGTTCCACCTGTGGCAAGAAAAGATTGTTTGTTGAGGATAAGCATAAAGGTTGTATTTATTGCCTCTATCCTATCATAAGGCTGCGGACTGCAAGATCTGCCGCACCTTTTCTACCAAGACCCTCCGGGATCGTGAGGGTAGGCTTCTTACCTGGCTCCAGAAGTTGAAGTCCAGCAAAAGACACTGTCTCCAGTGACAGTGAAGACTCTTCTTCAGCCTCCTCTACAAGAAGGTCCGTCAAAAGGGGTAGGGTTTCCCCATCTCCTTCTAAGGAGCGTCTAAGGCCTCAAAAAAGACCCCCAGAGAGTCTGAGAGCCAGGGTCCGGTCGAATCTCCTCACCATGGTGAAAAGGAGAGGGAAGGACCATCTACACCTTCTTCTGGGATGAAGACTGATCCAGCCTTCAAAAGACCTTCTTAGTCTTCTGGGAAGTCTGACAGAAGTTCCAAGTCGTCGACGACGCAGATGAAGGCTTCGTCAACGAAGGGGCTGAAGCCTAAGCTTAAAATGGTACCGTCGACAGGCTCGTCCACGGTACAATCGACGTCGACGGGATCGTCGACGAGGACGGAATCGTCGACGGCAGTGTCCGCGTCGTCGTCGATGAGGTAGACGACGACAGGGACGTCGACTAAGATCTCGACGACGGCAGCGACGACTAGGCGTTAGTTGACGGTGGCGACGACGACAGTATCGGCGTCGAGGGCTTAGACGATGACAACATGGACGACGACAACCGCAGGAGCGTCAACGGTCTCGTCGACGACGCCCATCTCGTCGATTGTTCGTTCGTTGACGAAGTCTACTCCGTTGCCGCCGCCGTCTGTAGTATTACCACATACAGCTCCATCGTTGACGGGCTCGTCTGCGATTCTGTCGTCGACTGAAAGGATTACTATTTCTATGAGCAGTATTACACCTGACATGACGTCTCCTAGGAGTTACCCCCTTGCCTCCAGCTCTGCTGTTAGAGGAGGATGATGACGAATCAGAGGATGACGGTCAGGACTCATATGGTTATGCAAACAGTCCATCTCAGCTTCTGGTTAAATGCCAGGAGTTGGATTCCGAAGGGGAGTACCAGCAGGAATGTGGGTATCCTCATTCTGCCCAGCCACAACAGTATGCGAGGCAAGACATGGTGTCTGTACCATCTTCTCTCTTGCAGGATCTCCACAACATGCTGCAGCAATACAAATCTAGATGTTCACAGCCTGCTGCTGTTCCGACTACGCAAGCCCTGCCTTTCCCTGCGGCTCCTACAGTGGTTTCTCCAGAATTGCCGACTCAGGTGACATCTCAGCCGCAGACACTGGTTCCACAGGTATCTCCGATACCACTGGACACTCATGATGATTCCTCGGATGGGAATCAAGAATTTGATGGCAGACCTGATCAAGGTGTAGAATGGGACGAGTATGTCATCCCAGACCCAGCTTCACCATGTCCGGATCAGGTGGACTTCCCGCCAGCGGATATAGGGGGGTTCCATAAGCTGATGGAGAGAGCGGCTGGCAGATTCAAGCTACCAATGCCTTCTGTTCCCACCGAATGTTTTTTATATGACTTTAAAGAGTCTTATAACAAGACTACTAGATCTATACCTATTGTCCAACATGTTTGGGATGAAGGCATTAAGGCAATGAAGAATCCAGCGACGGTGGTCCCTGTACTACTGCGCCTCGACAAAATATACAAGGCACCTGAGGATGGTCTGGCATCTTTTTTTTTTCAGAACAAATTTTATTAGTGTTATGGCAGTTGACAGAATACAAAAGAAACACTGCTCCCAAGATTGCAGAAAGACAGTGAGCATAGAAGAGCAACAGCGTTCAAGAAATTCAGTCAACATTATCCAACACCCCCCTCCCCGCATCCCCACCCGGGTCCCACCCCCCTCCCTGCACGGTGTTCATATTGTCCAGAAACAGGAGCCAAAGCAGCATGGTAGCGACAAGTGGACAGTTCACATGAGGGTAGTATAGACGTGATCTGTATCAGAGGCTTGTGGCGCTGGGGGGTCCAGCAATAGGCCCCTATAATCAGCCCATTTCTTCCAAATCCTATAATGTTTCTTGGGGCAGCCTCTGGCCTCAAAGATCGGGCGTTCCAAACCCATGCTAAAGTCCATGCCCCGCTTCCACACCCCCACCAACGGAGCCTTGGGGGCTTTCCAGGCTTGGGCTATATCTCGTTTGGCTATTGTAAGACCCAGAAGGAGCAAGTGTCGTTTATACAGATTACCCCCCACTCTTTCCATAACGTGGAGCAGGCCAAGTTGCGGCGTGCGAGGGAGCTCCCATGCCAACACTTCCTCCAAGCATTCCCATACACCGGTCCAAAACCTCTGCAGCCGTGCACATCCCCATACTGTATGTAAGAAGGAGCCTACCTCACTGCCACACCTCAAACAATCCGGGGAGGCTATCAGCCCCGCCTTCCACAATCGTTCCCTCGTGTAGTATGCCCTGTGCAGGTATTTAAATTGAATAAAGCGCAGGCGCACCGCTATCGCAGCTCCCCTAGGGGCCTCCAGGGCTTCTCTCCAGTCCTCCTCCTCCAAGTCTCCCAGGTCGCCCTCCCAGACCGCCCGCAATTTATCAAGAGAGGGGGAACAATGCGTAACTAACGTTTGATAGATGGTTGAGATTTTTTTTGATTCCAATTCCCCCATAAAGACTTTTGCTTCCAGGGGACTAAACTCCGGCAAGGACGATAAGTCCGCTAGTGCGGGGGTCAGGGCGTGGCGGAGCTGCAGGTACCTGAAGAACTGGGACCGGTGCATATCGAATTCATCTTGCAACATCTGGAACGATTTGAGGACTGTGCCCTTCAGGATGTGACCCAGCGCCGAAATGCCTATGGCATCCCAGCCCTCAAAGCCCCGGAGCGCAGCCAGGCTGGGCAGTCTCCCATTGTGCCATAGAGGGGTTTCGCCCGTGAGCGTGTTCCACCATCCCATGCGGCGGAGCGCATCGCGCCACACTTTGAAGATTACTTGCGTGGCCCTCGGGAGTCTCTTCCGGATAGTCGCCGAGTATAAAATAGTATGGAGCGTGTGTGGGTCCATCATATACCTCTCTAGGGCATAGGTCGGGTCAGTGCGATCCCCGTACCACCATTCGTTAAGAACAAGTAGGTGCGATGCCTGATAGTAGGACTGGACATCAGATGCGGCCAGTCCCCCACAGTAGGTCGACAGGAAGCAGGTGCGGAGCGCCACTCTTATCGCTCCACCGGCCCATAGGAACCGACCCAGAGCCGAGTTCACCTGACGAAACCATTGCTGCGGAATTGGGTACGGGTAGTTCTGCAATTGGTACAAGATTCGGGGTAGGGCCACCATCTTAAAAATGGCCGAACGGCCATAGACATTTAGAGGCATCCTGGACCACATCTGCATGTCTGAGCGGATCCTGTCCCAAACAGGCACTACATTACGGGACCATGACACTCCCTGCACATCGGTTAGAAAGACACCAAGATATTTAAGGCCTCCCGCCGCCTCCTGAAGGGCCGAGGCCCAGGGACCCAAAGTCCCCCTGTCGCCCAGGACCCACAGCTTCGACTTCTGCGGATTGAGCCGGAGGCCCGACACTTCACCGAAAATGCGCATTATTTCAAGGACCCTCGGCCCCGATTTATTGAGGTCTGTAAGGAAGAACAGGACGTCGTCCGCATATAGCGCAATCCTGTCAGATGGGCCCCCAACCCACTCCACACCACGCAATTGGGCATCCATCCTCACCCAGGCCGCAAGCGGTTCCATAGCCAGGGCGAACAGGTAAGGTGAGAGAGGGCATCCCTGTCGGGTGCCACGACCGATGAGGAATGTGTCAGAGGTGGCTCCCGCTATTCTGACCGTCGCCGTCAGGTCCGTATAGAGCAGATGAATGTACGACAGGAAACGTGGGCCCAGATTGAGCCGGAGGAGGAGGGCCCGGAGGTATGACCAACTCAGGGAATCGAAGGCCCGGTCCATGTCCGCCAGCAGGAGGGCCGCGGGGATGCCCGCTGCTCGTGCCGCCTCCACCACCAGGTGAGCGCGACGTATGTTGTGTCTTGTAGCCCTGTGAGGCATGAAGCCTGCCTGGTCGGCATGGATCAGGTCCGTGATGTAAGGGAGAAGACGGTTCACCAACGCCTTAGCCAATATTTTCGCTTCAAAGTTCAGCAAAGAGATCGGCCGATAAGAGTCCGGGCTGTCTTGGGGCCTTCCCGGTTTGCAGAAAACTACGATCTCAGCGTGTCGCCAGTCCGCTGGCAATCTGCCAAGCTCCCGAGCCGCCTCCAGTGCCTTCCTATAGCGCATCCCCAATTGGAGATGAAACAACTTCATAAATTCGCAGGGGAACCCATTGGGCCCAGGGGCCTTGCCCGTGTTCAGGCCACCCAGTGCTTCCCCAAGCTCCTCCGCCGACAGTGGGAGGTCTAGGCGGGCCCTCGCCTCATCCGAGAGCGCCCGGGGAGGAAGGTCTGCGAGAAATTTGTCAATCTCCTCCGCTGGGAGAGATTCTCGGGGGGCATACTGGGTCTCGTAGTATTGAGCAAACATCTGGGCCAGGACCTCAGGGGCCGAGACAGGGCCACCCGCGGCATCTCGGAGACCCGGCAAGGGCTGGGCTTGATAAGTGCTTTGACATAGCCTATATAGCATTGTGCTAGACTTGTCCCCCCATTGATAGATTCTGCTCTGCGTAGCGAGCCAGGCCTGTCGGGCTTCGTCTAACAATAGCGAGGTGTATGACTGTTGGAGGTGCAGGAGCCGGTCCACAGCCACTCCATCCTCCCCCGTGAGACATCTGGTCTCCTGGTTCCGCACCCGGTCGGCCGCCTCCTCCACCTCCCGCCTGCGGGCCCTACGATTCGCAGCGCACCACGCAATGTCCACGCCCCGAAGGACTGGCTTGAGGGCCTCCCACAGGGTCATGGCATCTATACTCGGGTCCTCATTCTCTGACCAGTAGTGCGAGATAGCCTCCCTCATGTGCGATTGATAGTCGCGGCGCTGCAAGTGCCACACAGAGAGGCGCCAGCGAAACGGTTGTCGCCGCACACCGAGGCTCAACGTCAGGGCGACCGGGGAGTGATCCGACAGGCCCCTCGGAAGTATGGAGGTGGAGTCAATTCTGCCCAACCAGGGTTGCGGGACGAATAGGTAGTCCAAGCGCGAAAAGGATTTGTGGACCGCAGAGACAAATGTATATTCACGATCACATGCATGCTGGTGGCGCCAAGCGTCAATCCATCCCATCCCCTGCGCCATCCTACTCAGCCTCGTAGAGGCATCTGACAATTGACCACCCCCAGGCCTACAGCGGTCCAGTCTCCCATCCATCACATCATTCCAATCACCACCCACTACTGTCAACACATGCGGAAGAGTCGTCCATACCTCGAACAGTCGTTCAATCAGGGCATCTTGGAGTGGGGGTGGAGCATACACACTCCCGAAAACCACCGGCTCACTCCCCAGACTCCCCTTAACAAAGACATACCGACCATGCACGTCCAGCCATTGTGTTTCATGTGTGTAGGAGACCCTACGGTGTATGAGAATTGCAACTCCTCTGGACCCTCGTGTAAACCCGGCATGGAACACCTGATCATACCCGTATCTGCGTAGGCTCAGAACCTTGGTGCCCAAGAGGTGAGTCTCCTGAAGGAGCAACACATCCGCTCTTTCAGTCTTCCCCAGACGTAGGACTGCACTCCGTTTAATTTTGTCGAGCATCCCTCGCACATTCCAGCTCAAAATTCGCATGGAGGCCAGCGGGGGGCTCGCCCCCAGTACATCAGCCGCCATCAATCATCCAGATTCCGAAATCGTCAGGCCACTGAGGCCACACACACATGCTCAGTCGTCTCCAGGTTCCCATGTACACCGTGCTAAGGCCCTTCCCAACTTCCCTCCCCACCATCCCCGGAACCCCCAAACTCCCGTCCCTCCCCCTGCAAACTTCCCCCAGAACCCAACCACCCCAACAACCTCCCCTCCAACCCCCCACCCCATACCTCAGCAACATTGAAGTACCTGTCGCGATGCAGGCAATCTCAGCCCTCCAACGGGAGGCCCAAGACCCACTGCACCAATGGATCCCACCCAACTACCCACAAAGTACCCAACTACTTCCCACTCAACACCTGGGAACGAACTCCGGGGGTAGGCCCGCCCTTGGAGAGGCGTCACCCGACCCACTGTCCACCCATGAGTACGAAATTGTGTAGTCCATCAATGAGTGGCATGTCCGAGAGCAGCGCCTGGCCTATACTATACTGCCAAGCACTTCAATAGTCCTGTAGATCCATCGCCGGAGTCAGTGTGAAGAGAAGGGCGTCAGGATTTCGATGGGGAAGAGTCCGTCTCCTCCGGAGCCTCGGCCGACTCGTCGCGGGGAGGAGGGCGTTTCTGGGAGCGCGCCCTCCAGTTGCTTCTGCTGCGTGACCTTCTGGGTGGTTTCGGAGGTCTCCCGGTGGTCGACGAGTCCGAGTTCCGCCTGGGAGGGGTATGCACCTTGACACGCACAGTCTCGTCCGTCCATTCAAATACTTCCTCCGGAGAGTTGAAGAACTGGGTGCGGGACTGGAAGACCACTCGGAGGCGGGCCGGGAAGAGTAGAGCGTAGGGAATTTTGAGCTCCCGCAAACGTGCTTTTGCCGCGGTGAACGACTGCCTCTGCTGTTGGACCAGCTTTGTGTAGTCCGGGAACACAAGGATTTTGTGGTTCTCAAACATGAGAGGGTCCAGGGCGCGGGCCTGTCGCAGGATAACATCCCTGTCGTGATAGTTGAGCAACTTGGCAATCACCGAGCGGGGGCGAGCTCCAAGAGGTGGTTTTGGAAGGAGTGCTCGGTGCGCCCGCTCTACCACAAAGCAGCGCGATAGGGTGTCTGGGGGGAGCCATCCCTCAAGCCATTGGGTCAGGAAGGCCACCATATTTCCTTTCTCACAGTCCTCCGGGAAGCCAACGAAGCGCAGGTTGTTCCTTCTGGCCCTCCCTTCCGCATCTTCCACCCGCAGCGCAAGTCCCTTCTGAATCCCCTCCATGGCGGCAACTTTCTTCTTGAGGACGGCCACATCATCCTCGACCTCCGTGATCCTGGATTCCGTTTCGGTGATGCGGGCCACCGCATTGCGTAGGTCCTGTCGGAGCAAGGTCACGTCGGCACCGACCGCCCCGATCTTCGCATCCAACATGTCCCTCGACTGCGTGATCGCCGCCATCAGCGCCGCGTTGTCGGGTCCCGCACCCTGGGGACCCCCAGATGCTCCGGCCGTCCCACTGGGTCCTGCAAACTTGTCCATTGGGCCCTGCTTCGAAGCATTGCTGCTGTTGCTCCCTCTCGTCATGGCGCGGATAGAGTGATGGTTCCGACCACGAGGGACCAGCAGTCCAATGTGCTCCGCACGTCGTGCACGGCCTCTGATTATGGACGTCTCCCTGACCGCCGTGAGCCCGTGGAGACGGAGCGCACCCCCGTGAAGCTCCCGCAAGGTGCTATACGTGCGGTGGCAGGGGATGGTGTCACGCGGTATCGAGACCGTTCACTACGCTGCGGGCCCGCAGCTATCAGCTCAACATCCGTGCCCCACCTCCCAGCTGTAGTAGCAAAACAATTTGGGGGGCCTCTTGTATGCCCAGGATCGTGCCAGTAGACTGCGGGGGTCTGTCCAAGGCACCTTCCCCCCACCGTGGCCCGAGGCGGCCACCGAGCAGGAGTGTAGCAGTATTCCAGCCCCAGGAAGAGCCCGGCAGGGTCGCAGTCCGAATATGGAGGGGGGAGGGGGGGGGGGGGGGGACGAGTAGGGGGTCGGCGGGGCCGCTACCCCCCTAGTGTGCCAGTGTCTCAGAGCCCCGCGGCTCGATCCCGCCGCCGAGTGGGGCCAGGCACAGTCTCAGGGCGTCCCCTCCCCCACTAGGCCTTACACCCAGTCACCTCTCCTTACCCCACCTCCGCTGGAGAACGGGCGTCGATTTCGTCCTCCCCAGCCGGTGCAGCCGCCACCGCAGCAAGTGTCCAGGCGTCAGCGGGGCTCGATCAGTCCCGGTCGCCTCTCCGCCACTGGACTTCCACTGAGGCGGCACCTTCCGGCCGGCGCGCCCCGGCTGCCATACACTTCCGGGCGGATCAGCCCAAAATCAAGGTCCCGGTCGTGCTGTAGAGGCAGGCCCCTTCGCCGTCAGAAGTCTCGGCGGCTGTATCTCCCCAGCCGCAGACCGCCGGGACACCGGAGTCACTGCCGAGGCGTCGCCGTCGGATCCGCCGCTTGCCACCAGGTTTTTGGGCGCAGTGCGGTCGGGGCGACGTAGGATGCAGGTAGGATATGTGGCTGGCGGGACGGAGCTCGGTTAGGCTGCGTCCGCCATGTTCGCCGTCTTGGCCACGCCCCCTGGTCTGGCATCTTTGACGGGACACCCAAAACCGAACTCTGTAATTTTGCAAGCGGCACAAAGGAGGTCACACAACCCTTCAGCTCCTTTGACAACTCCTCCAGATAAAGAAGGCAGGAGGTTAGACAACGCCTGAAAGAGGTTCTCTTCAATGGCTAGTCTTTTGGTGCGAGCAGCGAATGCCTTGGCTTTATTGGGCAGGTACGATCGCCAACTATGGTGTGACGTTTCGCCACATTTGGATCAACTTCCTCCAGAATCAAAAACAGTGGTGAAGAAGATTTTACAAGAAGGGGAAGCAACGTCAATGGAAATTATAGACTGTGCCATGGACATCCCCACAACAGCTTTTCGTTCTTTGGCTGGTGCTGCAGTCCTTCGTCGCCAGGGATGGCTCAAGGTGACTTGGTTCAGACCCGAAATCCAGAATAAGATCCTGGATCTACCTTTCGATGGAGAGGCATTGTTTGGAAAGTTGATAGATGACACTCTCCAGGATATTAAAAAAGGCACTAAGTCTCTGGGTACGCTTCAGTACCGTAATGCTCCATTCAGAGGTTCTAGAGGCAAGAGTACCACGTACAGAGGCTCTTACCAGCAGCAATGGTACTCATCGTATGGCTCAGGTTTGCAACAATACCGCCAGTCTTATCAGCAAAGACCAGGCCAGTCCTCGAAATTCTCAAGACCTAATAATAGAGGAAGGCCTCCTGGCTCTTCCTACTGTGCCAACCTCCGCAAGATCATCAATTGGAGGCAGGGTGTCTCAATACCTTCAGAATTGGTTCAAGATAACATCAGACCGTTGGGTGCTAAACATCATTCGAAAGGGCCATACTTTGGAATTTACGCAAATCCCATCATCCAAGCCCCCGGCCACCATTCCATCGAAACATCTGCGTCTTCTGAGGCTCGAAGTTAATCAGATGCTCCTGAAAGGTGCGATAGAGCCGGTCTCCTCCACCCAAAGAGGAGAAGGATTCTACTCCAGGTTCTTCCTGATAAGGAAGACACTAGAGAAATGGCGCCCCATTTTAGATCTCAGGGAGCTCAACACCTATCTCATCTCCCTATCTTTCCGGATGGTCTCACTTCAAGACATACTACGTCGCATCAATCCAGGGGATTTCATGGCCACGCTCTATATCGAAGATGCGTACTTTCACATACCGATTCACCCAGCACACAGAAGGTTTCTACGATTTACAGTAGCCAAGAGCCACTTTTAATTCAGGGTTTTACCCTTTGGTCTCCGCTCAGCCCCAAGAATGTTCACCAAGGAGCTGGCAACAGTGGCTGCGTTTCTACAGAAGAATCACTTTCAAGGGTGTGGCGCCACGGCCAGGGCGACTGACGCTGGAATCTGGGGACCACGGTTCGATCCCCGGCCCCGGCGGCAGGTTAGCCCAGCACCATGTGACTCTGGGCAATAGCTCGCTTAATCTTCCCGACGGCCCCCAGCGCCTAGAGACCCTTACGGGTGATTGTGCGCTTTACAAATGTGGACTTTACTTTACCTGGACGACTGGTTGCTGAAGGCTCCGTCCAGGGAGGCCACGAGGGAAGCGGTCAACGCATGCACAAACCGGTTTCAGAATTTGAGTCTCACTCTAAACAAGGGGAATTCATCTCTGGTTCCGTCCAGGACTGCTCGCTTCCTGGGGGCCATTTTGGACTCTAATCTCAAAAAAGCATTCCCAACCTTGGAGAGGCAGGAAAAACTACAAACCATGGCGCTAGCCTTAAGAAGAAGGTGTCTTTCAGTACGCCATTACAAATCTCTTCTAGGAGTGATTTCTTAATGCATTCCTCTAATTCCACACTGCAGATTGAGAATGCGTCCTCTTCAGGAGCAGCTGGACATCCAGTGGAGGCAGATTCACGGTTCGTTCGACGACAAAGTGACCATCACCTTGGTAATGAGAAAAGCCGCCTTGTGGTGGACAAGGCAGGAGAACTTGTCCCAAGGTCTATCCTTCGTAAGCGAGCTGTCTCCTCAGGTTGTGACGACCGATGGGTCATTGGACGTCTGGGGGGCAGTACTGCTGGATCTGCATGTCAGTGGAAATTGGCCACCTCAGAACCGTCTGCTTCACATCAATCTCTTGGAACTCTGGGCAATCAAACTAGCTCTTCAAGCTTTTCTCCCTCGACTAGGAGGTTCGAAGGTTCTAATCCGGACGGACAACACCACGGCAATGCATTACATAAACAAGGAAGGAGGAACCAGGTCTCTCCCGTTATCTCAGGAACCTCAAGGAATCTGGGAATGGGCGATCCTTCACGGGATTTCACTGCAGGCGGAACATCTGCCAGGGATCTTAAATGGAAATGCCGACAGACTAAGCAGGCTATCCTCAGTTAGTCACGAGTGGGAACTGAACCAGCGGGTTCTGGACAAGGTTTTCCAACAGTGGGGCATGCCTGCAATAGATCTATTTGCCACACCGACCACCAAGAAATGCCGGTCTTATGCAAGCAGGCTTCACCATCAAGGATCATTGGGGAATGCTCTTTCGATAGCCTGTTTAGGGACATTTGTTTACGCCTTTCCCCCCATTCCAATGATCCTGAGACTTATCAGGAAAATCAAAGTGGAGCCATGCAAGATGATCTTGATAGCCCCTGCTTGGCCGAGACAGTTCTGGTTCACGGAACTCCCTCTGTTGTCGCTTGTTCCTCCTCTTCCCTTGCGAACCATTCCGGACCTTTTCACAATGTCCGAGGGACAAATTTTGCATCCGGATCCAGCTTCATTGCACCTGACAGCATGGCTCCTGAGCAGCGAGAATTCATGAACCTTCCCATCTCAAATGAAATAAGAGGTTCTCTCCCAGGCTAGAGCTCCTTCCACGAATAAGACTTACCGTTTCAAATGGAAAAGATTTTGCATTTGGTGCAGGAAAGAGGGTGTTGACCCTTTCTCTTCTCAACCTCATCAACTTCTGCCTTATTTTTTGTCCTTAGCTAAGACGGGGCTGGCCCATTCGTCCATAAAAGTTCACTTGGCAGCGATTTCTCGGTACAGACGTTCTGCCTCTGGGCCGTCTCTTTGGTCTTCTAGGATAATTAAACAGTTTCTTAAAGGATTGTTCCGTGTCTATCCCCCAGTGAGGCCTCCGCCTCCTACTTGACAACTGAATTTGGTCCTCACACAGCTCATGAAAGAACCATTTGAACCAATACATCGAACGGACATGAAATTCCTTTCCTGGAAATTGCCTCTCCTTCTTGCCCTCACATCGGCAAGACGCATTGGGGATTTCCAGGATCTCACAATTCAGGAACCGTTTCTCCAATTCAAAAGGAATACAGTAATCTTAAATACGAACCCGAGGTTCATACCCAAGGTGCCCTCGGACTTTCACTTGAATGAGCCGGTTTTTCTTAAATCTTTCTTTCCTCACCCTTCCACACCAGCGGAGAGGTCACTGCATTCTCTGGATGTACAACGGTGCTTAAAATTTTATTTGGATCGCACCAAAGGATTTGGTAAATCTTCCCAATTGTTCATTGCTTTTGGTGGTCCTCGCAAGGGCCTCCCTCTTTCAAAACAAAATATTGCGAGATGGGTTTTCAGTGCAATTCTCCATTGCCATTCGACAGCGGGTGAGCCGCTGACCAGCAGAATTAGAGCGCATTCCACAAGATCGGTGGCTTCTTCAACAGCTGTCTTTGTGGGAGTGCACATCAGAGACATTTGCAGGGCTGCGACTTGGAGCAGCGTGCACACCTTTACAAAGCATTACTGCTTGGAATCCTTGCCACAGGAGGACACAGCTGTGGGCCAGGCAGTTCTGAGGAACCTCTTCCACTAATTGGTGAGCTTTCCTTTCTATCCTACCTTCTTTTTTTCTGCACATTTTGTATCTTCATGTAATGATGGCTATTGCAATGTATGTTTATACCACAAAATGTGCTTTTTATTGCTGACCGCTTGCTACTCTGATACAAAAGCTTGGGAATCTATGAAAGTTCCAATACTGGGGCAAGAAAACAAGTTACTTACCTGTAACTTTGGTTCCCCAGTATTAGTAACTTTCATAGATTTCCATGCACCCACCCACCTCCCCGAGGGAAGCTCAGCCTCCAGCAGATATGGTTACTGTTACACAACGGCTACGAAAATCTGAGGCTCTGAGGTTCCTTCAGGAGGGTTCTATGGGGTGAGGCTCTTCTGATTGGCTGATGCTTAGTTTGGTCTCTTACAAAAAGAGGCGGATATGCTACAAAAGGTAATGAGGCCTAGGCCTTTTTCTTTCTCTTTTGTACCTACTGCTATGTTATTTTGTTACCGAGACTCCCATTCCGACGACGGGGAATGATACAAAAGCATGGGAATCTATGAAAGTTACCAATACTGGGGAACCAAAGTTACAGGTAAGTAACTTGTTTTATTCTACTGTCAGAAGCTGCATGGTTCCTCAGCCAGTGACTACTATACCACTACATGTTTACCTCTCCGGTGTGTCCAGTACTGCCTCTCCACCAAGGTGTATTTGTATATCCTTGAACTTTGAAGTCCCAGAAGAGGGTTTTTTGCACACACGAGCACATTACAGAGCTTCTTGAATCCTGTCATTTTTGACAGAATTTTCCCTCAAAGCTCCTGCAGTGTGCAAACTGTCACCCCCTAAGCATGGGTACTTTACTACTTGAAGTCATGGAATGCTCCAGCCACCTCTAGGCCATGGATTTGCTGTCCCAAATCCACTTCTGCAGAACCGATTCAGACACTTTTCCCACTGTGGCTATTTGTCAGACGGGCAATGATACAAACTGTTCCAGCATCTAAAGGTCGCCGTGGACCAGATTTTTGGTTACTTACCAGATCCCTCTGGAGCACCTTCTGGATCTCTAGGATTTGAGGGGACTTCTAGTTGGTTCACTGTTGGTGGACAGGTCTTCACACCAACTGTTCCCCTCCACCTCTGACAGAGGCTGACCGCTTCACAGGTTTCGGCCTGTGGGCTCTGACCCTGGCACCATGCATGATCCCTTCTTAAGTGCCACGACCAACACCACTGTCATGTTTCATTGCAGCTACAGACGTCAACGTAAACGTAGTTGATAGTTGTATCACTCTAGAGCCACCCTCCAATGGCCAGAGCTCTGCCCACTCAGAACAGGTCACCTTCACCCCACAATATAATATTGGAGAGATAACCAATACGATGATGTAAATCTTTTCGATGACCTCAAAGACCAGTGTGCTGGGCACATCCCCAGACTTTGACCTCCCTTACCAAATCAAGCCACGGCCACTGAAGAGTCTATATCCTTAACATTTATTTGGAGAGCGGATGATGATCTTAACCTACCGTATCCATGCAAGAAGTCAAGACTAATAGTCTTACAGAGGTCCTCAACAAAGCACTGTTCAACCAGGAACCTTTCCTCTCAGTTAATGAGGTCCTGATGGATATTTTGGTAGGCAAGTGGGCAAAGCTAGAATCTTGCCTTCCACTTAATTGTTAGATGGCAAGACTGCACAGGCCTGCTCCCAGAGATACAGATTTCATGCTGCAGCATCTCACTCAGGATAGCCTAATGGTCTAAGCATCAGCTATTTGCTTGAACCTCGCTGTCTTCTCTACCACTCTACATGACTGAATCTACAAGGATTGATACATTTGCTAAACAAATGTTCTCCTTAGTCACTCTTGCCCTTATGTCTCTAAATACAACATGCTTTCTGGACAGATATTCTAATGTACTGTCGGCCAAAATTGGCAGAAATGTTGCCAGCTGTCCAGATGACGTTTGTTCGAACGAACAGTGGCTTATAATTAAGGGTCCCGGTTTTCCGTTTTTACGGATTTTTACAGATAAATACAGACAGAAAACAATGTGTTTTCCGTCTGCATTTTTCTTTAAAAGTGGATAAATACAGAAAATTGTGCTTCTTTTAAGTGACTCTCCGTGCTTTCTTTTATGAATTATAGGCCAGCAGCTGAGCAGATGGACAGCATGGGAAATTAAATAACAGGATGAAATGTCTTTAAATAACGGAATATGTTAACATATATTTATGGTATAGTGCGAATATCTACCAGTGTATGTATTGTGTAATATTTGGCAGCTCAAATAGCTAAAACACGACAGACATCAAAGTATGAGTGCGCGTCTGTCAGTTTAAAAGGAAAGGAAATGTACAGTTTTACAACTTTATTTATATGCAAACTCAATTTTTTTTAAATAAATACAGATAAAATGGCCCAAAAATAAATATGGATAAATACAGACGGAAATGGTCAAAAAATAAATACTATAAAACCGGGAGCCCTACTTATAATAGACTGACAAGATGCAGCGAAAGTATTCAATTAAATCCAACCTGAACACTACTGAATGTCTGGGTAGCAGAATCGGTACCAGTGTAGTGCTTTGGCACCACACCTGGATTTGCTCCACGGGCTTCTCAGCAGATGTTCAGCAGTCCCTTATTCACATGCCTTTTGACTGCTCTAGGAGCGAAGACCGACTCAACCTTTCAATGGTTTTCTGGGCTCATCACCGCCTGTGTGGATGTTCCCTGACAACAAACCTACTTTCGAGGCTTCAAGAGAAACTATCAGCAGAGCAAAAACAATACGTGCCACAGCAGGCATTCCATACCTGTTGGGATAGAGACTTAGGACCAAACCAACCTCTTCTGGGCCCCCCAGGGTAAAGGAGCTACCCAAACCTCTTCCCTTCTTCCGCAGCCACTGCAAAACCTTTTTACATCTCGCTTGGTGGCTTAATATTGCCCAGTGGGAGGTCGCTTCACCTTTCACCTCCTCAGATAGAGGGCATCACATCTGATCAATGGGCGTTCCAGATGGTGCTACAGGGGTGCTCCCTACCTTTCCTCCCATCACTTGGATATTTCACCCACAATTCCCGTAGAACTACTACTTGTGAATACTCCACAAAGCAGTTAAGGTTCTCTTGGCTAAGGGAGCAGTAGGAAGCGTGTCAGCATCATAGATTTGGACTAGTTGCTAGTCCTGTTATTTCCTAGTACCAAAAACGGACTGAGGCCTTTCGCCCCATCCTCAATCAAAGCAGTTAAGGTTCTCTTGTCTAAGGGAGCAGTAGGAAGCGTGTCAGCATCCTAGATTTGGACTAGTTGCTAGTCCTGTTATTTCCTAGTACCAAAAACGGACTGAGGCCTTTCGCCCCATCCTCAATCTTGTCATTTTGAAGATGCTCACTCTGGCCTATGTTCTGTCTGTCCTGGATGTAGGAGAGTAGATGGCAGCATTGGACTTGCAGAACGCATATTTTCACTTCCCCCGTCCTATAGTCTATTAGATGTTAACTGGGGTTTCAGGTAGGCCAAGAGCACTTTCAGTTCTATCTGCTTCCCTTTAGCCTTACCAGCGCGCCTTGGGTGTTCACAAACGTGATAGTGGTGGCCGCAGCCCATCTGCGGACTTTGGGAATAATACTCTTCCCATATCTCTGACTGGCTGAAAGTGTCTCGCAGGAGTCAGTCATATGCTGCCTCCAGACAACGGCTTACCTATTGACATTGTTTGGACTCTACGGTTCCTGCTGTATTCATGCCCCAACACCATTTTGCCCCCACACCCTTCCCCCCCACCTTCTCCTTCACATTTCATATCCTTCACTGCTCCTGTGCTTCTCCTTCATTTTTCGTTACTTGATTTGAGAAGCCTCCATACATGGAGGGATTTGGGGCTCTACCTACTCCATGGTAGTGTCTGAAAACAAGGATTAACAGACTGTTTTAGAAAGCGAAGGCAGTTAGTTGCTCTGCTAAGATTTAGCAGCTGAGAGACCGGACTCGGTGAGGCTTGATGGTGTGCGTGGCTCAGGGAGGCAGCTCACCACTGTGTGCGCCCCTTCCTGGGGAACCGAGGGGTGGTTGAGCGTACGTCAGGGCATGTAGGTTTCATTCTTGCCAAGGCTCTACGGCCTCAAGATTTAAGGAGCTGTGTCCACTTCAGGCTGCTACTGAGTCATCCAGACAGGCAATGGTGTACTGCGGATAGGATTTGAAATTCGGAAAACTTCTTGGAATTCAGAAAATATGGTGGTTACAGGTGTGTGGTTGAGGTGGCGGCAGCAGTGAAATAACGACGAGGTAAGTCAGTACTATGTGTGGTGCAAATGGAGGCAGAAGATGGCGCCGACTGGAGTTGCTGGAGATAATTTGTTTAAGGCGATTATGTCACAAGTCAGCTGACTGGATATTCCTGTGCACATTAGAACTGTTGAATTGGCTACTAATAACTTGGTCAGCCTTGCTTGACCAGAGATTTCAGGGTGAGACAGGCTTACTGCTGTGCATGTGGAGAGGTGGCATACCAAACTCTACAATCACCTAATTAGTTGTATAAGAAGACAAGTGGGTTCAGTTCTTTAAAATATTGTTAAACTGGATTTTTATTTATTTATTTAATACGTTTTTATATAGTGCGGACTTTACCCTAAGGTGTCAGAGCGCTTCACAATAGGAAATGTAGTGGAACATGAGGAAAAAATTCAAGTCAGCATCTTACAAGAGCAAACGTTACATAAGACAATAGTGACAATTGTGCATGTATCAAGATGGTGTAAATGAAGACCGAAGTGAGTATAGGGACAGTGCTTTTTAATTCTTTTAGCCGTAGGTAAACTGTGGGGTTACCTAGGTTTACTGAGAGGTATGGGACTAATGAATTGACCATCTCTCGCCCTCTTAAGTCATTATATTATGAAATTTAGCTTCAATGAGTGGAAGGAATGGAGTATTTGAGAACTACGTGGTACAACTCAACAGTAAAGACAATATTCATATAAGTTGTGAATCTGTCATAAAAAATGTATAACTGTACAGCGAGTAGGAGCTGAGGCCGTACCAGGGATGCTGGACTTGTTGGACTTTGTGGATTGTGGACCTTGTGGATTCAGGGGTTTTATGTGTGAGGGCTTGGGGGTAAGTCTCCTCTAATATAATCAAAACCCCATTGATTGGGACCTCATATAACTAAACATTGATATTGTAAACTAGGTACTAAGGAAATCCTTATAATTGGGAAAATGCAAAGGAGACAAACCGAACTTAAGAATAGAAACCACAATTCGGATGGAAGCAGGGAGTCGGAAGATGCGCGTTTTCGAGGAAGTCAAAAGGCGTGATGACCTACCTGTGGAGTTACCAGAAACTAAAAGGGTAGACAATAAAAAGAGGGGAAAATCTATCCCCGTCGCTTGAAGAAATTGAAGAGACAAGATCAAACTCCTTAGTAAAGGCTTTAGCTTCCACCGTTAATTAGTGGTAGCCTCCTAGGTATGTTTAGGACCCATAGAAATCTTGAATCTATTTCAGCTGAAGATATAAGTAGAGTTGATTTTTCTCTCAATGGGAAGGAAATAACCAAAAGGGTATGTAATTCTAAATTGGTTAAAGATTTGCTGTCTAAATATGAACACAAATTAAACGAGGAGGGAATTCAAAGGATATCATATGATACCATATGAAGTACAGTTGCTTAAGCAAGTGACCTTCCTCAAATGATTTAAATTATTGTCTGTAGAACAAATTAGGCAAGTATGGCAGGAGGAGCAAGGTTTAAAAAAATAGAAAAATAGTTATTTAGAAGGGTATACAATAACAGCAATAATCAGATCTTACATTCAAGGCAATCCAAACAATCCTATTATGAGTTAATTGTAGTGGGCGAGGCTTCAGTGATCTAAATGAGGATATTGTTACCTCCTTATATAACCTATAAGTAATGAGTTGGAATGTCCATGGGGTAAAAAGGTTAAGGAATACAGGAAATCGAGAGATGATTTTACAAGGAAATTAAGTGATTTGAACTTCTTACAAATTACTGCAGAGGCTAAAGAAAATGTACAGAGGTGCCCCTCTGGGCAGTTGTTGCCTCTGTAAAGATAGTAAAAAGTACAGTAAAATGTGAGTGGGTGCATAATTCCACTAACATTCAATAATGTGAATGTCTTTATTCAAAGGGCAGATATGACATGTAATAAAACCCAACAGATAAGCTTTACAGAGGATATTGAATAATGTATGTGTGCCTACTCAAAGGGATTGTCATTAACGATGGATTTTAATGCAAAAATTAAACTGAAAAATCAGACTCAATGTCCAAATGAGCTGATTAAGGCATAAAACATACAAAAGGAACATGTGACAATGTGGAAGAAATGTGGGTTGGGGTGATGCACCACCTAGGTGAACTTATTTAAATGCCTATTTTCCGAGTAATGTATTGTTGTTGGGATTCTACACATACACAGAACTTTGTGCAGGAAAACCGGACCTCTGTGTATAGGGGTGTACCAACCTATCACCTTAGTACCCAAAACACACTAGCTATATTGTCTCATTCGTTCTCCTAAAAAATCACGAAGCTACAAATGATTAGACAACCCACAACACTCCAGACTCTCTCAGGAATCGCGGTATCAAGACATACCTTTTCGCATGCTCACTCGTACTTGTCCAGAATAAGAATTAGCAGCATCCTTGTAATAGTTCAAAATGTTTTTAATTTAACTATCGTGCTCTACAATACAGTATACGAGCCACTACCAGCAGCAAAATGCATACACTCAAAACAATTTGTATTGTTACAATTCCAAAGAGTACAAAAGGGGAAGTCATTTTATAAAGACTGTGGAAATAGGACTATAAGGCCTACCCCGCCTCCCCTTGACTGGAAGAAGTTTATTTATATAAAGAAGATCTCTAGGCTTTCACAGCAAACACTATACCTTAAAGCCTCGATGTAAAGTTTACATCATAGGAACAGCATAGCTCTTCTCTATGGAAAGCGCTCTCTCCAAGTGTGTGTTAAAACAACATGCATCCCCGTAATATCAAAGCACGAGTCTCCAGCATTGCAGCTGTTAAGCATGTTATGTCAAGGTGCTAGGGACTCGCTAGAACAGAATAACAAGGGGAATTGTTCATCAACCTTGGACATCGTGCTCAGACTAAACTCCAGGAACTCAGCAGAAAACGTGAAAACCAGACTGTTCTCACGTGAAAGGCATAAACAGAGTATTGCAAAAATAGTCATCTAGTAACGTGCGCAAAAGCAGCATCATGGCAGCAAAGCTCAGGCTAACTTAGCAATGTCGACAATGTCCCTAAGGGCCATTTAACAGTATTGGGATGCCAACATTTTCGTATTGAGACAAACGTACAATTGAATTCGTTCCAGCTTGGTATTTTAATGTAATTTCTGAATTTTGGGTGCTTGTTGTAGGTGGCAACAGTCTTCTGAAAGTCCATTGGCAATTAAAGTTTGTAAGAAGAAAGGCAAGGATTGTGATCACAAATATTCCATTACCAAAAAGGTTAAAAGCTAGAATACAGGAAATAGGTAATGCCATGCTTATGAAAATCCAACTAGAGACCATAAAAATTCCACAAAATCCACAATCCTCTGACGTTTTTAACTGGTACTCTGGGATAACGAGGACATGTATTAATTGCATAAAAGTGGAGCAACGCTAAAGTAGAAAAAAGGGTACCCTCGTATGAAAAGCTGTCAGCAAATCTGAACCAGTGGTTTGACGCAGAATGCCAGAAATTGAACATTCAGTTAAGGAAATTACAACTGTGTATGAAGAGAAGACAGGATGGTGAGATGAAAGTAAACATGTGTAAGGCACAAGACTACAAGGAAATAATTAGGATTTTTTTTTCAGTTTATCTGAAATGAGATGCTGAATGTCATTTCCTCAAAGGGAATAAGGAAATACTGGAGACTAGTACGTTTGGGGATGTGAAATAAACAAATGACCCTAGATTGTATGGTCCCAGAAAGGGTTGAAGAAAATACTTGGAGGGTACATATGTAAAGAGTTACCCAGAGTTCTGAGCAGGGGGATATGTGGTAAACAGTGACCTGCGGAATATTTCAACAGTTAAAAATGTAAAGAACATTGTTAAAACCCATTATTAAAGGCCAATAATTTGTTTGCACTTTTATCGAAGATGGAAAATACATTGAGAAGCAGTTAAAACAAACGCTTTGCCTACTGTAATGGGGAAAAATAAATTTAGCAAGGACTGTGGTGGTCTGGATCTGGGCCTTCTTTGAACTGCCTTTAAAGTGATCTTTCATACAAAATGGTTCTATGAGCAAAAGGCATAATTGGGAAGGTATTGAAATCAGTGATTGAAAAGGATTCTTAATCTGCGTAAATCTGTAATGACCCAGGCTCTAAAGTTGAAATTGGAAAGTATCTCATAGTCGTGTCTCCCACAGAGGGCTACTTTGAAATTTTGGAGGAAGTTGCTAGAATTGGGTGAGCAAGATACCCCAGCTGTGTAAAGATAAGATTTTAAGGAGTGAGAGGTGCTGGTATGCGAGTATAAGGAGGAGGTTAGCATCAGTAAAAGAGCTCCAGTTACCTGGCTCTCCCAGGTGTAATATTCCTCTCCTGATCTCGAAAAAAGAGCTATGGGTAATGATGGAAGAAACCTCCTGAGAGATTTTAGGTATATCCTTATGAAGAAGAGGCAAACCCTACTAGGAGGCAAGAACTCCTACTATTTTTAGGTCTCGCCTGTCGATGCGCATGCGCATCGAGCAAGGCGAGAGTATTGCGAGTTATCCACTCTTTATCCACACTGCAAGGAATCGTGGCGATTCCTTGCAGTGCCCGTGACTTTTAAGCTCAATGCGCATGTGCATTGAGCTTAAAAGCGCGTGCACAGCCGCCCGCATTCCTCCGACACCTTTGAAGTGAAGCTTAGCTTCACTTCAAAGGCCCGGCTTCTTCACACCCACATGCCGCTCTGCCCCGCTCAGCCCCCTCCCCTGAGTCATCCTGCCTGCCCAGACTTCTCCTCCCCCCTAATTACATCCCGCTTTCACACTCGTTCGTTGCATGTGAAAATATTCAAAAAACGTGAAAACATATTTTATTCATACTGTAAAAGCAAAGTAATGCATTTAAAGTTGGAAACCCTTCATTTACATGTTCTAGTAGTTTTGCTGATTTAACTGTTGTGGCTTCATTTGTTGTCCATTATTTAACCATCTTGTGGTCCGGACTCGTAAACACATTCTGCTTTTCAGTAAAACTTAAAATGTGGGAATCAGCCATAAGCAAGTCTGAAAAGCCTCGCGGTGACGTCATCATAAAGCAAAGAGCTTCCAAGTTTAATAGGATTGATTGATGCAACATTTATTAAGACTTGCGTTAAACTTGCTGGTCACAGATGTGTACCATCAGTAGGGCCTGCTCCGCCTTTCATCCATCCTCTGAGATAGATGTGAGGCACACAGGCAGGTAATATTAACGTGGTATTTACAGTTCTTTTTTAAATTCAAATAGTTTGGCATTTACAGTTCAATAAAGCAAAAATACACTTTGGAAGCAAACGCTATTTAGAGAAAGAAAAAAAACTTTTGTAGCCTGTGGTCGAACAACCCGTGGCGTTTGTGACCTCCACTCACACCCCCTGGGGCGCAGCACTTCCTTTCCAAAAATGTGAATGAATAAATACGTCCTTCCTGGTAACCTCGCGGGCAGAGGATCCCTGCACAACCACAGAAACAACACAACTTCCGCTGCACGCGCACTTGTGCAACCCGTGCCTGTCCGGGGGACATTGCGTCATCCTGTCACCAGAATAGTAGGCCTGTTTTGCAGCATGAAAATAATTCACAGGGACCCTCGCCTGCCATGGCACAGACTTCCAGAGGTTAGCTTTTTTTTTTTTTTTTTTAAATCATTATTTTGGTGGTTGTATAGCGCTTGTTGTTATTTTAGGCCAGCCTCTAGGCGCTGAAGGCGGGATTAGGGACCATCCGGCTCCGTGGTCTCCCAATGTGGACATAGATAGCCCAGTTCATTTCAGCCCCTCTCAGGACACTGACACGACCCCTGCGCCTAAATACACGCCGCGACGCCCGTTTCCAGGCGCATGCCATACGCAGAAAGACACGTTTTGCATTTTTGAAAGTTCAGCTGCTACTAACATCCCTCCCCCCGCCTCCCCGCCCCGGTGGACCGGGTCCAAATTCACATTAAAGACGCCCAGAACTTCTGTTTGTCAAATGCGCTGGCGCCTCAGGAGCAGTAAATATGTTTACATTATAAAGCGCTTTTACGAACGGGTCGGGGCGGCCCTCCCGCTTGCTGGGAAGTATACACAACACCTAACAAAGGGTCCTGTCATCAGGCAATAACTCCCTAGTGCCAGTTCAATTCACAGTTGCGTCACATCATTCATCACATCATTCATAGAAAGACTTGTCTTGGAAAACAAATAACAAGATGACAATTTGAGGGAAGTTAAGCATTTTAATGTAATCTCTTCAATCAAGCCACTTCGTCTAATTCATGACATTGCTGATTTAGGTCAATGACGACTTAACGTCAGTTTTTTTTTCTCCCCCAAAAGATATTTCACAAATCAGCAGCGAGTTGTTAGGGGTACAAAGGAAATCTTCACACTCTTTTTATACACTTCACTTTTGTGCTAGAAATGCCTGGATTTGACAGACACCTTCCATGGTTTCGTGTAGTGTTTGCTGTAGTGTTATATTATGTTGTTATATATTTATACAGCGGGATCACCAATTCCTTGGCGTCTTGGCGCTCTGTTCAAACCCCAGTCTGCAGCTGTGATTCATCCATCACAGTTTCTGCATTGCAGATTTTGTTGCACGGCCACATTGCTGTGGATAGGTGATTTGGCATAATAAAATCATGTTTTAAAAATATTATTTTATTCTGTGCCAATTGATTGTAGTTTGCACTCGCCACAGGCAGCACAGTCACACACCCAATGCCACTCACACATGCAACGCCACTCACACACGCAACGCCACTCACACACGCAACGCCACTCACACACGCAACTCATCCACGTAACCCCACTCATCCACGCAACCCCACTCATCCACGCAACGCCACTCACACACGCAACGCCACTCACACACGCAACGCCACTCACACACGCAACGCCACTCACCCACGCAACGCCACTCACCCACGCAACGCCACTCATCCACGCAACGCCACTCATCCACGCAACGCCACTCATCGACGCAACGCCACTCATCGACGCAACGCCACTCACACATGCAACGCCACTCACACATGCAACGCCACTCACACATGCAACGCCACTCACACATGCAACGCCACTCACACACGCAACGCCACTCACACACGCAACGCCACTCACACACGCAACGCCACTCACACACGCAACGCCACTCACACACGCAACGCCACTCACACACGCAACGCCACTCACACACGCAACGCCACTCACACACGCAACGCCACTCACACACGCAACGCCACTCACACACGCAACGCCACTCACACACGCAACGCCACTCACACACGCAACGCCACTCACACACGCAACGCCACTCACACACGCAACGCCACTCACACACGCAACGCCACTCACACACGCAACGCCACTCACACACGCAACGCCACTCACACACGCAACGCCACTCACACACGCAACGCCACTCACACACGCAACGCCACTCACACACGCAACGCCACTCACCCACGCAACGCCACTCACCCACGCAACGCCACTCATCCACGCAACGCCACTCATCCACGCAACGCCACTCATCCATTTGCAAAACGAAAAAAGTTAAACTCTTCTATTGCGAGACCTATTGCATTTTCAATGCTTGTTAATATGTATTAACCCAATGTATCATTCTTGGCGGGGTGGTGTGGGGTGGGGCGTTATGCAAATATGAGTTGCACAATGAAATCCAATAAAGAGCATTTGTGATTAGACTGTTGGTATTTTAGGTGGGAGCGAAAGAAAGTTTTAAAACCAGTTTTGTCTCCTACGAATCCAGACATTGGGCTATGATCCTGATGTTTCAACTCTGTGAGTGGCTCTGAGGCTTCTAGGTCTCTTTGCCTCCTGCATCCTACTTGTGCACAACACCAGGTGGAACATGTGTACTCTGCAGTAGGATCTGAAGTCTGTGAGCTCAGCACCAAGGCAACCTGTCCGTTTTCATCCATTTTTAGGGCTCGTCCTTTCCTATTCCGCAGGAATAGGAAATGAGCCCTAATGCAGTCAACCCATACTTCAGGCCAAGCAAGGGCTCTCCAGCGGATTTTCGGAAGTGCTCGCCTCGTGCACGAGCTTGCCGCCTGCCTCCACAAAGCCATCTGTTGCTTTGCAGGCCGGCATTTCTCCTCCCCTAATTACCGGACGGCACATCAAAGGCTGCTGCTCCCCATGCGTCTTGTTTTTCTGCCCGATTAATCATCCTCCTTCTATCCGTGGAATTCGAGCATTTTACTCTGATTGGCGAGCTGGAATGTACTATGTTACCCTTAAACAAGCCAAGTATGTTCGGAGTCCTACTGATCATCCTTTATCCCTATAGGAACAAATGACCATCAACTTTTTGGACTCACGAACCTTATTACTATTGTTATCTTGCTAGAGTGGTTTCTTACAGTTCTCTTATCCTGTTTAGGCTCCGGCCTGTGCTCTTAAGTGCTTTCAGCCCCTGCCCGCCGCATCTCGCGTTAATTATAAACATATGTGCAATCGTGCTTCAATCAAGTCGACCCCACCTCCTTGAGCCTCCCTTCGGAACAGTGATGAAGAGTGCATACCAGTCTCAATAAATTTGGTTAAAGAGTTTTTGTAATTATTATCATGTGCGAGCTGTACATCAATTTTTTTTTTAAATAGTTGTTGCCGTGCCTCGGTGTGAACACATTACCAGCCTCCTGTGCTTGTTTTGCATCCCACATATGCTGCCTACGAATAGATTTCAATCTGTCCTGCTCTGCTTGTTAGTGCTTCATTAGCCTGCCCTTGTTTCTTTTCTAAAGTGTCGATTTTCACTCCAAAACATCACACTATCACAGACTTTCGGTCTGCTTTTGGCCAACCAAAACCACAATTTAAAATGGAACACTTTAGCCTTTTGTACGTTTAGGAAATATTTAGTAGATTAACTTGAGGGCCTCTACACACGTTTGTTTATTTTTTTGTTTTAGTGTTTTGCTTAGTGACATTTAGAATATACACAAAGCACTGTAAAAAGGATTCAGCCCCCCCGCCCCCTCCCGCTTTCCACTCGCCCCGAAAATTATTATCATTACACTTACACTTTACTTAACCGGTTTTAAGTGAGCCGGGTCTAAGCGGGGTCTAAGTTTGATGTTTGTTATTGGTTTCGAACGGTTTTGTGGTCGCCGGCATTTTGTTTGTATAACAACATTGTAGCGTGAGTGTTTGATGCAGTAAAAATGCTTCCTGCTACAGACTTGTTCAGTTTTAATGCTTCATGTTGTTCCTGGCAGTATTGGCCTGCACATGTCTGATGAGTTCCTTGGTTACGTGTGTCTGTCGTCCCACTCCAGTAAACAGGCAAGCACTTGACTTTATTTATTTAGCATGTGCTGTAGAGTACAAAGTACACCCACAGGTATATTTTCCCTGAAACACACTCTCTAAGAGAAGATCCACCCCTCACTTTCCGTAACTTGTTACATTTTTATATTCTCCCACTGGGCAAAGTAACATTCGCTGTGGGCTTAAAAATATCAGCATTAATTAATCACTCGTGCATGGCTTACTTTTTTGGTATCACTTGTCCACTCTCTCTCTCTCTCTCCCTTCACTCTCTTGCTCTCTCTCCCCCTCTCTAATTCGATCTCCCCTTAATTCTGTCTCTCCTCTCGCTCTCCCCCTTCATTCTCTCTCTCGCTCTCGCTCTCCCTTTCTCTTTCGCTTCCATTCATTTACTCTATCTGCCCTCATTTCTCTCTCTCTTTCACTCCCCTTCATTCACACAGACCGGAACAGGGGGTGCATCTCACACAGACAGGAACAGAGGATGCTTCTCACACAGATAGGAACAGAGGATTCTTCTCACACAGACAGGAGCAACAGGGGGCGCATCTCACACAGACAGGAACAGAGGGCGCTTCTCACACAGACAGGAACAACAGACGGTGCATCTCACAAAGACAGGCAATAGGCGCATTGTTTTAGCTTGCCCCCTCTATCAAAAGCCTGGGTTATCTGTTCGTGTCCTTTCGTTTAATTTCTCTCTGTGAGCTTTTCCAGGCTCGTGATCCGTCACTTGGCGCTGACATGCAGAGCTGCATTTTACATGGCAGTATTTAGGAATATTCGGGGTTCCCAAATGTGTGCGTTTGGGTTCTTTATTTGCTACATATGATGTCCCTGAAAAAAAATGTGGCATTGTTTTAGCTTTGTCCCCTCTTTTTCTATCTCTCTATCTCTCTTTCTCTCTCACTCCTCTCTAATTCTCTCACTCCTTCATTCTTTCCCCTCTCTCTTTTTCCCCCCTATATTCTCTCTCCTCCCCTTTCTCTCTTTCTATTTCTATCCCCATCATTGACTCTCTCTCCCCTTTAATCTCTCTCCTCTCTCTTTTTTCCCCTATATTCTCTCTCCTCCCCTTTCTCGCTTTCTATTTCTATCCCCTTCACTGACTCTCTCTCCCCTTTAATCTCTCTCCTTTCACTCTCTTCTCTGTCACTCACTCTCCCACTTGAGCTCCGTCTGCCATTTCTTCTTCTATTTTTTCTCTCTCGTTTTTGCTCCGCCACTTCCCTCATCTTTGGCCTGCAGGTTGTAAACATCTACACAGCAGACAAGGCGACTCTCCAGCGGTCTTATTACAGTGCTGTGTAGTTCTAACATATAACTTACAGATTATATCTTTTGTTCAAATCAATAATCTATTTATGAAAGTTTGTTATACCTATCTATTGTCACACATTCTTTGTTAGATGGATGAATTTTCAGACGGCATCATTAATTAATTTCATTGTGCACTGCTGTATTCTGAAACAAGAAGGTGTGACGGGACACATTATGCTTAGTTTCATTTGCAACATGCACTGGCAAGCCATGGGCATGCTGCAGCTCCCGATTTATGTAACTGCTGCTTTCAAGCTTGTGAACAGAAGCTGCTTGGTTGCAAGTTAAATGATAATTCAACCCCCCCCCCCCACACACACACACACAACCCCCCCCACACACAACCCCCCACACACACACACACACACAACCCCCCACACACACAACCCCCATACACACAACCCCCATACACAACCGACACACACACACAACCCCCTACACACACAACCCCCCTACACCCACAACCCCCCCTACACACACAACCCCCCTACACACACAACCCCACACACACACAACCCCCACCTACACAACCCCCCACACACAACCCCCCACACACAACCCCCCACACACAACCCCCCCACACACACACACACCCATACACTGTAAGTCACGTAAATACAACACATATTGCATTACAAATGCTATAGGTGTCACATTTGCAAAGTTATTAATTTCGCTATTTAAAAAAAAAACATAAATAAAAAAGTTGTCATTTACAATACTAATACCTCTAACTTTACTAATGCGAGCCCTATTGCATTGCAAATGCTTGTTTGAAAGAGACTTTGAACAGTTGGCAGTGGTGGCTGCAGGACAGCAGTTGGACAGGTGGCAGTTCTCTCTCCCTACCCCATCTAGTGCTAACGGTCATGACAGAAGCATTGTTGTTGGTTTGGTATAGGTAATCTGGAAGAGGTGGAAGTCCGAGGACTCTGATCTATGGTGGATGCTCACTTCCACATCGATTTGCGGGACTTGACCAGGACACCAAAAGCGTTTGTTTCAACCATCAAAGGGGAAAAGGTTCAGGTCTCATGGAGAACACAACCGCCATGTGGTACTTAAACAAACTGGGTGGTGTGAGGTCATGAGCAGTGTGCTGAGTGGCCCTGCACATATGGCGGGGGCTTAACTCTCAGGGCATCTCCCTGATCCACCATCTACCAGGCTTTTTAAATGCCAGGAGGGACAAATTAATATGATGTGGCCTAAACGATCACAAATGACTGTTATACTTGAAGTTGGCTCAAAGTGTCTACCGGCAACCCTAGCGTGATCTGTTGGTCACTGCAAATAACATGCAGTGTCAACATGTTTGTGTTGGAGTTCCCAATGCAGTCATCCCTTTGCGATGCCTTCCACCAGCATTGGGGTTTGGGAATCCTGTATACCTTTCTGCCCCTCCCTCTCCTTCCCATGTTACTAAAAATAGGTAAAAAAGATTCTCTCATCCCAAGAGCTAGGTGTCTATTTACTTAATTTGTTTACGCAGTACGCTGGTGTTTGGTGTTCCTCCTGAGGTACCCAACCCATGAATGCACAGTTATTGGATGTTCACCTGTTTTTTCATAAGTCCATCAAAGCTTTGATGTGATAAAGGTTACCTTTTGGCTCTCTTACTTTTAACTGAACAACTATTCTTCAAGTCCCTGTTGTGATGCGTTTTTCGGAGTGGTTGATCCACATATTCCCACCACACAATTTTTGATGCTGCAGTGGGAGATTAATCTGGTGAACTTTTACCTAATGTGCTGTCCCTTCGAGCCTGTGCACAGTTGTCTTCCTAGCCAACAAAACAGTATTCCGCATTGCCATAACATTGGGCAAGCAAGTGCGTGAAACTCTAGGCATTGTCTCTAGTTTCCACCGTACACCGATTTCTTCCTGGACTAATTAGTCCTCCGTACAAAAGTGTTCTTCCTACCTAAACTAGTCACTTTCTTTCACATAGGGCAACCTATCACTTTGCCGACTACACAGCACCACCTACTGACACACGGATCCAGTCTGGTCCCTGGGGTGATTCACAAGTTGAGGATTCTGCAGTTATAGAGTCTCTAACAGAAAAGGTGTTGCCAAACTAACTTATTTGCTTAGCATTAGGGACTGTTAATACACTCAAACATAAAGTTGCTCAGTCCTGTGGATTGGCACCTGAAGCATAACATATGTGTTTGACTATTTGCAACTACCTAAGAGATGCATTATTGTACTAAGCAGCTAGGTAAATCTACTATGCACACCTTTTATGCTCCTAAATGGAAGAGATTTGTATACCTCTGTAGCACTCTTTTTAACATGCTACCCTTTGCACTCTTAGTAATAAATATTTCATACTTAACACTGTTCAAAGATGCATCTTGCCTACTCGTCAATACTGGTGCACTTATACACCCTAATACACAGAGGAATGCCAGCTAGAGCACCAGAGGAGATGAACCGGTGGTTACTACGCATTAAATTCAAGATGATTGATAATGTGCAATCCTTTGTCTTACTCTATTATCGTGTTGTATGCATACAACAGTGGTGTAAAGTTTTTTATTATTTCAAGTTAATCAGAAATATAAAGAAAAAAAATACCGGTGCACCTAGTGGCTATGACACATACCTCAAAAGCAAAGTCAACCAATTTTTTAAATAATAGTAGTCTAAGCTTTTATGGAAGCTCTCAAAAGAAAATCCTCCCTACTACTTTACTGCCCTATTCGTTCATGGAATCTGACAATTGTCCTTACTAAAGTTATGGGGCCTCTGAGCCATTTCATTCGTGTCCTATACAGTTATTGCCACAGAAGGTGGATTTCCTTGGAGCTATCCCCTCTCTCTGAAGGGTGAGTAAACTGCAAATTTTAACGATGGTGGTACCCTTTACAAAAGTACACAGACTACAGAGTAGTTCTGTACAATGGTCATCCTACCCGCTCCATATAAAAACCAAGAAACTGTTAGTTGCATTTGCACATCTTGGGTTTCTAGTTAGATTATCAAATGCATTCAGATCACAAAGCCAAATGCACGCTACTTTCTGCATCGAAGGTGCATTCCGCTCTTTAAAAAAAAAAAAAAAGGGACCCACAATGTCCTTCCTTGGTCGCATCCCACTATTATATCTATGTAAATTTGCAGCTTGGTAATATCTCGGTACATTTCACTAAAAATGTACTGAGAATAATGAACATTCTTAAGTCTGTCAAACTGTGCTAAAAATAGTGTTCGACACATTCCCTATTTTCGCTTGCAAGACACTGCTATTGGCATTTGGGACTGCTTTTCAATCTAGATGCAGCTTGTGATGTACGGAAAACTTTACCTACCCGTAACAGCCGGCTACAAGTAAGTAGGTCCACTTTACTTGCCTACCTATTCTGATTGCTCAGGCTTCATGAAAAAGTAGGGAGCCATTAAACCACGTACCATCACCCAAACTCCCATACGGTGAAGGAATGCCCCTTCTGCCAGTAGGTGTTGACTGTGACAAGATTCACTTAGGGGGGAAGGATGGAGCATGGCATTTAGATGTACACATAACCTAACTTGTATTTGTAAAGAGCATGTTCACTGCGAAGGATATCTTGGCTCTGAATAACAGATGTTTATTGTTACCAAACTCAATGGTACTCATTTTATCAACCTTAGAAGTATGAAAGGCTGAGTTCCCCCGTTGGGATTTGAACCTGTGACCATGAGGTCAAACACAGGCGCATTAGTCCACTAAGACACCAGACCCGGTAGATGCTCAGGGAGTTAGAGAAGCACCATAAAGTGGCCAGTGAAAGGGGGTGTGGGTCCTTTTACTGCATGTGAATTTTCAGTCCTTTAGGACACTGCAAGAGAAAGTAAGTACAAGCAGTATCCACCACTCCAGACGCTGGCATCAGGCCAATAGACATTGAGGATACTGATGTCAGTCAGATGTTACACCATATTACTTATTGAATCAAAGGAGAGAGTGAGGACTAGGTAAGCTAGTCCGGATCCCCACTTTTATATGTCGAAATCAAAGAGGACTAGCTAAGTTACATAGAGGGGGACTCAATGGAGTACGTGTGTCGACAAACCAGTAGGTTTTTTCAGAAAGCCCTCACCCACCAACCTAGTTGGTGGCATGCTTCATCATCGGGCCCACCACAGTGACACCTAATATGCCCCGGGTGTGCTTCAACGCCAGATTACTGCGGAGCTGGTATACTTGCTGAGTGTGCAGTGTAGTGAGTGTGAAGGTGAAAATTAAAAAACCATACAGGTGGTCCCAGTACCCGAGGGTAAAACAATATTTTAATTTACTGGGCCCCTGTTGGTATATTAAAAGGCAGACGGACGCGTTGGAGTATGGATTATGACCTCCAGTGTCCTGTGTGGTCTACATGTTTCAGCCTGGCCTTTTTAATTTGAAACAGGCTTTCCTCAGGACCAAGTGAGTATGTGTAAAAGGTGAATTAAATAAATAGACTAAATTATAGTGAGTGTTTATTTTTTGCTATGTGTAGCACTCCCTAAGGTGCTATATGGGTGAGAGGGGGGATCCCTCTCGCTTTGACAGTCTTTTTCTGTACAAAGCCTCCTTGGGTCACCTGGCAGAGAAAAAGACCGAAGTTGCCGGTCTGGTTCCTCCTTGGACCTGTCGTCCTTCTGCACCGACAGGTCCAAGGAGGAACCAGACCGGCAACTTCGGTCTTTTTCTCTGCCAGGTGACCCAAGGAGGCTTTGTACAAAAAAAGACTGTCAAAGCGAGAGGGATCCCCCCTCTCACCCATATAGCACCTTAGGGAGTGCTACACATAGCAAAAAAATAAACACACTCACTATAATTTAGTCTATTTATTTAATTCACCTTTTACACATACTCACTTGGTCCTGAGGAAAGCCTGTTTCAAATTAAAAAGGCCAGGCTGAAACATGTAGACCACACAGGACACTGGAGGTCATAATCCATACTCCAACGCGTCCGTCTGCCTTTTAATATACCAACAGGGGCCCAGTAAATTAAAATATTGTTTTACCCTCGGGTACTGGGACCACCTGTATGGTTTTTTAATTTTCACCTTCACACTCACTACACTGCACACTCAGCAAGTATACCAGCTCCGCAGTAATCTGGCGTTGAAGCACACCCGGGGCATATTAGGTGTCACTGTGGTGGGCCCGATGATGAAGCATGCCACCAACTAGGTTGGTGGGTGAGGGCTTTCTGAAAAAACCTACTGGTTTGTCGACACACGTACTCCATTGAGTCCCCCTCTATGTAACTTAGCTAGTCCTCTTTGATTTTGACACCATATTACTTGTCATCTCAGAAAGGCTCTACACTGATGCCAAAGGCGGACAGATAATTGTTAGTGTGGACATAATCGACATTAAGACATGGGTCATGAAGCTACTCAAGGCACTTGATGATGTTGCAGTTGCTGTGACAGTAATCAATGTCAACTTAGAAATTGTTGTTGAAAGGAAGAGCCTCGAGGAGAATTATGGTGGGCTAAGCCATTCATGTAATGATTTGTGAAATTCTTTTTTTGAATTCCTGTAGCCTGTGTTTTCTTCTTTTGGGAGACATTGGGATGCTTTTGCTAATACTTATTATATTCATTAGGCCGGATCTGTGTGCATCTAGGATTTGCTACTTTTATCTTCTCACTGACGTGACAATATTAGTTCAGTTTATCTTGTGTTCTGCTGGCTTCTGTGATTGTGCTAAACAATTTCACTTCTCATTGAAATTGTAACTGAATTTGTACTTTTCATGGAAACTGTAACTGAATTTGTACTTTGTAACTGAATTTAGTCGATTTTTTTCATCCCTCCTAATTTTTCCCACTTAGCACGCTTTGTTCGATCAGGCTTTGGGGTGCTTGACAGTTAAATATGACTGGACATCAAGGGTTACATCAAACTAGTAGGGTTAAACAGTTGAGAGAAGAATACATTGAATTATCCTGACAGCAGTGCATTGGTTTAGGAATTGTCCAAGCAGATAGACCTTGATCTGTTTCTTGAAAGCAATGAGTTGAGTTAGTTTTCTAAGTCAGTAGCTACAGTTTCAGGCTGCTTCGGAGAATTATTGCATTTGTGTAGTACTCTTTTACTCCAGTATTGGAACTTTCATAGATACACATACTTGAATCATTTCCCCGTCGTCGAGACGGGAGTCTCGGTACATAAAAAAGCAATGGTTAGCAGTATAGCTAACTGTAAAAAAGGCCTAGGCCCATTTTTCTTTTGCAACCCAGAACCTTCGTTATGTAAAAAAGGACCAAACTTTTCTCTTAGCCAATCAGAGGCACTCACCCTCTAAAACCCTCCTAAGAGAACCTCTTGCCCCTCGGATTTTCTACCGGCATGTTGTGCTAGGGAGCCTCCTTTGAGCTCTGCTCAAACTTTGGATTTCCAACTTTGTAGAAGCTTCATAATCAGGCTATTTCTTCTGGATTTGAGAAGTTTATAATCTATTTCTCATCTACATTCCTGAAAATGGCTGGAAAGGAGAAAAAGAGGCTGTTTAGAGCCTGTGCCACCTGCTCTAAAAAGAGACTCCACACAGATGATCCACATGAAGACTGTATATACGGTCTTTACCCAGACCACCAGGCAAAGGATTGCAAGGTATGTCGCACTTTCAGACTCTTAGAGATCGTGAAAGACTCCTTCTAATTTGACTTCAGAAGATCAAGGCCAGAAAGGAGGTGGTTTCTAGCAATAGTGACCAGGAATCCTCCTCTTCCAGGAGATCTCAAAAAAGATAAAGATCTCCTCAGGCACATTCCTCAGCAATCCGTCCTGAGAAGGGCCTAAAATAGACCAACCAAGGGTCTTCAGGGCGTAGTCCTTCAAAATCTCCTCAGAAAAAGTCAAAGGAGAGTAAAGGACTCACTTTAAAAGAAAAAGAATCCAAAAGAGCCTCTTCTGAGCCTTCAAATACACCACCATTGGCTCCTGCATCATTCAAGAAGCCATCCTCTAGTCTTCCTGAGAAGAAGGTGAAAAAATCCACATCGTCGACGAAGAAATCATCGACTACGACGACGACTAAGGTACAAGAGCTACCATTAGTGGTATTGGAGCAAGTGTCGACGGGGGCATCGACGGCAGGGGCGTAGACGGCGGGAATGTCGACGCCGGTAACATCAATGACATCGTCGACAACTGTGAGGATGACGACGGCAGTGTCGACGACTGGATCGTCGTCGACAGTGATAACAATGAGGTCGTCGACGGGAACGTCGACGACGATTACTATGTCATCGGCGAGGAAGGGATCTAAGGCACTGACAACAACTTCGTCGACGGTGGTATCGAAGACTATCTCGTCGACGAGACAAACCCCGGAAAAGAGCAGGAAGATCAAGCAAAATTACTCCATTGGTCCCGTCGCACCTTTTGGAGGAAAAAGAGTCAGATGATGATGATGAGGCGGATGATGGGCCATTTGGGTATGCCACAAGCCCATCGTAGCTCCATGTAAAATGTCGAGGATGATGATGAGCAAGGGTATGAAGAATACCACAGTGTCACATACCACCGCTACCAACAAGAACCCCAGGAACAGATTGTAGCAATGCCATCATCCATGTTGACTGATTTGCAATCCATGTTGGCGGATTACAAATGGAGGTTTCCTCCGTCAGGAGTTTCTCAGGACATTCCACCTTCACGTCCTCGTTCAATTCCGGCCACTCCAGTCCGCAGTAGGGAAAACCTGTTGGACACTGCTCCGCTGACACCTCAGGTCCAACAACAGCAGGATCCTGTGACAACAGATGACGACCGCGAAGAAGGGGAGCTACCAGAACCCCACAGAGAATGGGATGGTTATCTGATTCAATCTCGGCCTTCGCCCACCCAAGTACCGGCAGATTCTCCACCGGTGGATATTGGTGGATTCCACAACTTAATGGAGAGGGCGGCGGAAAGATTCCAGCTGCCAATGAAAACAACCCAAGCAGAATGTTTTCTGTGTGACTTTAAAGAGCCCTATCAAAAGTCAATCAGGTCTATACCATTTATTGACCACATATGGAAGGAAGGATTGCAGGTCATGACCACTCCAGCAACGGTTACACCGGTACTGGCGAGGCTGCATAAAAAATATAAGGCACTTGCGGACGCTCCAGCATGTTTACTGGGCCAACCTAAACTGGACTCAATCATCTCGCAAGCAGCGCAACAGAATTCAAAAAATCTAGCAGCACCTATTTCGGCACCTCCGGACAGGGAAAACGATTCTCCTCCATGTCAGCGCTCCTGGTCAGAGCTGCTAATGTCCTTGCCATCGTGGGCAGATATGACACAGCTGTGGTGCGATCTAGCACCCTATATCGACCTCCTCCCGGAAGACTAAGCAGGAGGCGAAAAAAGTTCTACATGAAGGAGAGAGAACTTTAGCTGAAGTTATTAATTGCGCTATGGACATAGCTACCACAGTGTTTCGTTCCCTCGGAGGAGCAGCGGTTTTGAGGCGCCAAGGTTTGCTGAGGGCCACTTCCTTTAAGCCACAGGTCCAATAAGATTCTGCACCTACCCTTTGATGGGGAGGATCTCTTTGGTCACCTGGTGGATGACACCCTTCAAAATATTAAAAAAAGACAGATACAGCGAAATCCTTAGGTGCATTACAGTACCGGAAGGTGCCTTTGCGAGGCGCCCGTGGAAGAGGACAACACTCGTATAGAGGTGGATACCAGTAAGGAAGATACACATCCTATTCTTCCTCTTCGCAGCCCTATCGGCAGCAATATGGGCAGAAACATTCGGGAGGCTACTGTAAGTCCACTCCCAGAGGACGAAGAGGTTGTTCTGGAAGAGATAATAATAAAAGACAATGACAACCTACAGATTGCAGGTCCTTCTCCTCCTATCCTGTCAAATGTTCCCCTGGGTGGAAGAGTAACTCATTATTTACCACAGTCGCAGAAGATAACATCGGACAAATGGGATCTCCACGTAATACAATTCGGACATACATTCGAATTCCTCCACTTCCATCCTCCCACGCCACCTACACATCAAGAAGCAAAACACCTATCCCAGATGCATCGGAAGATTCGGGCAATACTCCGAAGGGAGCAATAGAACCGGTGCCGAACTCCCAAATAGGAAGAGGATTTTATTCCTGTTTCTTCTTGATCAGAAAAGATGCTCTCAGGTGGCGTCCGATCTTGGACTTAAGGTCCCTAAATGCCTACCTCAAGAAACAGTCATTCAGAATGGTGACCCTGCAGGATATTCTGCTGCTCTTAAGCCCAGGGGATCAGATGACCTCCCTAGATGTACAAGATGCGTATTTCCATATCCCCATCCATCAGTCCCACAGAAAGTTCCTTCGTTTTACAGTGGCGAAAGACCATTACCAATTCAAGGTGCTGCCATTCGGCCTAAAGTCTGCACCGAGCATATTTACAAAATGTCTGGCGCCGGTGGCGGCCTATCTAAGAAGACAAAAGCACCAGATATTTCCATACCTGGACGACTGGTTGATAAAGGTACCATGGCAGGAGGCAGCTCACGCTTCCACCGTAGCATGCATGGAGCTGTTTGCGGATCTGGGCCTGACCTTTAATGTAGAAAAATCATCTCTACAGCCATCCAGGACACTCAAGTTTCTAGGTGCAATCCTGGATACATCATAAAACAAAGCATTCCCGTCAGTAGAGAGACAGTAGGGACTCGTAAATCTAGCCAAGGAATTCGGCAAAAGAAGGTCTCTTTCAGTCAGAAGATACAAGTCGCTTCAGGGAACAATGTCCTCATGCATACCACTCATTCCCCTATGTCGCTTATGAATGCGACCGTTACTAGAATAACTGGACCTTCACTGGTGCCAAGCAAAGGGATCCTTCGAGGACAAGATAAAAATCACGCCTCCAATGTTGCAGGCAGCAAAGAGGTGGACTCGCAGGAACAATATCTCTGTGGGTCTCTCTTACCTGACCGAACCAGCTCCGTTGGTAGTCACCACGGATGCCTGTCTCGAAGGATGTGGAGCATTCCTACAGGAGATACAGGTCAGCGACCGATGGCACACACAAGAACAACACCTTCACATAAACCTATTGTAGGTAAGGTCAATAGGATTAGCGTTGTGGGCCTTCCTGCCAAGAATAGAAGGAAGATCAATGTTAGTGCGCATAGACAACACAACTGCAATGCACTACATAAACAAACCGGGAGGAACAAGCTCTCTCTCTGTCAAAAGAAGCTCAGAAAATATGGAAATGGGCGATAGATTACGGAGTGACTCTGAAGGCCATACATCTTCCAGGGGATCAGAATGCAACAGCGGACACCCTCAGCAGGCGTAAGACAACCTGTCACGAATGGGAGCTAGATCAGGACACGCTGATGACCATCTTTGCCAAATGGGGAATACCATCGGTGGATCTGTTTGCCACAGCCCAGAACAAGAAGGGCCGATTCTTTGCAAGTTGGAGTCACTAAAGGGATCATGGGGGAATGCGTTTTCTATGGCATGGTCAGGCACCTTTGCCTTCGCATTTCCGACGATTCCCCTCCTGCCACGAGTACTCACGAAGATGAAGAAAGAACCGTGCAGGATAATACTGATAGCCCCTTGGTGGCCCAGGCAGCATTGGTTCACAGAGCTGCTCCTTTTATCAGATACCGAGCCAATACGTCTTCGACCAATACCAACACTACTGACTATGGAGAAGGGACAAATGCGGCATCCAGACCCGACATCATTGCAATTAGCGGCCTGGCTCCTAACTACGGAGAATTTCAGCACTTGAACATTCCAGCAGAATGCAGAGAAATCCTGGCAAAGGCAAGAGCGGAAAGCACTGATAGGACATACAGGATGAAATGGAAAAGATTCTGCTTATGGTGTCAGGAGAATGACTTGCATCCTCTGCGGGCAGAGGCGCATCAGATTATCCCATATTTGCTAAAACTAGCGAAATCTGGATTAGCCCATGCATCTATTAAGGTGCATTTGGCGGCAATTTCACGATACAGGAGAAACTCAGCACGTCCTTCTCTGTGGTCTGAAAGAATTGTGAAGCAATTCATGAAGGGGTTATTTCGAGTTTACCCACCCATCAGGCCTCCACCACCTTTATGTCAACTGAACATTGTCTTGTCACAACTTATGAAACCACCATTTGAGCCAATACACAAAGGTGATCTGAAATTACTCTCCTGGAAGGGGGCTCTTTTAATAGCGCTAACATCAGCCAGAAGGGTGGGGGAAATGCAAGCCCTTAAAACGCGAGATCCATTTCTCCAATTCAGAGAAGACAGATTAGTCCTCAGAACGAATCCAAGATTCATTCCGAAAGTACCAACAGTTTTCCATTTAAATGAGCCCTTAATCTTGAAAAGAGTTTTTCCTCAGCCATCAACGGCAACGAAAGGACTCTCCACACTCTGGATGTCCAGCGTTGCCTGAAGTTCTATTTGCAAAGGACAAAACCATTTAGAAAGTCTACACAATTGTTTGTGGCGTTTAGTACCCCCAGGAAGGGTTTCCGTTGTCAAAACGGGAAATCTCACGATGGATCTCAAGTGCCATTCAGTTCTGTCATCAAGCAGCGGGAAAGCCATTGACTGCACGGGTTTTCGTGCGCATTCCACAAGAGCGGTATCAACCTCAACTGCTCTATTTTCAGGCGTCTCCATTCAGGACATCTGCAGAGCAGCCCCCTGGAGGAGTACGCATACCTTCACCAGGCATTACTGTCTAGATGCTCATGCAAGAAGCGATGTAGCAGTGGGACAAGCAGTGCTGCGGAACCTTTTTCAATAACGGTGAGCCTCTTTCTCATCCCTCCTTCCTTTCTTTGGTAAGAAAAGCACATTTTATTGATTGATATTGGATATGTCAGTGAGCAGCAATATGTCTATGTATATATTGATATGGTTACTATGTGCAAGTATCATGTGTTGCCTATTGATGAAAAGAAGGTGACAAAAACAAAATGTGCTATAATTTACTGCTCGTTACTTACCTGTAACTGTAGTTCTCCAGTATTGGAAGCTTTCATAGATTCACATACTCCCACCCTCCTCCCCTGAGAGGCTCTCCTCGGATTGGGCACGGAAAGTATTATAGCACAAGGGCCCGAAAATCTGAGGGGCAAGAGTTTCTCTCAGGAGGGTTCTAGAGGGTGAGTGCCTCTGATTGGCTAAGAGAAAAGTTTGGTCCTTTTTTACATAACTAAGGTTATGGGTTGCAAAAGAAAAATGGGCCTAGGCCTTTTTAGGTCTCGCACCTGCGATACAGGGCAAACGCCCTGTTGCAGCGAGACCTATTGCTGCCGGCTCTGCTTACAAGGAGGACAGGAGATGGGCACGCGCACGCTTTAGGCCGGACTGGGGCACGCGCAGGCTTCAGGCCGGACTGGGGGGGGGGGGGGGGTGGGGTGTGTGTGTGTGTGTGTGTGTGTGTGTGTGTGGTGTGGGTGTGGGTGTGGGGGGGGGTGTGGGTGTGTGTTGGTGGGTGTGTGTTGGTGGGTGTGTGTTGGTGGGTGTGTGTTGGTGGGTGTGTGTTGGTGGGTGTGTGTTGGTGGGTGTCGTGTGCCCCTTGAGAGTTAAGGCACTTTCAATGCCCAAGACCAGTCTGTGCACTGGCGCCCCCCACTCACCAGGCTGCTGGGCAATGCGACGCCAAAACACCTCGCTCTCCCCTTCACCCGGGCCCCCTCCTGGGACCCGGGACTTCTCTGGATACCCACCGATACCATGGAGCTCTCCTTTCTTAACTGGAGCCCCGCATCAGCGAGCAACACCGGCCTCTTCCGGCTGCGACACACACACACACACACACACACACACACACACACACACACCCCCCCCCCCCGTTGTTTGAAGTCAATAAGTGAGGAGGAGCCAGAAAGCGAGGCAGAGTTAGAAAGTGTGTGGAGGGCAGCTGCTAGCAGCAGAGCAGGAGGACTGGACATTGTTCGCAGTACGGGTGTGGTGACTGGGAGCGCAGAATAGATAATAATATAACACAGCGGTGAGAATGAGCTGGGAGGGCAGTGAGGCATGCGAAGAAGGAGGCGATTCCACTGAAGCGCCTCTTGCTTTCCAGCCCCTGGTTTGTGTTCTGCACTCTGGGGGTCAACCTGTCAGCCCTTACGTCCCGCACGTGTCCATAGACACAGAGAGGGTAAACCCGTTCTTACATCCGGCCCTTCATCACTTAGCTGTCTTTAGAGACCGTCCTTTGACGTATGGCTGTGGTCCCTGGGCATTGCCTATCGGGATGGACCTCGTCACTGACAAATGATGCTTCTTGCTCCTGCTCGATGCCTAGCACACATTTTCAAATTCACTCACATTTGTCAAGCAGTGAGTTACTGGGTGTCACTGTCAGAAGTAAGAGCGAGCTTTCATTTACCCCGGGAGCCCAGAGGGCGAGAGAGACCTCGGTGACTGGAAAACGGCTATCTGTCTCCAAAGTGATTAGTAGCGATTAAAGGACCATCTGTCATTCACCTCAGACCCGGAGTGAGTGGCTGGAAGTGGTCGTAATCATTCAAGAAATTGCAGAAACCGGTGTTTTATTTTGAATGATTGTTTTGTTCACTGCTTTTACCAGCTAGGGCTGCTTCCAAACGCCTTGAGGGAGAAGTGTAGTGGCGAGGGGAAACAGTAAGTAATAGGAAGGGAAGAGATTAGAGCAGTGCTTTAAATGGGGGAAACAATAGTGCAGGTTTGAATATGGTGAGTGGGCGGGTCTAGGGGCGGGGGTAACGGCAAGACATGCAACGCTTATTGACTTGTATACTAGTTGCAACACATACCAAAACAGGAAAATGTGATTCTATAAACAAAACAGGTTAATTCGTTATACAAAATGTAAGTCAAACACTGATCATTTTAACATTTTCTTATTTTGTAAAATTTCTCTAGTTTTTCTCTTACACAAAAACGCACGCACACGCACACACACACATAAGCAAGCAAACAGACAAAAGCCCTTTTAACCACCTTACCTCCCATGGCTTGCCTCATTGTGCCATCACTGGGCTGCCTCCACTCCTTGCAACACAGCATGAGGGCGAACACCCGGATATCATGCAAATGAGCCCACGCGGAATAGTTCAGCAGAGGCTCAGCCCAGGGCCATAAAAGTGCGTTGGCTGTCAAAGAGACAGGCTACCACCACTAGAGGCCATTGCGCCTACCCTTCATAAGTACTGGTACTCAGAGTGATAAAAATAAGAAGTGTCGGTACTCAGTACCTGTGAGTAGCGGCCCATTTAAAGCACTGGATCAGTGTACATCACAGTTCTACCTGTAGGAGTGCAGGTGTTGGCAGTCTGTCAGGGGTGAGGGAATGTTCTGGTACAGTCAGGGTTCACCTTGTACCGGTTATGGGGACGAGAGGGCACTTTCTGTAGCAGTGCAGTGCAGCGCTCTGGGGCTCTGAAATACAGATCCTTGGAGAGAAAGGTATAGTGTGGTGATTCCTTTCCGTGGATGTGCCTATTGGTGCCCAGGGGCTTGCGGATGCATAACTCTGGAGTGGGAGGCACTGTGCCTAGGTAATTTTTATGGTGTTGTTACATCATGCTTGCCTTATTGGGCGATGGGTCTCTTCGGAGACCGAGGCCACAGAGGTTGTCGCGGATAGCACATGACTGGGATAAGAGGCCACATGGTCCTTCTGTTTGGGAATAACCTGATTGCCACGGGCCACCATGGTTTAAACTGGGCCGAGGTCCGAAGTAAGTCATCAGAGACAAAAAAAACTGTTCTTTGTCCGAGGGATCAATTACCATTTTTTTTTTAAATAAATAAACATTTCTGATGGCTTTGCTGCTGTACGTTTGTGAGATCTTTCTGTCCTATAAATAAATTAGAACTGCACCAATGACGTCATAAGCAGAGATCTTATGTCATATGCAGGTGCAGTGTACCTATGATGACAATGAGGGAGGGGCAGTCCCAACGAAGACATAAGATGGGGGACCATACCAATGTTGTTATAATAGACTGTACCAGCGATGTTACAAAAGGTGAGCTTTGCCAATAAAGGCAACAGTTTTTCTCCGACTATGCACATAGAACAAGCATTTGCAATGCAATAGGTCTCGCAGTTACGAGAGTTTCAGCTTTGGCATTGTAAATAACAATGCCTTTTATTTATGTTTTTAAAACAAAAAAAGGCATTATTTGCAATGTCAATAGCTCAAACTTGCGTGAATGCGAGACCTATTGCATTGCAAATGCTTGTTTACAGTTAGCTATACTGCTAACCATTGCTTTTTTATGTACCAGAGACTCCTGTCTCGACGACGGGGAAATGATTCAGGTATGTGAATCTATGAAAGCTTCCAATACTGGAGAACTACAGTTACAGGTAAGTAACTTGTTTTCTTCTCGGTCATCATCATCTGACTCAGAAAGTTTTTGCCTCCTTTAACAGATTCTCCACCAGCAAGAATGTACCTAGTTGATATGAGCAAATTTCAAGAGGTGCTCATCCGAAGACCTAACAAACTGAATATCCCTCTAGCCGTGTAGTAGAAGGTTTGAACTTGGGGACTTCAAGGTCAAGCATGTCTCTGCTACAGAGCCTTCTCAAGCCAACAGCAAACGAAATAGTTCTTCCTTGTGGCCATTGGATTTGCCATGTACAGTTCTGCTCCTGTGGTGCTCTGCTTTACCCACAACTAATTCACTGTCATTTTAAATAGCAGAATACTGTTTGAGGGACAGGAGAGAGACTGCGGAGGCCTTCCTTGTCCTTCTCCATTATCTCCAACTGTCACTGAATGACTGTTCTTTCTGAGGCAGTGCTTTCTGGTGTGTGCAACCTGTCAGCAATTGTCTTTTATAGATTGTGAAACCAGTGGGGAGAGGAACTTATTGAGCCATAATGTTTTAAATGCTCCCTGCCCTTGCAAAATTAGGTTTTTCCAACCATTAAAGTTCTGCTGCTGCTCTTTGTCTTGCTTCTCTATCCATTTGAAATCTTGCAGCAAATTCTGCTATTTAGGTTTCTTCAAAAAACAAAGTTAGCCAGACTGTTGGTTACATAGAGGCAGTATAACATCTAGGATCACACCATTCATAGTGTGGTAAACATTATATTGACAAAATTGTTTTTTTATTTCTTTATTTCATTCATTGACAGGTTTTGGTGGCCGTGGCCGAGGAAGAGGAGCAGGAAGGTTTTCAGCACAAGGCATGGGGTAAGTTCTATCTCACTTTGTCTTGATGTAATTGTTTGTCAAATAGCTTGAATGTGCTTCACATTTTTTTATTTCTTTTGATGATTAGTAGCTATTTGTACTGACATTTAGCACCGTTGCGTGTATTGAAGCACTTGCCGCCAAAACTTTAATGGCAATCATTTAAACTACAGAATAAAAAAATATATTGTAAAATGTCAAACGATCTTGCTTCTCTTTCACAAGCATATTTATATGGAATTGTATCCAATATGATGTCTGAAAAATGACCAATAAAGTGGGCTTGGATCAAGGATGTGCTTATCATCTGGAATAAAAAGGACCCTTCATTGTAGGCTCAAGTACAGTTCAGACTGATCACAAATGCGTAAGCTCTTAAGTGGAGCTAATCCTGCAAGCAGGCCATCCATCCTTGGATGACCATTTTGCTTTACTGTTGGTCTGTAAAACGGATTGCCCACTCTATTAAAGCCGTAATAGGCTAGGGGGAGGAGGTTTGGAAAGGAATGATTTTCTGTTCGAACACCAGTAAAAATCCAATGATGCAGAAGTGAAATATATGTACTTTGAATCCTAATTCTGCATCTAAAGTAACTCCACTGAAGCCCTAAATAACCATCTGCTCTGACCATGTTTAATTGGCAGCATGGCTTGCATGTAGTTGGAATTTTCTCTTGTGGTTTTCCGTTTAAAAGAATTGGTGTTTCCAGCAACTGTCTGTAACAAGGTATGATTGGATTGAGCAGACTGATGGATTCTTAAAGGAGCAGTGTATATTTTATAGACTGCAAGAATGATGCTTATGTGGCTGCATTTTAATTTCGTTGTGTATTTGAAGTTCATTTAGATGCAGCAAGTTGCAATAAGGTTTTGTTTATATTTTTAAGTAATCTCTTTGTGGTTTGAAAACCGGATGGAAATCCATAGTTTGATGCCTGTTACGATCTTGTCTGAAAAGCATTCTGACCAAATCGGTTCCAGAATGATTTCCTAACGACTATGCTCAGGGGAGGCCGACCGAGCGATTTGAATGCATCCGGATACGGTTCGGTCAGACTCATTGACTTCAATGGGAGGCTGTGTTCCAATTGAGAACACAGGCTCCCATTGAAGAAAGGGGTGGCTTGAGAAAATCGTGCAACCTGTGGCGGGCACCATTTGGTGCCTGCCACACTGTTCATGGTTGGGAAGAGGGGACCCCCACAGGCCAGATTTGGAGAGTCTTGGGCTTCACCTTGCTACGGCCCCCCAAAGACAGATTCCGACAGCCGGTTCGGGCAAACTGAATCGGAACATCTGTACAGATTTTGTAATCGTAATCGCTCGTTTAGAAACTGTGTCTTAGAGCTGTACTATTCAGCTCTGAAAGGCTCTGCCTGTCCGAATGCCTTTTGGAAGCGATTCAGACAGCCAGAACGGTTACCGGGGATCGTAATCAGTTGTTTGGAAATGGGTACGATTCGGTCAGCAAGCAGGGTGCTGAATCTGATGCGGCAAACCTTAATTTGAATTCGAAGTCCTTCCAAATGGGGGATCGTAATCAAGCTCATTATGTTAGCCACATTCTGGAATCCCACGTGACATAGGGACAGTTTCTAATGTTTAGGATTTAAGTGAATGTACCTATAAGTCCGAATCTACTGTGCTTTGTGGCATATGGTTATCTTCTTTATATTTAATTTCAAGCTGCCTTTTCTGAAGGACATTTATGTTTGGAATTTGATTGTTTTTGAATACTTTTCCTCTTTCCCAGCCAGCTTACCAACGGGTGTGATAACTCCTGGTATTCATCCACAGACTGTTAATATCTGCATGCCTGTGCTGCCTGATCTGGAGCTTCCTTTCCATTTCTGACCCCACTTCTCTAGGCATTTCTGCAATTTGAGTATGTCCTACTGTATGATGTATGTTGCATTGTTGGTAGTAAACTTAAATTGCTGTGTATCCTGATTGTTCAGTAGGTACATCTTCATACCTACCATGTGCTGTTAAAGAATCAGGACTGTGATAAAAAAGATGGACAAACATACAACATTAAACTAAGCTGTGATGAACATTATTTTTGGGTGCAGTTTAGTAACATTTTGTGTATTTGAAAGTGGTAAGCAAAAATTGTTAGTATTTATCCTCAAATTTAGTGTGGGTTGTTAGAAGTAAATTTTAGAGAAATAATTATAAAATTAGAACTTTAAATGGCCTTTTTTAAGCGAAATTTATCAATATTAGATGTTGTTTTATGAAAAGATTTTGATTTATGTACCATCAATACACTAGTCATCACATGTAAAATAGTGCCAAACAGTAAAACGACTAGCCGAGCCCCTGGTTAAGTGTTGCATGATAGTGAGGATATGTGTAAAAACTAGCTCAGGAACGACTCCTCCCGGAGTCTACCCATCGGCTTGCACCCTAACCCCATTGTCTTCTTTCCTGCTGTTTGGGGTTTCAGATCATCTCCCTCCTTGATAGGACTAGAATCTCTTCCTCAAGGGACTAGTTAAGATTCTCTGGTCTCTCTAGTGCGATGCCTCTGTATTTTCACCACACTGCCCATATTTTAGGTTTAAGGGGGCAACTTCTGGCCTAATTTCCAAGGTCCTACAACAGTTTAGCTCCTGTTTCCCCAGTTTTAATGGTGGGGGGGGGGGAGGGTGGGGGGGGGGGGAGGTTACTATCCTTCCAGGCTCCGGTGAAGTCCCTTTTCGCTATAACCAGCCACAGCGGGGCAGTACGATATCTGTTGGCAACTAGCTCTTCTGTTGTGTGATGGAGAAACAAATTGGAGCCCTGAGATTGGTGTACTGCAGTCACTTCCAGGTGATTAGTGTAGGCCCAAAGTTTATCTGCCTATTTCAAAAGAGCAGATAGTGCCAACGTACAGAGTCAAATACCTTGTGAAAATCCACCAGCAGTAGTGCGTCGGCTCCTGGTAGTCTATGATCTAGTGCTTAGAGCCAGATTGATCTGTGTGGACTAAAGTGGTGATCTGGGAGCCTAACCTGTTGGCTAGGACTTTTGACCAGACTTTAACCTCTGTGTTAAACATAGAAATCGGACAGTCAGTGGTTGTCCCTGATTAGGAATTACGACTGTCAGCTAGGTCAGTGTGAAGTCTGCTTGTTTCTTGGGCCCTCTTGGTCATATTCAAAAGGGGGTCCAGCAGTAATCCCTTGTATATATGAAAGAACTCCACCGGCAGGTCACTGGGTTTGGTCCAAGTGGAGCAGCGACCAGACCTCCCCATCTCATACATGCCAAAACTCTTGATCATGGCGAGAGACTACCATTTTCAAAACTAGTCACCTGCCTCGAATACTGCATTAAAAAACCCGATTCCTCGGAGTGCTTCAGCCGGGACTGGTCTAATGAGATTCGTAGTATTCACTGCCCGTAACCTGCTCCTGCAGGACAGTGGACACCGTTTGTCATACACTCGCTGCCTGCCATAGAGCCCTTTCTCTGCGCCCCTGACAGGTAAGGGGAAAAAAGTTAGCATTTCTGATATCTGATCCTGCAGCAGCACACTTTCAAGTCCAGCACACTAGACCAGGGTCGGACCTCAATAGACGTCAATTGGAGAAAAACAATCTCCCAGTTATTTTTCTAAAATCTCCCACTTTTCTGGTCTTCCGGGTTTGCCGTCTACACAGACCGGGTCTTACTTTACAGACGCGCCTTTTCTCCTACGTGGCCGATTCCCCCTGAAGAAGTGCAAATTCGCACAAAATGCATCGGGGATAATTCCACTATGGAGTGTGAATCTATTTGACCATTGGATTCTGGTTATAAATGTACCAAAGATCACAATCCTATGACGTAATATGATAACCTATGATATCTTTTGACTATTCAATGATCTAATCATTAAAGATTATAATCTTCTTCATAACAATTGAAGTACTGGTATATATTTATGCACGCGCAATTGCGCACCAAGAGTGCCCAGGGACAGCCCTTACTCGCCGTAAGGTTCTCCGTGCCTCTTTTAAAATGTAGGCATGTATGCCAGCTCCTCACAGGTGATGTTTTGCCCAAAGATTCCCGGTCTTGTTCTGACAGAGGTCACATGGGCAAGTCTTTCTCAAAGTCATGGAGGGCCTTGTGTTTTCCCTCCAGTGGACAGTTCTAAAGCGATGTGTACTAGGTAGCAAGGCATTGGGCAATAGCCATATTATGTCCATTATATACGCAATAGGTGTGCAATGCACAGTGTTTGGTCCGAGTCAGCTCAGGATCTTGCTGGCCTTGACACTACACTGATAGATGCGCCTCTGTGTAGTGAGCCAAGCTGTTCTTACCAGACCCATAAGCAGTTGACTAAGTACTTTTTGCTGGTGTAAGGAGTCCCTCATGATGGTAAGGGAGCCGGACGCCACATAGGCTGCCTCTAACTCGGCAATATGGGTCTTCAGGTTAGTTACTGCTTGTCTGCGCTTTTTGCGCCTTCCTGAGGCATAGCCAATAATATCGCTCAGGATGGTGGCCTCATTGAAAGTCTATGGATCCTCTGCTTATCTCTGTTTGTTTCTATGTATCGCTTTACTGTTGTGTGGATGTGAGTTTTGGCCTTTGCGTCCTGAAGCCGCCAAGCATTTAGTCGCCAGGGGAACCATGAGTGCCGTGGAATAATATGCTGCCACAATTTCATGGGCAAATGGTCCAGGGGTGGGGGAATCATATCGCCCGACGCCCGAACTATAGATGGGCAAAAAGATAAGTCTATTATATCCGGACTAGTAGACATTAAATCATGTAAATAAAACAGGCCCTGGGCCCTCTACGGCTCACAGCCAATGAGAAAAGCTTGCCGAGAGCCTTTGGAGGCCTCTGATTGGCTAGCAGCCCATGACTGGGCTCTAGCCAGTGATTGGCCTGGGGAGTGAAACGTAAATGTCTCAGCAACCACGAGTTCGTGGCCGTAGCAAGGCAACACATTCAGGTAAAATAAGCACTGCCATAGTGCCCGCCACAGCACTTCTAGAATGTTCAAAAGGGTTGTATTTTGCTTGCAGATCGCACTGAAATTAGATTAGACCTGGTGCGCCTGCTGTGAAGGACCGTGTCTAATGCAGCGTCCTTGTGGCTGCAAAAAGCGCGGGCTCTTATCGCTGCTATTGGAGCAGTGTTGTAAATCATGCCGACTGCACACGTTTCAATTGGTGTGCAGAGCGAATTAAAACTCCCTTTCACACCAGACGTGTGACACAGAATTTCCAGTTTGGGCAATTTCCCTCACAAATGGGCGATATCTTTACCATTTGTGTGAGAAAATGTTCAATTGGCCAGTGCCTATTTTTTGGGCTTAATTTCGGCCATTGTGCGCATTTTATTAAGCTGCTGCTGCACCTCCGCGTCATTGCTGCAGTTCCGTCTTTCTTGAGCTGCCAGGCTTGCTAATGTAAAAGGACACCTCGTAATAGATAAAGAGGTTGACTCCAAAGTCCATTGTGGGCCTATGCTGATATGCCTCCGATGGAGGGTCCTGTCCGACTGGAACAGAGGCATGAGCATGGCGCATATCTTGCACCACATCAGTGCTGGACCCAAAACGCCAGGATTTCAAACTCCTCCGAATGCGGGTAAAAAATAAATTGTTTTGAAGTCTGTCCCCAAGACTGGAGGTGAACTTAATGGATAGTGGTGGACAGGCCTCAAGGTTCATCCACACTTGCCACTGCTAGGGTCCACCGGCTGGTGCTAATACACCAGAGCTTTTAAAATCTTGCGGTGCCTTCAAAAGTGTAGCACAGGAATGTGCTCCCTCAGGAGAGTGGTCTGGGAAGCCTGGTCATTAAGGCTGAACCTGGTTCACCAGTTCCACTTCAGCAGCACTGACCATAGCGCTACATCCTCTCCCCCACTCAACACCTTACTGCCCCACTTAGAGAAACTTGCACTGCACTGACCACTCACTACCATTCCATTTGTATATCTTCCTTGAGTGACTTTACAACTTGTACATTTGCAAAAAAAATTCCTGTTTGTATCTTTTATGTAACTCATTTAATCAGTCCTTATGTATCGCAACTGGTGGTCTTTTGTAAAGCACTCTGACACCTTCGGGTAATCTTCGCGCTATAGAAAATCACATTAAATAAATAAAATCACATTAAATAAATAAAATAAATAAATGGGAAAGTTTTCCATAGAACACAGTAGCCGCCTCAACATAATCAGATAATGATGCTGAAGGTATAAATGTAAAGCTCTTTGTCCAGGATTACACCACGACGGTAAAGCGGGGACGCGAGCCTGGATTAGAAGTCACATTTTCAGACTCTACAACCTGAATGTCTCCTCTGCATAGCACATATTTGATTTCTCGTGCAGCTGCCAATTTATTAGTGCTACTTTAGAAATAAATGAACGTGTCCTTGTGTAAGGTAACTGGTGCTCATGTGAAGCGCTCCAATACCTTTGGGTCGAGTTCGCGCTATATAAAACAAAAACAAATGCCATTCTTTTATAAGAAATGCACTCCAGGTCGTATGCAACCGTATTCAGTCCATATTAAAATTTTCATTGATGTTGGGGTGAAGGAAAAGTATCTTTCATTTAAGGGCCAAACGCCACTTTACAGTGCAAATGGCTGTGGGCACATGCTATCTGCTTGGAGCACCCTTTGTATTTCTTGTTGAGTTTTCTTGGGAGGAAACCTTCCTTGAGAAGCAAGACATTCTTTCTCCCGCCTTTATTGTGCCCCAAAGTGAAACACCCGGAGAGGGGTGACACGAGGGACATTTCTGCAAGCCTCAACCACCACCCCCTAACCCCCCTCACATCTCGCCCCCCTCCCCCCCCCCCACCTACCTCCCGGCATCTCCACAATATCTGCACACAGCAGCAGTAAAGGCAAAACTTGACCCGGCAAGAACAGGCAGTGCAATGGCTCTTGTTCCACTTCAAAAGGTTTAAGCTGTTTTTCCTCACCTTCTTATCTGCATCTCAGTGATGTTGTGAACCTCACCCGCTCTGTCAACTGGAGCAGGGAGCGAGGGCTGCTACTGGGCCCCCACTCACTCAGCCTGTCAACCTCAAAATAAAGAGCAATTATTAAAAGTGTGTTGTGTAGCACTGTAATAGGTGCCAGTGCCCCCAAATAACTGAAATGTTTAGAGGGGACCCCGAGTTAGTTTCTAAGGGTAGAGCAGCGAGCAAAGAACTACATGGTGGAGCAGGAACTCATTGCTACCTGTTTGCAACTTCTTACTCAAGCCGAGACCGGACTTGCTGCCTCGTGGCATTCTCATTGTTTGTTCAGACAACTTTGACTTGTGTTTGATTAGAAATAATTAGTAAAACTGCTTTATTTATCCGAATAATGTGTCCGCGTCCAGTAGTCAAGTCTTGAAATAGCTCGGACTAGGATATTAGAAACAAGTGAAATGGGGAGGTGATGAGGAAGATGAGAAGGGTACCATTTAAGAAGGAAAGAAAATGCTGATTTCACTTGGCAGCAGTACAACAATCTAGTGGTGTGTTCAGTTGGTATGTGCTAGTTTATACACATATGCAGAGCTCTGTCAATGAACACAACTAGATAACTCTGTGCTTGTGTGAAACGGGGGCCTCCATGAATGGCTCTCAATCGGGCTAAAGGACAACTTGCAGACCTGATGTTGGTGGACAGCCGCAAACATCGCTCTCTGCAGTGGTGGAACACCAAAAACTTGTCTAGAGGGTGGGTGTTCCTCGAACCTATTCCACAAATAATACTGACAACAGACGCATCCCTCACAGGATGGGGAGCCCATCTGCTCCACCATGCAACTCAAGGAAAATGGACTGCTCAACAAAAAGTGCTTCACATCAATCACCTAGAGCTGCTAGCAATATTCCTAGCACTGAAATCCTTCCAAGTACATGTACAGAACAAAGCTGTCTTGATCCGCACACAGACAACATGACAGCCATGTACTACATTCAAAAAGGAGGCGCACATTCCCTGCAACTGTCCCATCTCGCTCAGAACATTTGGAGATGGGCCATTCCCCAAAACATATATCTGCTTGCAGAAAACCTTCCAGGAGTTCACAATCAGATAGCAGATCGTTAAGTCGACAGACACAACAGATTCGCGAATGGGAACTACATCTGCAAGTTCTTCTACCATTCTTTCACAAGTGGGGTCATCAGACATAGATCTGTTTGCGACACACAAACGCAAAATGCCCAACCTTCGCCGCCAGGTTTCCACACCTGCTGTCCAAGGGCAATGCGATATGGATGAACTGGCCTAGCAGATTTGCATACGCTATCCGCTAATACCACTAGTAGTACGCAAGCTGAGACAACAGTCTCTCAAACTCGTCCTAATAGCTCCCACATGGGCACGCCAACCGTGGTTCACCACACTGCTGGAACTCTCTCTAGTTCCAAACCAAAGACTGTGTCTGACACCATCCATGCTAACGCAGAACCATGGAGACGTCAGACATCCCGAACCAAGTCAACTGAATCTGGCGATCTGGCTCCTGAAGTCTTAAGAGTTTGGTTACCCTAACCTGCCACCAGACTGTATGAATATCATTAAAGAAGCCAGAAGGCCTACTACAAGAGCTTGCTATGCTGCAAAATGGAAGAGATTTGCCATTTACTGCACTAATAATCAAATTGATCCTCAAGATGCTTCCATCCAGAATATCATCTGCTACCTTTTCTTTGAGTATAATTGCTGGAATTACTGGCGACCAGAATTCTGCAACAGCTGATGTAGTTTTATTTTTATCTGGGAAGGATACTAGTTTAATGTCATTTCTTGCTAGCGCCTGTAATGGTTGTATCATTTGTAGCAGGTTTGTTATCCTTTCCCTATTTAAGAGATCTTCGCATGAGGGAAAAAGATCTGTAATTTCTACTCTGCGAATAAGGTTTATCTGTGGTTGAATAGACATCTTCCTCTTCGGTGGAGTTTGGTGTTGGCTTTCCATTTGTGTCCTTAATTCACTATCTACTTTCCTAGGAACAAAACTTGGGATGATTGGATTTAAGGATAGTGAATTTGCCACTTGCGTCTTAGAGGTCGAGAAGTGATAGCTTTCATCCGCCATGTTATTTAGGTGCTTGATCTTCCTTTTTTTCAACGCTCAGTTGGTTAGGTGATGGCGTTTCTGAGAATTTAATTTTTCGGGCCTTCTGTTTTGCAAACCTTCTATTTTTTCTTTTCTTTGCCCGCTTACGAGAATTGGTGTTTGTTCTCCTTGTTTTTACTGTTATTTGATGCGGAGCGGGATCTGGTGCCATATTTATTGAAGTTTCTATTATTGTTTGTTTTGTAGTATTTAACCCTTTTGATGGGTTTTTGGTCTTTATTTTGTTAAAGATTGGATAGTATACTGTAGTCTGTGCTATCGTTTTGGGCTCTTTTGGATCCTTAAAGAGATTTCGTAGTGAATAGGTTTGGTTATATTTATTCTTTTCTTTTTTTTCTTTTTGCTTACATCGACCAGTTTGAGAAGCCATATCGACCTTTGATTAAGAATTTGCTGTTATTAATATTAGGGGTTGTGAAGTGTCCAATTTGACCTCTGTTGGTCGTATATCATCATCACCATCTTGTAGTTTTGTTTGTTGTTTATTCCTTTTTTTTTCTACCAGATGTTTTAACATTCCTATTTGGGTGTCTAACATCTGGTCCGTATTTTCCAAGATGATCCCTAAATGAGAGAGAACTGATTCTAAGATTCTTTCCAGTATATCCAGGGCTTTGGATACTGTAGTTTGTTCGCTGTTGGGATCGATAGATTTTAGCCTTAGGAAATCCGGGGTTTGCGAGAGAGAATCATCAAAATTTACCTGTTTTAGGGGAGTACTATTCTGAATTTTGGGTTTTTCCTTTTGATGTGCCATATTGAAAACCAGATCTTTGAAGCTTATGTTGGGGCAAGTGATGTCAAATTCCAAATGGTCCAAGTTTTGTTGATCAACAGCTTTTTCACCTCGCCGGACACACAATCGACGCCGTCCTCTCATCCAGCAAAGACATCGCCTTCAGCCACGCCACAGAACTACACTGGAAGGACCACAGCTGCGTCCACTTCACCTTCAGAAGAACGACGACCCACCACCACCAGCAACAGGTCGCCCGCAGAAGCTGGAGCAAGATCACAGCCGACCAGCTCGCCGCTTCCCTGAGCCAGCACCCTCCCGCCAGCTCAGCGAACCCCAGCCCGGCCGCCAACAACCTCACGAAGTGGATCAGCAACTGCGCGGACGAACTCGCCCCACTGAGGACCCCGCCCAGCAGACCCGGCAGCAAGAAGGCCCCGTGGTTCACCGACTAACTCAAGAGCTCCAAGAAGAACTGCCGAGCCCTCGAGAAAGCCTGGAGAAGGGAGCCAACACCGGACAACATGACCACCCTCAAGCTTGCCACCCGGAAGCATCACCAGCTGATCCGCGACACCAAGAAAACCGCATTCAAGGACCGGCTGGATAACAACGCACACAACAGCAAGGAACTCTTCAACATCGTGAAAGAGCTCTCCAACCCCAACGCCGGAAACAACGACATCACCCCATCGCAAGAACTCTGCAACTCCCTCGCCTCCTACTTCCACAACAAGATCGCGGACATACACAACAGCTTCAACACCCAACCAACGAACGCCACGTCCAACTCGACCGAACCACCGCCCCCCACCACCACCCTCCGCGCCTGGACCCCGATCTGCACCGAAGAAACCGTCCGCATGATGAACTCCATCCACTCCGGATCTCCGACCGACCCCTGCCCTCACCACGTCTTCAACAAGGCCGACGCCGTCATCGCACCCCACCTGCGTGACATCATCAACACCTCCTTCACCACCTTCCCTGAGAGCTGGAAGCATGCCGAACTCGGCGCTCTACTCAAGAAACCAACAGCGGACCCCACCGAGCTCAAGAATTACCGCCCCATCTCGCTGCTCCCGTTCCCAGCCAAAGTCATCGAGAAGACCGTCAACAAGCAGCTGGCCGCCTTCCTCGAGACGAACGGATCCCTCGACCCCTCACAGTCTGGCTTCCGAGCCAACCACAGCACCGAGACCGCCCTCATCGCTGCCACCGATGACATCCGAACCCTGATGGACAACGGAGAAACAGCGGCCCTCATCCTACTAGACCTCTCCGCGGCCTTCGACACCGTCTGCCACCGCACCCTAGTGCATCGCCTCAGCAACGTCGGAATCCAGGAGAAGGCGCTGGAATGGATCATCTCCTTCCTCGACGGAAGAACACACAGAGTCCGTCTACCACCGTACAAGTCAGAGGCCACCGAAGTCATCTGCGGCGTCCCTCAAGGATCCTCGCTGAGCCCAACCCTCTTCAACGTCTACATGAGCCCCCTCGCGGCCATCGCACGCCAACACAACCTCAACATCATCTCCTACGCTGACGATACCCAGCTGATCCTCTCCCTGACCAACAACCCCGCCGCCGCCAGAGCCAACCTTCACGAAGGAATGAAAGAGGTAGCCGAGTGGATGTCGACCAGCCGCCTGAAGCTGAACTCGGACAAGACGGAAGTCCTCATCCTGGGATCCTCGCCCTCCGCCTGGGACGACTCCTGGTGGCCCCCCGCCCTGGGCACCGCACCCAAACCGACAGACCACGCACGCAACCTGGGCTTCATCCTGGACTCCTCCCTCTCCATGACCAAGCAAGTCAACGCCGTCTCCTCGTCATGCTTCAACACCCTGCGCATGCTACGGAAGATCTTCCGGTGGATCCCCACCGAGACCAGGAAGACTGTCACCCAGGCACTCGTCACCAGCCGACTGGACTACGGCAACGCCCTCTATGCCGGAACCACCGCCAAGCTCCAGAAGAGACTCCAACGGATCCAGAACGCCTCAGCCAGACTCATCCTCGACATCCCACGACACAGCCACATCTCCGGACACCTAAGAGACCTGCACTGGCTCCCGGTTAACAAGAGAATCACCTTCCGTCTCCTTACCCACGCACACAAAGCTCTTCACGATCAAGGCCCGAGCTACCTCAACAACCGCATCAACTTCTACGCTCCCAAACGACACCTCCGATCAGCCAGTCACGCCCTCGCCGCCGTCCCCCGCATCCGAAGAACGACAACAGGAGGAAGGTCCTTCTCCTACCTGGCCGCCAAGACCTGGAACTCCCTCCCGACCCACCTGCGCCTGACCCAAGACCACCTCGCCTTCAGGAAGAAGCTCAAGACCTGGCTGTTCGGGCAGTAGCAGCACCCCCCCCCCCCTAGCGCCTTGAGACCCTCCGGGTAAGTAGAGCGCTCTATAAATGCCTATGATTGATTGATTGATTTCTGGTTTTATAGTTGAGATTTTGATATTTGATCGAACCAAGTTTTGATTGATTGATAATTCTTCATTCCGTGTGGTGTTTGTAACCTCCGGTTTTTCATTGTTTTCTTCTTTTATTTGAATAGTTTGGATTTGCTCTGGTACTTCGAATCCTATGGTGCTAATAATGACCTCCGGGATTACCCTCTTTTCTTCTACTTTTATTTGGTCAGTTTGAAAATGTTCGGGGTTCTTAGTGATCTGCTTTGAAAAGTATTTGGGTATTCCAGTAAGGGGTTCAGAGTTAAGGGGGCGGACCATTTTTCCAGCACTCCTTCTTATTGCTTGGTCAGTTCCTAATCTTTTCATAAATATTGTACGTGATCTCAACTTTTTGTATGCCATTCTACAATGGACGGGCTGAGTGTATATTTATTACTTTGCAATAGGTTTAGTAGCCGATTAAAGAGGGACGGACCTTGGATAACTTTACACAAAGCTCTGACTCCTAGCCTTATTCCTCTCACCGCGTCCAGTTGAGGATAACAAAAATTTCTGTGGGTAATGCTGTTGTAGTAAGAACCCACCGCTGCCCCTGGAAATTTCTGGCAGTGCCTGCTGCTCCCAACGCCGCTGATGGGTTTAACGGTGTAGAAAAGGCCCTACAGGGCCAGCCATAATGTGGGGATGCCCAGCGGCTCCTCGCCGCCACCGAGTAAAGTCTGCAGCTCTAGTTATAATTGAAGCTGATGGTATTTATTACAATACCTCTAAAGGGTTAAGAGTAGTTGTTTGCTGCTCCTCACCTTGCCAGATGATGTTTTGGCTGCTCCTGCCGCAGAATCCGCAGAATGTGGATTACTGGATAAGAATCCTCGAGACTTCACCACAATACTGACATCTCCGGCGTTGCTCCGGCTGCAATCTGCTCCGCCTGGCGGCTCCTGCCTCAAAAGAAAGTGCACACCCACGTTGTCCGCTCCCGCGCCTTGCCCAGGGATGACCAACAGTCCCCTAGCCAGTCCTTGGTTTTGTGCGTGGCTCCAGCCTCTGAAATTGCTGCTGTCTCTCGCCGCTCCTCGGGACAGTTTAGCAGCCCCAGCCGCAGTCGCCTTGTCCCAGCAGCTCCGGCCGCGTGAAGAGGCGCCGACGGGATAATCACGGAACCGGGCCGAGTGGGGCACGGCTGCTCCAACCGGGCTCTGGCTTCCAGCGGCTCCCGCCTTGTCGGGATTACCCAGTAACGCCCGGCCGCCTTGCAGCCCCCAGGATCCGACCCCCTGCGGTCAGCGGCCGTTGCAGTCGGCCGCGATAGTCGTTAGTTAGTTCCTACGCCAGAGGGATCTCAAACATAATTAGATGGGCGTACAACCTGGTTCATGCAGATCAAGGATCTTTAAGAGCACTGTTAAAAATAGTCACTCGACCCAGACTCTTAGAAGTACGTTTTTGGTAAAAACCTAAGCATTGCTTTTAAATTGACATCAGTTTCCCTAGAAATGTTAAAATCTTGGTCACCAGCCCTACTGAAACTTTGCTTGAAGCACCTGACTCCAAGGATAAGCATGGAATTGGACATTCAACACTGCCCCAGGCTCTCAACGTACAAGCAGTACGCAGATACAATAGTTTAAAAAAAAAATTCAACCATACATCTTTTTTAATTTAAATCACGGAGTTAGGATAAGTATTATACAAGTGCGGCTCGGAATATTACCCCTGTAATCTCACACCTTCAAGTGGTCACTAAAAGGAGGGACTAATCTCTGTGACCTATGCAAAGGTGGGGTGCAAGACCTAGAACACGTGCTGTTCATTTGTCCAAATGAGACTGTGGTTGCAGCCAGGAACAGATAAATAATTCCGATCAAAATGAAATGTAAAATAAATTCAGTCCAGAATCTGATTTCACTCTACCAAGCTCCACCAAATGAATTTGTGTGTATTAGCATGTACAACTATTTAAAAACATTAAAAACAAGCATTTGCAATGCAATAGGTCTCGCAGTCGTTAGAGTTTGAGCCATTGGCATTGTAAATGGCACTGCCTTTTATTTATGTGTTATTTAACGTTTTAAAAACCAACACATAGATAAAAGACATTGCCATTTACAATGCCAATGGCTCAAAGTCTAACAACTGCGAGACCTATTGCATTGCAAATGCATGTTGTTGTAGCTACCCGGAAACAGAATGAATCAGTTTGGATGTTTCAAACTACTAATGTAAGTGCTTTAAATGGACAGGTACTGTCCGGTACTTCTGCACTTCTTTTAACTTGCAAGGGAGAATACCTGCATCTCTCAGCACTGCAACAATGCATTTGATGGGACCGTACCGGCATACTACCGGCAAGTACCGATGCTTACTCTAGTAAGCATTTAACATTGTAACCAATGGCATGTGCTGCTGCTCATTTCATGCAACAACTGCCGAACGGTTTGCTTTAGAAAGCACGTTATGCCTCGGTGCCTACAACGAACAAACTTACATTCGTTACAAGCGAACTTCAACTAATGTAGGTTGCAGACATTCACTGATTGCACTGTGGAGCTGGGTGTGAACAGCGTGACATAATGTGGGTAGGTAGAAGTTGAGAAAGCGTCCCAAGACAACCACTTTGAACAAGAGAGCCAACAAAAAGAGAGAAGAAGGTGAACAAAAGACAGAGCAAGGCAGAAGGGACAAAATACGCAGCAATATGGAGAGGGACCGGAATGTGATAAAGAGATCCGGAGAGACGGCGAGAAACCTGCAAAGCGTATAGCGGGAAGGAGAGGGGCTGCAGAGACATCGAATATTTATTTATAGGCAGCACTTTTACCCAGAGGTCTCGAGGGATGTGAACCTGGAGAATAATTACAGCTGCATCCACACAGTAAGAGACACAGCAGGAGCAGAGGCTAACCAAGGTGCGGAAAATACCGCAATCATTAACTGCGAAAGGAAGCCACGGAAGGGATAGAGAGGGCAGGGAGGGTCGGGTGAGGGAGGGTTGACGGATGGAGAGAGACGGGGACGGAGGGGGTAAACAGAAGAAGAAAGCGAGCTAGAGGTGGGGCGAGAGGTTGACAGATAAAAAGCAGGTGGCACGAGTAGACAGGAATTTGGTTTGAGGGCTAAATGTACGGAAAACGAATGAAGAGGTAGGGAGAAAGATTGGCAGATGACAACATATGAACAAATGGGAAGAGAGCGGGAGAGACATGGATAGATGTAACGAGGTACACATTGAGAGAGATGCGTGAGACAAGGAAAGCGAGAGAAAGACTAGGGAAAGGGGTAGAAAGAAAACAAGCTCGGCATTGCGTGGCGGGAGGGGGCGGGGGGAACGTCGGAGGGGGGGAGGAGAAGTCTGGGCAGGCAGGATGACTCAGGGGAGGGGGCGGAGCGGGGCAGAGCGGCATGTGGGTGTGAAGAAGCCGGCCCTTTGAAGTGAAGCTAAGCTTCACTTCAAAAGGTGTCGGAGGAATGCGGGCGGCTGTGCACGCGCTTTTAAGCTCAATGCACATGCGCATTGAGCTTAAAAGTCACGGGCACTGCAAGGAATCGCCACGATTCCTTGCAAGTTAGATAAAGTCTGGATGAGCCCCTATAGTCTCGCTTGCTCGATGCGCATGCGCATCGACAGGCGAGACCTAAAAATGTATTAGTGTAATAATTTTATTAGTAAAAAATGTAATCGATATTGTCTAAAAAAATTGTTGTTCTCGTCAGAGAACTGAATCAAATAAAAATTATTTCATTGTCATCTGCTACCTTCTCCATCTACAAAGATGTAATCTAGCATATTCATCTATACGTTTACACCTTGCAGCCATTGCAGCAGATCTACAAAACAGACAACATATGTCGTTATTTAGAGTACCTGCAATCAAAGCTTTTATGGAAGGATTAAAGAGAATCATTCTTCCTAGGTTACCACCCTCTCCAGTGTGGAACCTAAACCTTGTCCTTACAAGGCTCATGGGACCCCCTTTTGAACCTTTACATAAGTGTGAACTGCAATTTCTCACATGGAAAACAGCTTTCCTTATTGCTATTACCTCTCTTAGGAGAGTTAGTGAGATTTAAGCTTTCATTATACAAGAACCATTTTTACAATTACACTGTAACAAGGTGGTTCTACGTACTAATCCTAAATTCCTTCCTAAAGTAATGACTCCTTTTCATCTAAATCAATCAGTAGAGTTGCCAGTGTTTTTTTCAAAACCGAGACTCTATAGCAGAAAGAGCTCTGCACACACTAGATGTAAAAAGAGCTGTTCTCTATTACATTGATAGGCCCAAAACCTTTCGTAAAACAAAGCAACTGTTTGTAGCTTTCTCTCCACCACATAAAGGCAACCCCATCTCTAAAGCAGGAATTGCAAGGTGGATTGTAAAATGTATACAAGTATGCTATCAGAAAGCAAAACGTACATTAACAGTTCTTCCTAGAGTGAATTCCACATGCAAACTAGGAGCCTCCATGACTTTCTTAGGGAACATTCCCCTAGAAGACATCTGCAAGGCAGCAAAATGGTCTACAACACACACCTTCACTAAACACTATTGTGTTGATGTGCAAGCTAAGCAGCAAGCTGCAGAAGGCCAAGCTGTTCGCAAAACTCTTTCAAACTACTGCAACAGATACAGGTGACCACCGCTAGGGGAGACACTGCTGTACAATCGATGCACAGTGTAAGATCAGCAGCTCATATGCCTCGAACGGAAAATGCTACTTACCAGTATGCATCTGTTCTTGGCATGTAGAACTGCACACACCCTCCTGCCTCCCCGGGGCCTGTATCTGTTGTATATACACGCATAGACATCCCTTCTTTATTTCTACTAACTCCATCATTTCCCATCATGGCGAAAAACAATCTAAGGATGGAGCCGATGCCCATGCGCACTATCATACAAGGGAGGAATCTCCTATCTCGTGACTACAAAGTCTTCTACCAAGACGACAACAACATGCCATCATCCGAGCCCAACACCTGGTGGCGATCTAATGCACAGTGTAAGAATCTGCAGCTCTACATGCCAAGAACAGATGCATACTGGTAAGTAGCATTTTCCTTACTTCACATCAACCACCTGGAGTTACTAGCCATTTTTCTAGCCCTGAAAGCATTCCAAAAGCGCATATCGGGCAAAGCTGTCTTAGTCTGCATGGACAATATTACAGCCATGTGCTACATAAACTAACAAGGAGGGACACACTCTCAGCAACTCTGTTAGCGCAGCAGATATGGAGATGGGCTATACCTCAGAACATCTTACGTTTAGCCCAACATGTTCCAGGGGTATAAGACACCATGGCCGATCTGTTGAGCCGACAGACACAACAGATCCACGAGTGGGAACTTCATCCACAAGTTCTTTACCCGTTCTTCCAGATGTTGGGACAACCTCAGATAGACCTCTTGCCACCCATGAAAACGCCAAATGCCCAAGCTTCGCTGCCAGGTATCCACACCCGCTGTCCAAAGGCAATGTGATATGGATGAACTGGTCCGGCAAAATTTGCGTACGCTTTTCCACCTCTCCCACTACTTCCACTAGTGGTGCGAAAACTTCAGCAACATTCCCTCACTCTCATTCTAGTTGCTCCAACTTGGGCCAGACAACCGTGGTACACCACACTGCTGCAACTTTCTGTGGTACAGCACCAAAAGCTACGCCTGTCTCCACGCTTCCTAACCCAGAACCATGGAGAGATCAGACACCTGGACCCAGCTCAGCTCATCCTATCGATCTGGCTCCTGAGGTCCTAGAGTTTGGTTGTCTTAACCTCGCTCCTGACTGTATGAACGTCATTAAAGAAGCTAGACGTCCCACCACTAGGGCATGTTATGCTGCCAAGTGGAAGCGTTTTGTAATATACTGCCATAACGACATCAATCCTCTAGATGTCTATTCAACACATCATAGGATACTTATTACACCTCCAAAGGTGTAACCTAGCGTACACATCTATTAGACTGCATCTTGCTGCCATTGCAGCATACCTACAAAATAGACAACATCTATCACTCTTTAGAGTACCTGCCATAAAGGCTTTTATGGAAAGCCTCAAAAGAAGAATGCCTCCCAGAGCACCACCTTCACCTGTGTGGAAATTAAACAATGTTCTCACACGGTTAATGGGACCTCCATTTGAACCTTTACATAAATGTGATTTGCAATTCTTAATCTGGAAAGTTGCTTCCCTAGTAGCTATTACTTCTCTAAGAAGAGTTAGTGAGCTACAAGCATTAACCATTCAAGAACCTTTTCTGCAAATGCATCATAAGGTTGTTCTCCGTACCAATCCTAAATTCCTTCTAAGTCATTTCACCCTTCCATCTCAATCAATCTGTAGAGCTGCCAGTATTCTTTTCGCAGCCATAGCCAGTCGCAGAAAGAGCTCTTCATACTTTAGATGTCAAAAGAGCATTGCTTTACTACATTGAAAGAACACAATCCTTTAATAAAAGAAATCACGTTTTGTCTTTCTCACCACTACACAAAGGTAACCCCATATCAAAATCGGGGAGAGCTAGGTGGATTGTCAAATATATACAAATTTGCTACTACAAAGATAAACATACATTATCTATTCCTCCTAAAGCCCACTCTACTAGAAAGATTTGGGCCTCAATGGCATTTTTAGGGAACATTCCCCTAGATGACATATGCAAAGCAGCCACATGGTCTACACTGCACACATTCACAAAACACTATTGTGTAGATGTGCAAACCAAACAACAAGCTACTGTGGACCAGGCTGTACTCAAAACACTGTTTCAAACGACTGCAACAGATTCGGGTGGTCGCTGCTAAGAGTGGGTACTGCTATACAATCTATGCACAGTGTGTAATCTGCAGCTCATATGCCTCGAATGGAAAATGCCACTTACCAGTATGCATCTGTTCTTGGCATGCAGAGCTACAGAGTGTCACACTCCCACCCGCCCCCCCGGCTACCTTTATCTGTTTCAGTATTATCTTAATTAGATACAGCTTACATGAGCATCCTTCCTGTTTCTTACAAACTCCATTTCCCCACTTGCGAAAAACAATCTAAGGATGGAGCCGATGCCCATGCGCACTATTGTCCAAAGGGGGAGTCACCTATCCCGTGACTTCCAAAGACTTTTCAGTACAAAAACTGCAGACATCCAGGCCTAACACTAGGTGGCGATCTATGCACAGTGTGTAACTCTCCAGCTCTACATGCCAAGAACAGATGCATACTGGTAAGTAGCATTTTCCTTCCTCTCACCATGTCATGTGTCCTGTGCAGCCCATTGTCGTTTCCCTAGGTTGGCATAAGTGCCTTGCATACTGTCCTCTGCTTTGTGCACATTACTATACAAATGTTTTTTGCTTTGTGCCACACTGTACTTTCACAAAGAACCTGCTGTTTTTGCATTCTGTTCTTTCCTGGGATTTAGTCTGAACACTGTAGACTAGGTCAAACAACAATGTTCCTTGTTATTCTGGTCAGGCCCTAGACAAAATACACAAAAGCAGCTGTTTAAGAACACATACTTTAGTGCCGAGACGCCTACGGGCATTTGTTCGCGCTCAACAAATATAAATAAATAAATAAATAAATAAATACTTGTCATATAATAGGTAACACACTTGCAGAAGGATCTTTCCAGGGAAGAAATCATGACAGCACCTGAGATGTAGAACGTTAATTTGAGCATACTAAGGTACGAGGTCTGCTGCCAAAACCTTGAGATCTTCTGATATATAATCATTTTGATTCTGTATAAGGGGAGGGAGGTTAGGCTATCCTGTCTTATACAATGACTGTTCCTTTTAGGATTTATGGATGACTTACCATGCTGCCTGTATTTGTGTTAGGCATTTTCTTACCTATTGTGGCGCTTATACTGCATATTAGAGCACAACAGTTAAAATAAACTTTTTAAAATGTTCTCGTCAGAGCTTATTGTGTACTAGTACGTCTGAGAGCAAAAGGGTGTGTCCTACAACCGCGATTCCTAGGGGGGTCGGGAGTGTTGCTTTCTGGGGTGTCTAATAACTTGTTCCTCTGAGTGAGTGGGAGGGCAAGTGAGACACTATAGCTCGTCGGTAGTGGGCACATGGGTACTCAGGTGGTGGGATGACTTAGTCCCTGCCTACTAAGGTTCTGTGATCCCAAGTATAGTTCTGTGACTCCGCAGTATCCCTGCAAAATGGTGCAGCCAATGTTTGGTCTGGTTCTTATTCACGGGAGCCTGAGTAGTGTTTGTGCACAATACCCTCACACCGTTTCCCAGAGGCGTCCGTAGTGTGAGGGCTTTGCCTCCTTAATTTGTAGGGATCATCTATTGCTGTAGGTTTTTCAAGTTTGAATTTTAAACTGTTTTTGATCCTTTTTAGTGCTACCATTTGAACCCTTTTGTTTGCCTTTATGGCTGAACCAGTTGCGATTCCCGGTCATTTTTGCAGCATGGCGTCCCCTATGTGGGGTCCCCTGTTTTTGTTGTTGAGGTGTATCCTGCGTACTGTTTCGAAGTCTTTTACTCCTGGGTTACGTTTTTTTTGCTGTGGATGCAAATAATTCCTTACTTGGCTATACTGCTGCTGCTGTTCTGGCAGCTTATTGCCCATATGCGGTTGTCGAAGTTCCACCTACTGTCTGGGAGCACCAGATTTTGTTTAATGGCGCCCTACCCCATCCTGTTGCCACTGTTCGAATGGACCTCTTCAGAATTAGTTAAGCCACTTGGCCTGTGTTGGCCGGTTTTGATCCATACCCTAAATATCTAAACCCAATTTGGCGAAAGTACATTTGTTGAATGCTCAGGTGATTCTCCTTTTTAGACACCTGATCCAAATTGTTGCCCGTGCCTTTCGTGCGGCTCCGCCTGGAGCTGCGCCACCTGTGCAGGCTGCGCACAGTAGGGTTATTATTAGTCCCTTTATAATTAATTTGGGGATTGGCAAGTGTCCTCAGAATCGTGAGGACTTTCCTTTTTAGATTAGATAGAAATTTGATCAGCTTGATGCAGTTTTCCCGCTTACTGTGTGCTTGGCTAGTGGGCTGATTCCCCCCCGTTGGTCAACTGCAACACCTGGAGTGCTGTTTGCCTCCGTGTATATCCTTTGTTATGCTACCCCCTCAATGAGCATTCTTCTACACGTTCTCAAACAAGTACAGAACGAACATGGGGCAGTTCCTGCCCTGCATTTTGGGATGAAGTTGTTGGGTAATTTTACAGTAGTCTCTGAATTGATTCTATCTTTCTAATATTAAAGGTAAAGCAGCGTATTTAATGGTTTCGGCGGTGGTTGACATTGACCGTGAGTGCGAGTTGTCTATTGCTGACATTTATACGTTCTTAAGTCGCAAAAATGTGGGGTTTAAACCTTCTAATCAGTGTCAAGGTAAGCCCCCTCCTTACCTAAAAAGACATGGGACAAATCTAAGCAGCAGCAAAAGCCTTAAGTCTTGGGGTGCGTTAATACCCCGGATGCTTTTGGACGTAGATATGATTTACGTGATAACTCTGAAATTAAAACTCCTGAGAGGTTTCAGGTTTCTGATCCTCGTTCACCTTGTTCCTTTTAGGAATAGTCTGATCAACAGTACGACCTAGGAGGGCAGCAAGATTGAAGACCGGGCACAATGCTCTTTTGACGTGAAAGTTAAGAGCAGATCCACCTCCATATAGAGCCCCATTCCAGAAGAAGGATGTTGCCACTTTGACAGCAAAGTATGCCTCAGACCGTGAGAACCCAGCTCCTGGACAGGTTGTTGGGCTGTGACTCTCCTTGTTAGTGCAGTGAAATTAACTGTAGAGTGCCAGACTAGTCGCCAGTTTCTGGAGGCGAAAGCAATGGACCACTTTGTAACTGTTGAAACCGCAGCTAACCCGCGTAGCTCCACCTGATAGACTTCACCAAGTAAAAAATCAGATTGAAGGGGACATTGGTCGCACCATAAATCTTTTGGTGACTACTTAGCGCCTTGTTGGCTGAGGTTGATCGGCCTCCTCTATTTGTTCTTGAATGTTCTCGGAGCGAGGATGTGATTACACATTCCTTTTTAGCAATACGTCCCTGATGAGACGAAGCATGCTCATGCTTTAGAGTGGGCTCTAGCTTTGGCTTATACCGAAATTAGGCCGGTTGGGATAAGGACTCTCCTTCGCATGTTGTTCCCATGCGTTCTATTCTGCAGCCTCAATATCAGATTAAGCATAATATTAAAGCGTCCGTAAAAGAAATTTGTTCTCAATTAAAATATCTGCGTGTGATTGAACCCTTTGTCTCTGCGGTGAATAATCCTCTTTTTCCTATCTTGAAACCTGATGGTTCTTTTCGCATCATTTTGGATTATATACATTGGATTAGTCATTCTCATTCTTTGCAGTGAAAAATAACGCATAGTACAGCTTTAATAAATATTGTGCCCAAAAAATTAAAAACTACACTTGATATTTCAAAAGGATTTTTCATTCTTAACTTGGCACCTGAGAGCTGGGATTTGTCGACGTTCAGCTCCCAGAGGCAATACGTGAGAATTTGCATGGGGTATAAAAATAGACCAGGAGTTTTTGTAGGACGCAAAATGTTTTTTGCATGTTCTTGATGCTTTCTCGTATGTCTGACATAACTTACTGATGATGAATGAAATCCTCATCTTGCAGGAGTGGATCGAATCATTATACGATTTGCTGCTCTGGGCTACAAATTCAATTTTGCAAAACTACGTACTTTGTTTCTGGGCCTTCTTTTACTTGGTTATGAATTAACTAATGATGGTCGTGGGTTAACTCCCCATTTCTTGGAGAAGTGTGCTCAATTGCAACTTCCATCTGCCCTTCAAAGTTGCAGTCTCTGTAGGATTTTATAATGTTGACAGAATTTACATTCCTGACTATGCTCAGCGTATCACACCGCTTTCTTTTGATACATCCATCCTTTTCAGCTTCCTCTTGGCTTCCTGGACATACCTCACTGGTGCGTGGTTGACAGTCAGATTTGCATGCAACACAATACTTACAGACTAGGGTACATATTACCAATTTGGTCATCTGGATTGTGCCTGGTGCAATTAGCTTTACTTATTTGACATTCAATGAGGGTGACACTGTTCTAATTGCTTATAAAATCACATCTGTATACTGCTGTGGAATTGTGTTTTTAGTTTATGGATTTTCATTTTGACTGCTGTTCAAATGGTTCTGGAAAAAATGCTCTCTTGCTCAAGGTGAACACATTTTTGTCGTTTATCCTGTACTCGCCTTAGTCACAAAAGCCAGTGTTCCTAATTCTAAAGCTCAGCATCCTCGTTGAATTCATTGGGCACTGTATTTGACGTTGTTTGATGTCAACTTTGTATTTGACCCTTCTTTGCAAGCTCAAGAGTTTATTCAGTATGAACATGTTCACCCTCTACCTTCTTCAGTACTTCCTCTTGACCAGTACAAATGTATTATTCACACTGATGGTTTGGCGCAACCAATCATTGTCTCTCAACCAGCTGTCTCCGCAGCTTGCGCCATTTTATTTATTTTAGGAATTTTATAGAACGCTGACCTGAGGGTATCTGAGCGCTTTACAACAGTGAGATTTAAGAATTACGTAGTAGGAGTCTTAAACCTAGTCAAGAAGTGCTGTGGATTCATGAGGTAGTAGATGGGTCCTGAGGTAGCTTCATTGAATGCATTCTTGAGGTAATGCAAGAGTTTTGCAGCAGCCACGCCTTCTGGACCTACTTGTCAGGTGGCGGACTTTAGTGGATCAGTCCAATGCAGAGTCAAAGAGCAACTGGTTCAGGGTTGGTGTGGAGGTGGCAGCTATCAATTTGGGAGGGAGCGGTTGAGGAGGAGGGCTTTTAGGAGTTTTTTTAATTTTGTGAAGGACTGGGTGGTACGGACATCTGTTGGGATGGAGTTGCAGATTTTGGGCGCATTTCCGGCGAATGTTCTGGCTGCGTTTTTTTTGTTTGCGTGCTTTCATGTGGATTAGATGGAGGGAGTTGGAGCTACTGAGGTTCCTTCTTTGGGCAGCCCTCTTTAGTTTGACGGCCAGATAGTCCGGTTTTCCTGTGTGTAGGGCTTTGTGCATGAGGCAGGCAGTTTTGAAGTTGGCCCGCTGTTCCACAGGGAGCCATTTTAGTTCTCTTAGTGATGGTGAGATGTGATCATATTTCCTGATTCCGGTGACCATTCTGGCTGCCGCGTTGAGGGTAGTTTTGAGAGGAGCTAGGTGTGATTTAGCAGTGCCGGTTAGGGTTGCGTTACCATAGTCTAGTCTGGATAGCACCAGTGCTTGTGTAGTTTGTTTGAGGTCTTTGGTAGGGATAAATGGTTTAATTTTGTGGAGAAGTTTAAGGTTAAGGAAGGCAGTCTTTGCGGAGTTTTTGATGTGGTTTGTCATTTCCAGTTTTGGGTCAAGGGTGATTCCCAGAGATTTTACTGAGTTAGCCATGATGGGAATGCTGCTTAGAGCATCTATATCCTTGAGCCATTCTGCAATTTGTTTTTTCTATTTTTCTTGGAGATTAGGAGGAACTCTGTTTTGTCTTGCTTGAGTTTGAGGTGGTTTTGGGACAGCCATTGTTGAAATTCATATATATAGTGTTTAGTCTGGAAATGTCATCTGGGGAGGTGGTTTCTAGATAGATCTGGGTGTCGTCAGCGTATAGGTGGAAGGGGATCTTCGACTTTTTGAGTATAATGGTGATGGGTTGTATGTATATGTTGAACAGTGTCGGAGAGAGCACTGAACATTGGGGCACACCCCGCTGACTGGGCGAAAGTCTGATGTAAAGTCTTTGATTTTTATCCTTTGCGATCGGTTTTGTAGGAAGGCTGTGAACCAACGGAGGACCATCCCATCTGCGCCAAGCCTTTCCTGTAGGGCCTTGATGAGGAGATGGTGATCAACTGTGTTCAAGGCAGCCGACAGGTCTAGGAGAATGAGTAGGCAGCAATGATCGGTATCCAGTGCCTTATGGATGTCATCTGTGATGTTGAGGATCGCCGTTTCAGTGCTGTAACCTTTTCTGAATCCTGATTGGTGTAGAGGATCAAGAAGGCTGATATTGTCCATTTGCTGAGTCAGTTGAGAGAGTGGGCATTTTTCGAGGATTTTGTATAGGAGGGGGCAATTAGAGACTGGTCTGACGTGGTTTAGGTCTGTGCAGTCAAGGCCTGGTTTCTTAATTATTAGCGTTACTTGGCCAACTTTTAGGCAGTCAGGTATGCTTAGGTTCTCAAGGAGCTGTTGATGATTCTGCACCAGAACAGGGCTATGGAGAGCTTGAGTTCTTTGTTCAGTTGGAAGGGTATAGGGTCGAGGACGTGAGAAGCGGGCTAGGTAGTGGAGATTAGCTTGATAATCTCGGCTTCTAAGATGGAATTGAAGGATTTCCACGCATTAGTGTGTAGCGGGCCACTGTTTTCCATTGCGACTGGGGGCAGGCCTATGCATGCGGAGTTGTTGTTAGTGTTGGTGTGTAGTGAGAGCTCAATCCTGGAGATTCTTTCTTCAAAGAAGGTGGAGAAGTTTTCACACAGTTCCTTGGAGGCCTGGGTAGAGGATATAAGGGAGTTTCTCAATCTACCTTGGTGCATACCCAGTCCCTTGGGGACTGCAGGACCCAGTTGGGCGAATTAAGGGCTCTCCTTTTAGCTCTGGAGTAGGCTGATCCTAAATTACCCACCTTAGTTGTGTGTGATTCGTTCTATTGTGTACACTCTTTCAATGACCATTTGTTCTTTTGGAAACAAAATGATTTTTGGAACTCTTAAGGTAGCATGCTAAAGCATAAAACGCTTTTGGTTTGAGAGGCTGCTCTAACAGAACTCTTGCCACTTACACATGTTGTAAATACATTGGGCCATCAACGTGCGGGAGCACACACTGTTGGCAATTAAGTGGCTGATGAAGCAAATCTGCAGTAGCCACAGTTAAAGTAGCAGCGGTTACATGCAACTTGGGATAGTACTCACTTTCCGCAGGGCTTTCCTTCTAAATACTTATCAGTTAACTACTGACAAAGTTCCTTTTGTGTCCATTCCTGGGGTTGGAGATAGTCTGAATCCCAACCTTGACCGCTGACGCACTTTAATAGTTGCCGCCCATGAAGGTATTGCTCTTGCATATGTGGGACTGGCCGCCACTGTTTTTTTTTTTTTTACAGCAACGATATTGGTGGCGCGGTTTATAGCAGCACACTCGTAGATATGTTCTTTGTTGCTATGTTTGTCAGCAAATTAATAGTTCTACTGTGTTGCATCCACCTCGAACACATTTTTATTTCTAATCAGCTGGTTGGCTTCATTGATCGTAATCATTGCGGTCCCCTCCTGTCCGACAATGCTTTCAAATATATTTTGGTTGCAGTGGATTCTTGCACAAAGGTTCCTCTGGGTCTGACTGCAGCGATTGGCTGACAACAGTGGGAGCTTCAGCCAGACCCAGAGGAACCTTGTGCAAGAATCCACTGCAACCAAAAGTACCACCTTATGTCCTGACAGACATGCAAATATTTTTGTTATAAAAGATTTGCATGTCTGTCAGGACATACGTTGGTACTTTACATTCAAACCAGGGCTGGCTTTTGACTCTAAGGCATACCACGATTGGATGATGTCGATGGGAGTGCAGGTGCATTTCTCCTCTCTATTTTGGCACGAAGGCCATTCTGTTGTGAAGTGGATGATCTGGTTCCAGTTTTATCATCTTCACGCTCTACGATGGAAATTATTTATTCCGATCCACCCCTCGAGGCCCCTTTGAAGGGTGCAAGCTTAGGTTTACATCCAGAATCCCAGCCTCCGTTATTCCAACTGAGTTCTTCTAGTTACTATATTGATTAAGATCATTTTTCTTCTGACCGCTCTTCATTGTCCTCTGTTTTAACCCGACCCCCAGCGCAAACTTGTGTCTTTATCTCCTGGTTAAAACACACGTGTCTTGTTCCGCCTTGGATATATGTCTGGATCGTGTTTTCCATGGTATTCCTGTTCATGTGAATTGGATTTATGAGTTTTTCAGTTCGATTAATGGCCATTTTCTCCCAGAAAGTTTTGTTGCTGAACTTGCCGACGGGGTGTTGAATAAATTGAAACACGACTAGTCTCTTGTTGGTGGAATTATATGGGACAAAGTACCATTTGTGACATCATTTACATTTATTTTTGGGGTAATCCCAGCTTTTATACATTCTACTGTTTCCAGCGTATTTGCTGGGTCTTAATTTGCGGTATCATCTTGCTGTTCCTTCTATTCCGCAATGGGTGCTTAGTTTGTGGTCCTGCCCAGACTGGCATCACTGCAACTATACAGTGAGTGCCTTTAGACCATCTGAATGCTGATTTTTGTCTAACCTTCTGCTATGCCTCTTTCACCTGTTTCATTGCATCAGGTGCCCTTTTCAATGGGACTGGACATCTGCCTGGCTACATCACCTCTCAGTTCTCTGGATTTCGAACTGTTGATGGGCCCCTTAGTTGTCCATAAACAGGACTCTTCTTGGGTATGCAGCTTTTCTACAACCTCTCCTTATGGTTGATGGCCGGAGGTGATCCCTGTGTAACTGCGCAGTGTCTTCTGGATCTCACTTTCATCGAAATCACCACTGGTTGCCCTTTCATGGTCTTAAGTACTGGATGAGAGGAGCACATTTAGTCCTTTGAGCTGCTCAACTGGTTGGCTAATATTTCTAATATGGAAGGCTCAGATTTCTTATTGGAATCATTGTCTTTTCTCTTGGCAGAAATACACTGTAATTGGATATTTTTTTCACAGAAAACTTTTTTCTCCCATTTGGCCGTAGCCCATTTAGAAGACACGGACTATGAACTGTTTTGATCGCTTTGGTTCTGCTTATCACCTGATTTCTGTCGTCATTTTAGCGCTAACATACTGACCATGGAGAGTGTCATGTGTCCCGTGAAGGACCATTGCCATTTTCCCTAGGTTGGCGTGAGCATGCTTCGGACTGTCCTCTACTTAGCGCACGTCACTATACTATACTACGTCACTATACTACATTTTGCTTTGTGCCACACTGTGTCTGCTGTTGTTTTCGTGTTCTGTTTTTCCTGGGATTTAGTCTGAATATCTATGCCAGTCAAATAACAATGCAGCTTGTTCTGTTCTGGTGAGGCCCTAGCACCTGGACAAAACACACAAATACAGCTGTTTGGGAAACCTACTTTTGTCATATTGGTATGCACGAATAGATAGCACACACTTAGAGATTCATCTTTCCAGGGAAGAGATTGTGACAGCATCTGAGATGTAGAACTTTTATCTGTGCATACTAAGGTACAGGGTTTGCTGCCAAAACCCAGAGATCTTCGGATATATAATGAATTTGCTTCTGTAGAAGGGCAGGGAGGTTAGGATATCCTGTCTTAGACAATGGCAGCTCCTTTTATGATTTATTGAGTACTTACTATACTGACTATTTGTGTTAGGCATTTTCTAACTTATGGTGGCACGTATACTGCATATTAGGGCACAATAGTTAAAATAAACATTGTAATATGTTCTCTTTTCTCTGTCAGAACTTATTGTGGACTAGTATGAGTGTGAGAGCTAAAGGGGGTGTCCTGCAACCGCAATTCCTGAGAGGGTCAGGAGTGTTGTCTTCTGGGGTGTCTAATCCCTTTTTCCTCTGTGAGTGAGTAGGAGCGGAAGTGAGACACTATAGCTTATCGGTACTCAGGTGGTGGGATGGCTCAGTCCCTGCCTAGTAAGGTTCTATAATCCCATGCATAGTTCTGTTCCTGCAGAATCCCTGCAACTACCAGAGATATTTGGGAAATAGTGGCACATGGTGCATGTGGAAGCATATTTGGATTTAAATGCCATTGTTGCTCTATTGACTCATTTGCTTTACTTTTCCTGTTGCAAATGGACTTGCAAACATTTCCTAAAAGCTAACAAAAAGACCTAATAAAGTAATCACATAAATGCTATTTACAGAAATCTTCCTTTCTGACTTAATCATTTCCTCTATCAATTTAACGAAACTGAGGGGACTTCACTGTTTGTAAATCATTGATGAATTGTATTCTAAAAACGTATGCATTCACTTTCAAGGTTCTCAGTCCTCATTGTAATATTTCAGGGTTTGTAGGGCTGCAGATGGCATTTAAACTTATTTCTTTACTATTGTATTTTCAATGATTGTCTCAGTCATGCTTGTCAGCTTAACATCACTTGTTACGTGTGAACAGCAAATGCAATATGTGAGCCCTAAACACTTGGTTTAGTTAAACACAGGGATTTCACCCGATTTAGTCACTACTAATTTGACATATTTTGTAGGGCAGTTTTGAAAGGACCTCTGTACTTAGCTTAACTGTTAAACACCTCTGCAAATTATGGGTCTTAGAATAAAGCTCTGCAATGTAATGTTGCTATTTTTGTTCAGTTATAATATATCTGGCTAATGCAGTAAGAAACAAACAGTGGCTAGTCTCCAATTGCACATTGTCATTTTCCTTAATCATAGATTTTGTTTTCCCTGCTTTATCAATGCAGACTTTTTTCCTTAACAAGCCTTTATATATGTCATACTTCTCTAGCATTGGCTGTTTAATAGATTCATATGCTTGAATCCTTCCCCGTAACCTAGCTGGAGTCCCACTTTAACATTTCCATTAGAAACATGAAAATTATGTCCTCCACTATTTTAGAAAAGGTCAGAACCAGTGAGGTACAAAGCACGGACCTCTACTCCTCCAGAGACTTCCTCTTTTCAGATTTCTGCTGCATGTTGAAAAGATCCTTAGTTCAGAGATTTTCTGCTACTCTGCTCGGATATCCTTAAAAATCCTTCTTTTTGCACAGATTTGACCCTTCTTATTGCTCCTTACATATTTCTGATAGCTTGCTTCTAGAAACAGAGGAGAGACTAGTGGAATTACTTTATAGGTCCAGATAAGGGTGAGCCTCCTCTCCAAATAATATCCTGTTCTGTAGCGTAGGCTCTTCAGTTATAGTCCTAAACTTCGAATAATGCCACTCTACCTGCATGTACCCCGCAACATCTTTTTCATAAATAAACTTTGGAGAAATTATCATTGAAGAGTGTTCATCATTGTGAGAAGTTGGCCTGATATGTGATGTCCACTATTCTAGTGGGCACCTTGTATCAGTCCAAACAACCCTTATGGTGATGGTTGTAAAGTCAACCTTCTAGATCAGCTATACTAGTGGTAGCATGGACAAAGCAGTCTTAGGCTAAACTCAAGAGGGCATGTGAAGCCAGCTGTTTTACCATATGTAACCCTTTTAATACCAAGTGAAAGGACACCACACAGGTTGTATATCAAAATATATATGTATTGATTTCTAACACAATCCTCTGAACTCTTTCTGAGGTCAGAGGCACAAGCACATAACAAGATACCCAATTATAATACAATAAGTTGCACAAAATACAGTAATGCCCTAGGGGCACTTCGAACCATATACTAAAATAGTGGTATAAGAACCACGTCACGGACAAAGGATAGGCCTAGGGCCTGGATAGGCCTAGGGCCTGGAGAATCGCTGGGGCAACGCTGTACTACCAAAGGTTAGGGAGCAGGAGGACCACGGGATGCGCGTGCAGTGTCTTTACACGCACGCAAGTTACCATAGAGTTAGAATGGGAACGAAAGAATTGGAAACTAGTTCTTTTAGGTCACTTCCGGATGGACAAGGAGAAAGCTACTTGAAAGTCAGACACAAGGATAGTAAATATCCACAGGAGCACCGAAGTACTCGCGTTACCTCACCCACAGAAAGCAGGTGCTTAGGTGTCAAAGTGTCGGGTTTCGTCGCTGAATCCTATGGAGCCTTGAAGAAAGATGCTGTAGGCGACCAGGAGGGAAGTGTCCGGGTGGATCCAAGGGCGGATCGAGGATGAAGAGTACCTGAAAGCAGAGGGGACAGAGTCTGGGTCACTAGCCAGTTACCAGGAAGGAACCAGGCGATGTCGCGAAGCAATCCGGTGATGTCGTGAAACTTGTCTCTGCAGCCACGTGGACCAGGAGGTGTCGACGACCAGGAGCTAGATACGGACTGTCCCACGAAGGCTCTCGCTGTCGGCGGTGTCGGCTTCCGGATTGGAGTCAACAAGCCTTGGCAAAGGCCACCCACGCAGGAATCGAAGATGGCTTACGGATCAGACCAGCAAGGTCTGATGGACTTCTCCTTTTCAGGGAAGCAAGGGCCAGTCTGGAGCAACCAGACCAGCGGTGTAAATCAAAAGGTTCGTCGTCACAGAGGCCACTAGCCAACGGGCAACGGACCGGACAGACGCTTCGAGCAGGAAAATGCAGAAGGGCCACACGCAGAACTCGTGAAGGGGTTAACTTCGGTGCAGTTGGTGCTCGGGGCTATGGCTTCTCAATCCCCAAAGCACAACTTCGAGGGTGCCTCAGAATTTGCACGGAAAGCAATTCGCTGGCTTTCCAAGATGGCCGGTCCCACGTCTCTCGTCGCCACCACGGTCTCAGCTCTGCTGTGACTGTGGATCGGACTGTTGGAAGTCTGGAAGTCCGGGTCTTGTCGGGCTCTGTGCCCGGGCTCCGGCGGGAGCATCGACAAAGCAAACCGTTGATCGCTTGATGGTGCCTGCTTGCACAGAGTGGTCACTCCTTGACCACAAGGGAGATTCTTCAGTCTTCTATCTTCAAGTAGAACGTCGAAGGTCCAGAGTTTCGTTTCAAGTTTGTCAGGATAAATCTAAAGTCTTGGGACTCAGCTCCTACCTATATACCAAATTTAGGGTCTGGATTATCTGCTAGGTCCCTCCTATGGGTGGGACCAGGGAAGGGGGTGGGTACACCCCTTTCCTTCCCTTAGTCCAGTTTCGCGCCAGAGCTGGGGCTGGAGTGCCCCAGCACCAGTTTGAACTGGACTATGCATGGGACACCTTGTGTGCCCCAGGCAGTGTATCATTTCATTCAGCCCTCCCTGCCCCAATACACTATGGCCTGTCTGGGGTGGTGCTAGCACCTCCCAAGACAGGAAACCTATTGTCCAAGCCTCCCTCGCTGGAAGGACTCCCAGCAGTAGGAGGTCAGGCTTGTGTCTGTGGCAGCAGCATCCATTTTGTGATGCTGAGGCTCTGGTTAACTTTAACCGGGATTAGTAGGAACAACATGTCTTCTCCCTATAGAAGGGTGGAATGCTACCCCCGTCGCCAGAACTGGCGAGGGGGTAGTATTCCAAACCGTATGACTCCTTACACGACATGTTTTGATAAAGCCAAAACAAAGTTATCATTCAACCACAAGGATTATAATGCACTTAAGAGTATATGGTATGGCAATATCATAGAACAGCTATAAGGACATAGTTCCGAAAGCTGCAGACAGGCTCAGCTCATGCTAGAGCACCATCTCACATAAAACCACCAATCACTCTGCCTTCAGGATTGTTAAGGCCTGCCATAGGAGTGACTTATAGGTGCATATGTGTCTATATATAATGGTAGGTATAGGAATACTATACCTAAGCAAGGGGTGATTACACGACCTTGCCCCAGCTGAGTGATCAACCAGTTGTCAGTTTGGATGGCCAGCCAGGGGTGGCATAAGATATGCTGCAGCCCCTGGTAGGCCTTGGGTGCACCTATGCCCTGGGTACCTATGGTACACTGTACAGGGACTCACAAATGTGACCCATATCCCACTTGGTGATGTACCTAAAGTACATGGTGTGAAAGTTAGAGAGAGAACAGCAGGGCTGTGGTTCTGATTAGCAGGCCCACAGCCACATTAAGGCGAAAACCAGTGAAGCAAAAAGCAAAAAATGGGGTGACCATAGGAAAGCAGACCCTACTCTCTACAATCATTCAACTTAATTTTCCATTCTGTTTCAGTGTAGTCTGTCAGATGTGTTTTTTTTTCTGACTACTGGAGAAGAGAGATGAAGGTAAGTAGTTTTTGAATGTACATAATTTGTCATGGAGCAAAGCAACCTTTTATATCAAAAGCATGAAAAGACCATGCAGCCTGATAGGCTAACTCTGACAGGTGAAAATATAAACGGGCTCCTTTAAGAACCTAATAAGCACCCTTGCCCACAATACCTTGTAGTAGCAGTTTGCCTGTGAATCAGTTCTTTTCTTCGGTTCCTTTAGTCAGGATCTCTGAATACTTCAGGTGTTTCTTCACACCTTTGAAACAATTTTTATCAACCGCGTTTTTTCAAACCACTGTTATTTGACATTTTTCATCTTTTCAATTGAATTTTCCTTAATTCTGACACTTTTTTCTAGTCTGAATGCCTTCTGTTTACCAACTGCCCTTCATGTGGCAGGAAGAAGGCAAGTTCAGATGCACAAAGTATGTGTTTGACTTTCACCATCACATCAGACAAAAGGATGTGGCAATTTTATGCAAATGTCAAAAAGGACTCTTAAGGACAACGAGAAAATCTGACTCTGAGGTCTAATGCAAGACATGAAAAGAGAGAAAGAAGAGAAAGATTGGAAAGAGCTACCTGCTGTCATTCTGAAAAAAAACACACACATCTGGTAAAGACTGCCAGAGCGGGGAGATCTACAGACAGAAAGAAGATCTACTCCCAGACATAGTCAACAACGTCACCCTCATCGATAGCAATAGTTGACATCAAGACCACCAAAGTCGTCGTTGGGTGGCTCAGCACAGACATGCCCTCGAAAGAAGGTTCAACGTCGACACATCGTCCCTGTTCGGCAGCTTAATCAACGTGAGACGGTCTTCGACATTGATGCTGAAAATGTTCTGTTGTATGCCAGAGATCTGTATGGTGTTACATTGGTCTGTGTTTCGATCCGTTACTTAGCCTTGAAAAAGTCGCGGGGCTATTTCCCATCTGGCGACTAAACACGTGTTGGCTGGCTAGGAATTCAACACAATTACAGAAAAAAGAGACTAAAAAAAGAGAAACACAAAAAGATTATTTGTTTACATTATATCTACATAAATATTAAGTGTAATTCGAGAGTGTGCTGGGGACTGTGTATGTTCTGTTGTGTTGGCCTAGGCCACATTATAGGGGGATAGGTGGTTGTCTCTACCCTGCAGCACCGCTATACAATAGTAGTTAATGAACAGATTTGTTGGTGGACTTCCCCAAGGGGTATACAAGCACCACCGATTTGAACTTACCTCTGATTCTGAAGACCATGTTGGCTCCTACTTCGTCGCCCTCTAGATGGATGTCAAAACCACACTATACGACTTCAAAAAGTCATCTGTTGCTGCTGCAAACCCCACTACCAGCAAAAAAGCTTGTACAGTGTCGATCCCGACTATTTCGAAGTCAAGGGCTTTCCAAGTATAAGCTTTCTTCATCCCTCGATTGGTCTTGCTCCCCTTCTGCCCGTTCTTCAGCTTCTCAAACATCTGATGCTCCATTGACTCAGATATCCCACTTCACCCACGGAGGCCTATAATACCTCCTGATGACCCTGCACTGACACCATTAAACCCCTTAGATCTTTCACCAGTTAAAAGGGCTGCCAGCTCTACTTCCATGGAAACCTCCTTCAACTTTTTAGTCGAAACCTCCCAGAACACCCTCTAACGGAAGGTCTCTTGCTTTTTCACATTCCAGATGATGCTAGAGATCCCCGAATTCTGACTCAATGCACTCATCTTAAACACCAACTTCTCTACCCCAGGCACCATCTAAGATGTCTCTGGTAGATGATCTTATTTTCCAAGATGCATTGGTAGGAGGTGCTACAAACTAAACATCCTCAAAGACACTCAACCAACCGTTTGTCATTTTCTACACTTTCAAATCAAGAGCATTTCCAAAACCTCTTCTACCTCTTCATCCAGGTTTTCTGGATATTATTGAAGAAAAATTCCTCAATCCACATACTGTGAAAGCGGTTACATCAAGAATGCTTAAGAAATAAAAGCCACAGCAACAGGATCCTGGTTTTCTTAAAATGGATCCTAAACCATATTCGTTTGATCCTAACCCATAGTTGTTGTTACTGCTGTAAGAAGTAAATATGCTTCTGCCCCAGAATCCATGATTCCACCGGACAGAAAGAGCCAAAGAATAAACACTAAAGGTAAAAAGATGTGTGGCACAGCCTCCACCCACTTACAGAAAGCCAGAGCATCAGCCCTTCTGGGGAGATTTCACAGTGAGTTTTGGGTTGTCATTAATTCTTTTCTGTCTGAACTTCCAACTCCCAGACAACAGGATTTTTGTGAAATAATTAAGGAAGGCTCACTAATAGACTGAATCAGTCTATTAGTGCCACTGTGGATTAAGTCGAACTCTCTGCTACCTCATTCTGCCATGGAATTTCCCTGTGATTATCATCCTGGCTTTGTTTATCCTCCTATTTCCTGATGCCCAGTCAAAAATGGCAAACTTGCCCTTTGTGGGTACTTTACTATTTGGTCAACACACTGAGGAAGAAATGCTCAAGATGAAGAACAAGGCTGAACCTCTTAAAGCTGTGGCTGTTGAAGAGCAGAAACAATTTTACAAACAATACGAACTCAGACTACTCCTGAGGCGGAAAGCCGGGAGCACGCACATCTGTTTACATTGCTGATTTTAAAATTGAATGTCACTTTATTTCTGTGCTTTTTAATCACTCACCTTCGCTCCTCAAATCTACTACTTGCTGACCTGAGCTCGCCCAGACCACCCGTGCAGCGGATTTAGCGTTCACGGCTGTTGGTACCGGGACACTCTTGGCGCCATTTCCGGCGCTTGCCGCGGCCACGCCCCTTTTTGAGGCCACGCCCCTTTCCTAGCTCTTAAAAGGCGCTGAATCACTAGTGCCAGCCAGATTGACAGACTACTCCTGAGGCGGAAAGCCGGGAGCACGCACATCTGTTTACATTGCTGATTTTAAAATTGAATGTCACTTTATTTCTGTGCTTTTTAATCACTCACCTTCGCTCCTCAAATCTACTACTTGCTGACCTCAGCTCGCCCAGACCACCCGTGCAGCGGATTTAGCGTTCACGGCTGTTGGTACCGGGACACTCTTGGCGCCATTTCCGGCGCTTGCCGCGGCCACGTCCCTTTTTGAGGCCACAACCCCCCTTCTGCCCCTCCCACGGACCCATAAATCATGTGTAGATACCGGACGCGCAGCGGACGAGCGCAGCGGGCGCGCCGATTGCGCGCCAAAGGCGCGCCTAAGGCAAGCCCGTCTGTGCCCGTCCGCGGCCGACCGGGGCTAGGGGCATGTCACTCTGCTCAATTAACATCTTACTCCGCTACACAACTCCGTAACCTCCATGGCCCCTGGCCTCTCCCTGCCTCTACTCGTTCTCTTATATCTACACTGGACCTCACACCCGCTCCTTCATCTCCCAACCCCCCTGTTCCCCCCACTTCCTCCCATCCTCCCAGAGTGGTCGATAGCCCAGCTTCATCTAAAAATCTCTCGGCCTACTATCTTAACACCCGGTCAGCAGTAGCCCATTCACACGAACTGTCGGTGCTGCTGGACCTCCACGCACCCGATCTCCTCTTTCTAACAGAGACTTGGTTTTGCGCGGATTCTCTCCCCACCCTACTAGCCACCCTTCCTCTCCCCTATTATGCTCTCCGAGCAGACCGATGCAATGGCAGAAATGGAGGCGGCATAGCAGTGATCGCTCGGTCCGACTTCCCCTTCCAATGTCTATCCCTACCAGGCATTGCCACAACAGAGTACTTAGCTATTCGCACTACTTCCACCACTCCTCCTCTCACTTGCATGCTTATTTACCGGCCCCCGCAGTCACCCCTATCCTTCCTCCCCGATTTTCAAGAGGTACTTTCCACCCTGACGGTTAACAACTCCTCCATCCTAGTACTGGTAGATTTTAACTTCTGGCCTTCAGACCCAGCTGAATGCCCTTCCTCTAGGGAATTCTCAGATACTCTTATCCCTCAATTTTGTATCACATGTTCATTCCCCCACTCACGTCAAAGGACACATTTTAGACCAGATCTGGTACTTGAATTGCCCAATAGACTCTCTGACCATCTTGCCTTGCACCTGGTCCGACCACCACTTGATTGAGTTTATCCTTCCCATCAATCCCTCCACCAGGCCCCCGCTTCCAAAGAATGTCTGGGTCCGCTCATGGAACCGTGTGGTTCCGGAGAACCTAACCGCAGCATTAGCTTCTTCCTATCCTACCCTCCAAGGTCTTTCCACCCTTTCTCAGGCCGCTGCCATTGAACATTGGCTCTCCTCGTAACCGAATCGCCCCACTGAAGCGGGTATCCTTTAAACGGGAGAAAGATGCCAACCTATGGTTTAATGAGGACCTCAAAACCACCAAATTGGCACTACGCCGCGCCGAGCGTGAATGGAGGAGAAATTACTCCCCCCCCCCCCACTTAAAATTGAGTTTACTACGCTCCTCGCTCAATATAAAAATGCCATCCTAGCTACAAAAACGGCCTACTTTTCTGCGAAGATCCATGCAGCTGAGAATAAACCGAGGGAAATCTTCTCGATTGTCCACAACTTGACTTTTTCCGACAGGACATCTCTTAAGCCCTCCCCGTCCCAGGACCTCTGTCATTCTTTGAATAACTTCTTTTTTGAGAAGATTGTTAATATTAAAACCAATATTCCCTCACCCTCCCCGACCTTTGTTGACCCTCAGTACCCCCCACCCAAAGGACAACTTGATGCTTTTCCTCCCTTGACTAAAGACTCTTTGGCCTCATTAATTCCTCTTGTCAAATCCGGATCCCCATTGGATACTTGTCCCGCACATATCCTCCGCCACATCTATACCACTTGTCCAGACCCCCCTCTCCACTTCCTCAACAGTTCACTTTCCCAGGGGGTTGTTCCCAACCCTCTGAAAACTGCTGTTATCGTCCCCATTTTAAAAAAACCTGGCGCTGATCCTTCGATCCCCGCCAACTACCGCCCTATTTCCCTCCTACCATTCCTGGCGAAGGTGCTCGAACGCCATGTCACCAGGTCTTTGAGCACCTTTGTGGAGGAGTATGGGATCCTCGCCCCCCACCAGGCCGGTTTCCGCCCCGCACACTCTACGGAGTCCGTAGTCCTCTCGGTCCTTGACAACCTCAGGGAGGGAAGGGACACCAACCAGACCCAGGCCTTGGTTCTCCTCGATCTATCAGCCGCCTTTGACACGGTTGATCATACCATCTTACTTTCCCGTGTCGGGGCGGCAGGGATCGGAGGCTCCGCTCTGGTGTGGCTATCCTCCTTCCTGAGGGACCGCACCCAGGCTGTCCGCCTGGGTGAGTTTTCTGCGGACTTCCAGAAAGTTCAGTGCGGGGTCCCCCAAGGTTCCTCCCTCTCACCCCTTTTGTTCAACCTGTACATTGCCCCTCTCATTTTTTCATTACAACAAATGGACGTCAGCATATACAATTATGCTGACGACCTCCAACTTGTTTTCAACCTGTCTTCTTCCCCTACCTCCATCTCAAACTTCCAGTCCATTATGATTTTTATCCAGGACTGAAGGAATTACTACCACCTGAAACTTAACCCGGATAAGACCGAGCTGGTGTTAACAGGTGGTTGCTCCAGTCCCTGGTCCTCACTTTTCTGGCCCCCTTCCCTAGGTTCCCCCCCGGTCCCCTCTTCCTCAGTCAAAACTCTAGGTATCAAACTCAATTCTCAGCTCACTCTTCACTCCCAGGTCAGTTCAGTGGTATCTTCCTCTTTCTTGTCACTCCGCACCATCCGCAAGGTATCTCGTTTTTTCACCTTCGAGGCCTTGAAACTGATCACTTTGGCAATGGTCATCTCCCGCCTGGATTATGGCAACGCCTTATATGCAGGGATTCCTGCATATAGTTTACGGCGGTTGCAATTAATCCAGAACCAGGCGGCAAGATTAGTGTTCAATCTTCCGAAATCTCATCATGTAACTCCCCTTCTGAGATCTCTACATTGGCTTCCTGTCCGTGAACGCGTCCAGTTTAAACTTGCCTCCATCACCTTTCTAGCTCGACTGGGCGCGACTCCGGCCTTCATAACATCTGCAATTGTGCCCTATGTTCCAACCAGAGAATTACGCTCTTCTTCACAATACTTGTTATCAGTCCCCCGCTTTCAGAGAAAGAAATGGGGAGGATCAAAGTTTGCCACTCTTGCCCCACTTCTGTGGAACTCCCTTCCTCTTGAGCTCAGATCTACAACCTTGTTTGCTCAATTTCGGAAGAAACTGAAAGCCCACCTATTCGCCAAATGTTTCAATTAAAACCACTCGATGCTTTCCCCCCTTTTTCTGCTCCCCTACTCCTACCTTGGAGATCTGTCTATTGCAGCGCCATGAAACCGCTGGTGAAAGTGCGCTATATAAATATTTTAAACTCAAACTCAAACCAGCGATACTACTTTCATCAGGTTCAAACCCCTAGATGGCCATAACAGTCTTCCCACCAACAGAAACGTCACAAATACTATACCTGAGGAGATTTTCAAAGCAGACCCACTCCAACAAAATCTTCTCAGTCCAATGGGCGAAACGGCACCTAACACCAAACAATGAAAATCTGATACCCCCTCACAGTTTCCCACTCCTGTGAGGGTAAGGGGTGAATTTTTTTCCTGGAAGAGTGGAAAAACATAAGCGCGGACAGATTGGTGTTAAACATCATACATAACTGATATTAAATCCGCTTCAAATACTTTGCCTGTCCGACTAAAGCCCTTTTCAGCAGCTTGTCTATCCAGTCTTCATTTTAAAAAGTATTCACTACTGCAAAAATGGGCATTTGAGATGGTTCCTTCAAACCAGATCAGCAAAGGTATGTACCCATGGTATTTTCTGGTCCGTTTGAAAAACCATCCCAAACAATTTAGAATAATTTTGGACCTCCGATTCCTTAACAAATTTATCAAAAAAGAAAGGCAGGATGCTGGCCCTTCATCAATTATATCCACACATAAGAAAAGGTGACTGGTTATCTGTGATAGATTTACAGGATGTGGATATTCTCATCCTCACAGAAAATATCCAAGATTTCTGATAAGGAACGAACATTATCAATATGGTGTTCTTCCATTCAGTCTAAAGTCTGCTCCTTTAACCGTCTCAATGTATGGCGGTAGTTGCATCCCATCTCAGAAAGAGGAATATTTGTATATCGTAACCTCGCCGATTTTTTAATAAAGGCAGAATCTCTATGGAAGGTGAAGAAAAACTTCATTACCACAACAAACTTACTTGGCAGACTAGGTTTACAGATAACATTTTTACAAATCCATCTCCGCACCAGGATAGTCCCTCACCTTTCTAGGTGCAAAAATGGATACCTAATAGGAAAAAGTGTATCCTTCGGAGGAGAGAGTATAATACAGATGAAATCTGAGCACCTTATCGAACAAGTCAAACCGATTGTTCGTCAAATCGCATCCCTCCTAGGATCCAGGGCATCCTGCATATTCATGATCCCAAATGTAAGACTCTTAATGAGACCTCTTCATTATTGTCTAGAAGACCAGTTGTCATAGAAATCGAGACATTGGGAGAATCAAATATATCAACACACAATGCACGTCAATCTCTGACCTGGTGGTCCAAACCTCACATTCTACTAGTAGGAGTTTATTTTAAAAAAGAAGCACCTTCACAAACTATAGTCACAGACGCTTCACTCAGGATGGTGTACATATTTGAAGCACCTCACAATTCAGGCTCAAGCAGAGTGGCACTTGGCACTAGCAGCTTTCCACATACCAGTAATTCAAAATGTCAGAGCAGAAAATCGCAAATGGGTTCTCAACGATGAGGTAATATAGGACTTATTTGCAGAATGGGTTACACCAACATTACATTTATATGCAATGGCACAAAATAAAAAATGCTGAGACTTCGCATCTAGGGTCCCAAACCACACTTACTTTGCAATGCCCTTTTGATCAACTGGTCAACTCCATTTGCCCATGCTTTTCCATCGATACCAATAATACCACTGGTGATCCAGAGATTAAGAAAATCAAACCTCAAAATGATTCTAACATCAGTGGGCTTGCCGAGACTGTGGTGGTACACAGATCTTCTCCAAATATCCATGACACCGCAGACCTCTTTCATTTAGACTAGACCTCCTATCCAGACTTAAGGGTCAGAACCTACATCAAACTCTCCAGTCATTGAATTTGGCAGCATAGCTCCTGAAATTGCACAATATGGATATTTAAACTTACTTGCAGAATGTATAAATAGCCTTAAAGAATTAAAACGACCATCAACAAGACCATGCTGTGCTCACAAGTTGAAACTTTTTTTTGTGGTGTGTAAACAGCGGACATAATCCTATCAATGTAGAAGAAAATGGCAATCTACCCTATTTGCTTCACATGGCCAAGTCTGGGCTACAATTTAATTTTCATTAAGTCCACTCAGTGGGTATCACTGTGTACAGAAAAATCTCCAGTAAAACTGTAATTTTCCAAGATTCCTCTGATTAAAGACTTTTTAGAAGGACTTTACTTTTTTTCTCCAGTTAAAATAGCATCCCATCCATGGGAGTTAAACGTAGTGCTTTCTGAATGAATGTCGTCCATTCGAACCCATTCAGAAATCAACCTTACAGCATCTTGCATGGAAAATTGTTTTTAATAGGCATTACCTCCGCATGTAGATTTAGTGAACTACAAGCATTGTCATCTGTAGAACTATTTACAGTTTTTCATCATAATAGTTTTACATACATATCTTTCCTGTTTACCAAAAGTAGTCTGATATCCATACTAACCAATCGATCACACTTCCTACCTTTTTTTCCTAACACTTTTAAATCAGAGCATAGACTATGTTCTCAAGATATAAAAAAAGAGTGCTCTGTTTTTATTTAGACAAATCAAAAGATATAAGATAATGTCACCAACTGTTTCGAGCCATTGAAAGATGGATAGCTTTATTTGTTTGATAATATTACCAATAAATTTTTACCAGGGAAGGCAAAGGCTCATTCTACAAGAGGTAAAGCAGCAACCACAGCGTGGATCAGGCATGTCCTGATTCAAGATTATGAGCCCCAATGTACGCCAATATAGGCCTAGGTAGTTGTCCCACCTTTTAACTACATTTGTCCTTCCTACCTTGCTCTACACAACTTTCTGGTGCTGACCTTTTACCCAGTTAGGTGCCGAATAAATGTTGTGTGGGTTTCTTCAAATACTAGTCTCATTTTTTATACATGAGGATTTTTAGTATCGCAGCAGGGTTACCATCATCTGCTTAATAACTCTGTTCAAAGTTACTGCTATCGTCATCCTTGGCACACATGCCCACAGTACCATGACACATCTAGGTAGATTTTCTTTTTTTTTTTCATTTATTTTTTCATTAAGTAGCTTGTAGCAAGAGTACATGGAGCCCCGGAATCGGGGACACACTATCAATGTAGCATATGATGATACAAGCAATGTTTTTTTGCCTGTTGTACATCAAAAACAGCAGAACATAAGTATCCGCCCCCCCCCCCCCACCCCACCCGACCGGCACTGTAGATATGCATGTTTGAACCTCCAGTCTCCCTTAACATGTGTGGCGTTCCTAGTAAGAATCCCAGTTCCGGCTACCTCTGACTATACACGTCACAACAGAATAATTGCAAGTCAGGATTACTTAGTAGGTACATAGTGAGTGGGCCCCAAAAGTCCATAGGCCGCGAGGCCTCAGGAATCTCCTCTGCATGGGTCTCCAGCTGTTCCCTACAATAGATTTCCATTTGAGGTATAAGGGGTGCTCCCCTGGCTCTCTTCCGCAGTGACGCATTAAACAACTTAGGCCACTACGTTCTTCCCCCCACCAGCACCGTCTGCAGTGCTAGCAATGTTCTAGGTTCTGCTGGATTATCAGGATAAATGGCTTTAACTGCCTGCTTTACTCTCACTTACATGAAACCCAACATCATGCCACCTTCCTGACCCACCTGCACATCTATTAGTGAGCGGAATTGACCCCTGTCATACAGGTCCTCCATCCGTGTGATACCCACTGACTTCAGCACGTGTCGAGTGGCCTGCTCCTCAGCTGCAGAGATCTCCGGATGTGCGGCCAGCGGCAGCGACGGAGCATAGCGGGAGTCCACCTGTGCACGTTTGACATGTGCTTTCCAGGCCCACACGGTGCACTGCACAGGATTGATTTCAGTCCTAGGGCCTCCCCCTCCTCCCAACAACGCCGCCGCTACCAACGACATTGAAATCACAGAAAGGTGTCAAGGGAGGCTTATTTTAAATATTCGCAATAAACCTGAGATCACGGATTCTGAGGTTTTTGAGCATTTTTTCTGCTTAGTTTTGATGCATCAAAAAGACATGTCTACTGTCCTGCCTGTGGGCGGGTGGGGATCCTACTTATAGCTGTTGAGTGTGGGGGAAGGTAGAACAGGGTTTGCCACAAGGACTGAATAGAAAGTATTTCCCCCCACTTTTTAGGTCTCGCGCCTAGCATTGCACTGTACAGCAGTTCTTGCGCAGCGCGAGACATTTAGTAGGTGAAAAACGGAGTTTTAGCACTGACCTAGGAATCTCACATGCTCGTGCGTGTGCTTTTCCTTTTGTGCTACCCCATTGGCCTTTGCGTGCGTCTTTTTTTTTTTATAAAAGACTGCACACAATTGGCCAAATGTGGGCACATGGCTCCGCCCCCGGCCTCTCTGTGTCTATGGACACCAATAGGCCTTGTGGTTTTAATTATCGTGCCCAGACACAGGCGCGATAATTGAAACCACAGTGGTGCATGGGCACCACTGGTGGGCTTCTTCTTTAATTTTTGATCCATTTCACAGGGAAGCAACAAAAGCCGAAAGGCTAGGAGTAACACCAAAGCTATTTTCTTTGCCAGTGCTTGTTTTACATGTTATGATAATTTATATTGCAGAAATGTGTGTTCTTTAGCGGTCTGTCTGATAAATAACATTGAATATGGCTTGTTTATGGGAAACATGGCCCTTATTTGTTGACTATTCACCTGGTATTTAAATTGTCACTGCCTTTACAAAGAGAACTCTGCGCCAGGTTCCATTTGAACAGTCACAGATGGTGTCATCCGCTTTTGGTCGCAGCCACATGAGTTGTTGAATATCTGCTAAACAGCTTTACAGAGAACTTGCTTTGATTCTGGTTGCATCCTGCGGCTGCATGTTGGAGTCTGATGGTGTACACTGTATACAGTTGGTATTTTTTCCCCAAAAAGTATAATTGACCATGTTTTTTTTTTTCTGCTGGGTGTATATAGCACAACGTCCGGAAACGTATATGTTGGCTTTACGTTGTAACTGCGTACATATGCAATTCATCAACCGAAATTCATGCTAGGGTGATTATTAAGTGATGTGTTTTCTGTTGGGTAAATCTCACGGTAAAAGAGTACGAACTGCGCGCCTGCTTTGATGGCTTTTGATGATGAGCCCATTGGTTTTGTACGAGCCAACCACAGTATTGGATTACAGATGATGTCGTAGAGAGTAGTGCTGGAAAGGAGCTTGTAGCCGTGCCTGGTAATATGGAGGTCTGTGTTCACATTAAACACGTTGATGGTTCGTGCCGGCCAGTGAGCAATACTGTTGTTAGGTTGATTTTGCAAAAGTAACTTCCATTTATCTAGGTGCTTAATTTGTAAAAAAAAAAAAAAAAATGTGTCATGCCTCTGACCAGGAAGCCACTGAAGCTTGCACCAACAATTGCCCTGTTTCTCCAAGTGCGACACTGCAGATTATTCCAGGTCCCCAAAACTAAAGGAATGGCTGGGGAGAAAAATATTAGTAATGTTGTAAGTATTCTGTATTAATAAACAACCGCTGTTCTGCTCATCTCTACATTAGGTGAGCAGTGGCACCACATGGCAGCATGTCATAAGTGCCGGTGCCGAGCACCGGAAACTGCCGGCTCAAGTTAAGCACTGTATTTTGTAATCTATAACTATGCAACACAGCCTCGCAAGCCTGTGATTAAAAAACGAGCATGTGCCGTTATCCCGAACCGCCAATATCTGTTTGTTCCAAAAGAGGTCTCACTGGGGGGTGGCGTGTTCCTCGCGCTGCTCCACCTCAGACGCGCCAGAAGCTCGGGCCAGCACCGTGGTCCCGGAGGGAGCCAGCTTTGTTCAGAGAACTTGGCAAGTGCTCGCCGTTGCCGGTAAAACCAGACCGGGCTTTTGCAATCCCGTGAAGGGGCTGCGGTTGTGCTCTTTCTATCCATGGCTACAGCAGGCCCATCCTTGGCCCGGGCAGCCCACTGGCGGCGGAGCCGTGACAGGTGCACGCAGTCCCGGCTCCCCGGCCTGCTGCTCCTGCCGCTCTGTTAGCAGTGCACACTTCGGTCTCAGCTGTTGTGACTAGAAGTGTAGGGCCTCTCAGTTCCAGCACAGAGGCTGACGTTTAGTATATGTGACTCTAGTCTAGGGCAACCACAAATGCAGCCTGCATTCCAGAGGAAGCACGAAAAAGCACAGTGAAGGCTAACTGGCAGCTCCACATGAGCACTGCTGACTGGAAACACCATAGGTTCTCGCAGAACAAAAGCAAAAGGAGGAAACAATGGGCCAGAAGGGAGGGCTTAACAAGAGGTCCAATAAAATGTAAGATTACAGAACAGTAAATTCCACATACTTCGCCACCACATCACTGTCAGATACAGGGCAGCAGCAGAAGTAAGTACCAGCTGTGCTCTTTAAATACAAATATTGAAACTCATATTGCTGGGTGAATCCCAAAGCTGCTTTTAATGGCTATGAACAGTGTCTGACTGGGGCAGAAAATAGGCTTTGGCACCAACATAAAAGCGCCCCCCATTAGTGAATTGGAAAGCTAAAACAAGTGCCCCTTGTTTGCAAATTGGGGCAGTTTTGAACCTGTAAAGACGAGCTGTAGAAGTGTTTTTGTAAGATAAGAAAGAATGCATGGGTTTGAGCTTGCGCAGGCAATGTTTGTTTTTATATCCGGAGAATCATCAGTAAAAAGTAGCCCAGCGGACCATAAATGAGGCTATAAACAGCCACTTAGCTTAACAGACACTGCCTTATTGCCTCATAGGTCAGTCCGACACTTGCTTTGAATACCCAAGTGTGCAATGCTTTCAACAAACACGATCCAAGAGAAAGACACAGTGCCAATTTCCTAAGCATGACGATGAAAGTGTTATAGGGCCTTGGAACAATTGCTGGCTGCACTGTGTGAAATAAATGCTAATTAAATATACTATTAGTCTGAGTATTTAATCCTTTTGTTGCGCCCGTCGGCCAACGACCGTCGCGAGCACTACCTCCGTAGTGCTGCGCACGTCCGTTGGCCAACGCGGCCTGCCCACTCATCACACCCGCACCGCGGTGGAATTGCCGCTGTGGTTAAGATGTTAAAAAGTTTGAGGAAATATTTGTTACTGTGGCAGTATCTGACTTGTGCTCCACCCATTTGGAAAAAAATAAAACAAATCCCATTGCCTCCTGCACTTCATCCCAAAAACATAGAAGGCCTAAATCTTCCCTCTGTCAAGCAAAAGTATGACTGTCACACTGCATTTCTGCAAATACTAGGAATGCTGTCCTTATGCTCTGGTACTCTTCATTACTCAGATGCTTACAGGCACCATCATTACTCCTTGAGGACCAGTTATGTTCCATAGAAGTGCACCTGTGTTAGCTCTTGAAATTTAATGCACAGTATTAGTCACTTGGAATGACTAAATACCTGATCTCTTGTCTGAAAGTCACGGTTCTAATGCGCAATGTAGTCCTTGTATGGCCAATAACAGATTACCCAGAGGAAAGGAACACAGGACTCAATGTACTGAGGATTACTGAAATGTAATCACAGAATCTCCACTTAGTACCGGTTCCTCGTCCCACTCCTTACAGCATTGGGCTATTCCAAGCAGTGGCAAGCCTTTGAGCACCGATCATCAGCCGTGGCCCGCAAGCCACGAGTATTGTGGAAATGTTGGTTCTAAAGCACAATTTAGGATTACAACTGACTGCCCGATACACCATTAAATCTATAGCCAAATAAGTCTTTCACTTCAAGCCCATATTCTGCGATTGGTCAAACATAGGATGGCACTGTTACCAATATGGAACAAGCATTTCCAATGCAACAGGTCGCATTATTAAAGTTTGCGCTTTTGGTGTCGCATTATTTAGCTGTGCCAATTATTCAAACTTTAATAATGCGAGACCTATTGCATTGCAAATGTTTGTTCTAGGATGTCAACACCCTTAAGTAGGATATGCACCCCCCCTTCCCACTGGCAGGACAGTAGACATGTGTCTTTGAATGAGAAATTGTCCGCCTCGTGTTTTCAGTGCAAATGCAGGTCTGTTTTAATTTTAGGCTGGCACACATAATTTATCGATGCTTGTCTTCTGATCATTGATTTGCTGTATATATTTGTCACAAATAACGTTGTCTTACTATGTATGTGTTGTATATATTGTCTCACAAAAGAAATGCTTCTAAATCACGCATCCAAATGTGTTGCAATTGTGTGATTTACTAATGTGGTGTTTCCTTTTAAAAGACATGTTCAATTGATTTATGAATGTCTTTTTGTATCACAATTAAGCAGAATAAATGCTCAAAAACCTCAGAATTAGTGGTCTCTGGTTTATCACGAATATTTTAAATAAACCTCCCTTAACACCTTTCTGTGATTTCAATATTTGGGTGGTCCAGTCTGGGGAGTACAGGACCCAAGCCTTCCCTGTTTTCATCTGCCTCTATTGCGGTATGCGACAGGAACCTCTGCAGGAAGAACCAGTAATGCGCATACTGCTCCTGCGCGCACAAATAGTACAACCGCATGTTGGGTTCTTCGAAGCCCCCACGGGCAAATGGCTTGGCGAGGACATCCCAGCTACATCTGGGTTTCCTACCCCCCCCAAAAAACGATAGCAAGGCAGACTGGAGCGTATTAAACAGCGAGGCGTTGAACCGAATAGGAATATTAAAAAACAAGTAGAGAAGTTTGGGGAATATAGACATTTTTGTCAACGCGATCCGGTCCACAGGAGAGGCAGCTGGGCCCAATGCGTCACTTGGTCAGGGATCTGTGTTATAACTCGACCATAATTCATAGAGATGAACTGATCGGAATCTCCATGCAACCATATTCTCAAGTATCGCACTGGGTCCTGCGTCCACGTCAGCGGAAAGTCCAACTCCAGCTCGCGTGTGCCAGCCGTCAGCAGGAACACCGTCGTCTTTGCCCAGTTGATCCGGAGGCCAGAGAATCTTTCAAATGTAACCTATTGACAGAGCAATTCAGGCAGATAGATGGCAGGCTCATGGACATACAGCAACATATCGGCATACTGTGAGACCACAAGTGGTCTCTGCCGAAACCGCAACGCAGCCAATGCATGCCGCTGGCGTAGTTTACAAGCCAGAGGCTCCAACGCTTGCGCGAAGAGCCTTGGCGACAAGGGGCACCCCTGCCGCCTACCCCTTCTAATAAAGAAGTCCGGGGACACCCAGTCGTTAATCCTTACCTGGGCCCCAGGCTCAGTGTACAGTATCTTACTCCAGTGAAGAAAAAACGGGGGCAATCCCATTCTCAATAACACCGTAAACATGTATTCCCATTACATGCAGTCGAACTCTTTTGCTGCGTCAAGCAGCACTGCCACTGCCTGAAAACCTGGGTCAAAGTAATGCAGGTTTGCGAAGACCGTATGCAGGTTATGCGTGGTTGATCTGGCGGGCACAAAGCCCGACTAATCCGAGAGAACCAGCAGAGGGACAAGCGACTGGAGCCTAGCTGCAATCATATTTGCAAGAATTTTGGCATAAATATTAATAATCGAAAGAGGCCTATAGGAGTCACACCTATTGGCAGCTTTTTCAGGCTTCGGTAACGTCACCAGGAGGGCCTCCTTGCGAGTGGGAAAGGTGCCCCGTCTCATATGTCCTGCGCATATACAGCTAGAAGTATATGGGCCAGCACATCTGCAAAAGCTTTATAAAATGTGTTCAGGAGCCCATAGAGTCCTGCGGCCTTACAAGTGGGGCGTGACATCATACCAAGCTTAACATCTTCAACATTGAAGTGCTGAGTGAGATATTCCCTCTGGTCAAAGACAGCCACCCAAGTGCAATATCGTCAAGATAGGTCTACGGTGCAGCTCGCAGATATACATTCCTATCGCGTACAGTCCGGTATAAAAGTGCTGGCCCACCTCACTAATCTCGGGCGTGGTATAATGCGCCGTTTATTATCTCCATAATATACTCCGGACACCTGGGTGCTGCTAACTTTTGTTCCAATGAACGACTAGGCCTACCCCCCCTCACCATAGTACCGGGCTGTGCTACGTCGGAACCGATGCACCATCTCCTGATCCACTATGGCATTATGTTCGGACCCAAGCTCCCGCATTGTGGAAAGTGTCTCTGGAGACTGGTTCCTCTCATACTCGCGCTCCAGTGTTGATATCTCCGTGGCCAATTTACGGATCCTACGGGGCAAATCCTGCAGGACGCCGGCCTGGGCACCTATGCAGACCCCTCTAATTGTTACCTTAAAGGCCTCCCACAAGACCCCTGCGCTCTCCACCGTGCCCTCATTTTCCCTGAAGTAGTTGTGAATTAACTCGCCGATAGTGTGCTTAAAAACCAGGTCAGTTAAGGATGCCGGTTGTAGGTACCACATGTAAGGTGGCCGTTCACAAGCAGGAACCTGTAGTTCGAGAACTGTTGAATGGCCGGAGAGCATTTTATTTTATTTTTGTCCTCAATTAAAGATAATATGCTTACATAAAAATCAAGAGAGATGGGTTTTTTCTGGCCCCTTCAAGTGTCTGAAGGATGAAATGTAATTACTGGTCCGGTTTCACCCCCACAGAAGAGAAAGGATACTATGTATCTCCAGAGCAGCATCTTCGACTACTTTTTTTTTTTTTTTTTAGGATTTCAAACCTCAATCATGAAAAGGAAGACAGCCCATGTAATCCCACTTACCAGTGAGTGACCCACTCAGATCAGTCCCCAGGACCATGTCTGAAGCATATTATTAATCATAGGACCCAGAAACACATACATCTACTTAAAAAATCAGAGACCGTAAACCATAGACCAAAATATTTAAAACCCATAACCCTCATTATATATGTCGTGCCCCTGTCTCGACCCAATTATCCCAGATTTACCAATATTTGGTCTTTTTTGTGAAATTGTCTGCTCGATCAGAACGTGCTATCCTCTGAATGGAATGAATCCATTCACTCTCCATGGGAGGGCATGCTAATATCCATTTAATACATAGTTCCCTACGAGCTAGGAGAATCAAGGTAAAAAACAAAGCTTTAGGATTCTTTGTTAATATTAAATCACCCACTCCACTAGGAGGTAACCCAAAAATTGCGGATTTAGAAGTTAGTTTAATTTCCATCCCCATAACATCTGATATGGTCTTACCCACTTTGTTCCAAAATTCAGAAATTACCGGACAGCTCCAGAACATATGGACCTCATTAGCGTTATCTTCTCCACATTTGGGGCATTTCTTGATCTCCCGATTTCCCATCTTTGAGATTCTCCGCGGGGTCCAATATGCTTTATGAGCTGTGAAAAGGTGATTCTTTTTTAATGGTGCAGCTTTTATACAAGACCAAAGAAAGTGACATTGATACTTACCAATCGATTCAAGATCTTCACCTGGCAGGTCCTTCTTCCAAATCTCCATAAATGAGGCCTGCTCCTCTTCTCCATTTTGTACCAATAGCCAGTACCAATCTGCCACCTCCTTTCCCTTATTGCTTCTAGAACAAATCTTTAGTGATCAATTCGAATTCCCTTTCAGTTCTTTTTCAACTGCTTTTGTCCAGCTTGTTAATTGGTAATATTTAAACTTTGAGATCAAGTTTCCGGTTATGGCTGATAGGTGCGGCCAAGAAATAAGGTCTCCGTCAGTTATCAATTGGCCTCAAGAGATTATTCCTCAAATTCTCAGGGGTAACGCCAATGCGTCTGTCAAGCATACTGGTGTCCCAGGAGAGTTCCAGATCGGGGTAATATCATTATAATATAGAATTTTTAAGAGACGACTTACTTGTGACCAAAGTTTTACTGATGCCAACAGAATCTTCAATGTAACTTTTTTATTTTATTTAGGGTTACCAAATTTTAGAAGAAAACCATCAGCTTGTTGAGATAAAGCCCATGTGAGTGCTTTAAAAAGGGGTGAAAACGCACAGTGTTCCAACATTAATTGTCGGAAGTTTTTTAACTGAAATGCACACATATACAAATAAAGATCCGGGCTAGCAATACCACCATACTCCTTTTTCTTTCGAAGTTTTTTCTAGGCGATCCTGGGGCACTTATTTCCCCATATAAACTTTGTAAAAAGTCCCTGCGCCTTCTTAAACCAAATTTTTGGGAACTCGAGGGGAATAGTGTTAAATAAGTGTATTTAGGGAGAAGCGACATTTTTATTAAATTGGATTTGCCCAGAAAAGAAAGAGGTATAGCCACCCAAGATTGTAAGAGGGCGCTTACTACTTTTGTTACCTTGTCGAAATTAACTTGTGCAATTTTATCTATATTATGGACTATTTGAATTCTCAGGTATCTTCTCTCTTTTTTTTCATAGGTACTCACAAAATCTGTATTCCATTTCATTAACTCTCTTTTTTGTTGATTTATCAAGTATCCTGAAACCTTTCCAAGCTTCTCTATCTCCAGCCATATTTCTGAGTAAGATTTTTCTATATTCCCTTTGTACACAATAAGATCGCCAGCATACAGCCCTATTATTTTTTCCCATCCGTTGTAATTAAACAAGATGATTTTCTGCGATGCTCTTAATTTAAAAGCTAGGGGCTCAATATACATGTAAAAAAGTATCGGAGAAACAGGGCACCCCTGTCTAGTCCCTCTTTTGATCTGTATTGCTTTAGTCAAATTGCCATTAACCAGGATTTTAGCAGAAGGGTTTTTGTAAATGTCCTTAATTGCCGCTAAGCAATTTTCCCCCAGATCAAAACGCTGTATTACTTTAAATAAAAAGTTCCATTTAACTCTATCAAAAGCCTTGGCGGCGTCAAATGTCATTACCGCCAAGGGAGACGTCTACGTCTGTGCCACACCGATAGCTCCGATAAGGTCCTGAGTCAACTCGCTTAATTGTCTCCCCTTCATAAATCCTTTTTGGTCCGGGTGAATAAGTGGATCTAATACTTTATTCAATCGTTTTGTTATAATCTGCGTGTAGATTTTATGTTTGCAGTTTAAAAGCAAGATTGGGCGACCAGACTCTCAATCTCGCTGGTTTTTATTAGGTTTTAAAAGGATTGTTATGGTTGCTTCCTCCCAAGATACTGGGGGACTTAAAAGGTGTTAATTCATCTTTTAAGATCTTATAAATCTCAATAGGGATAGAGTCTGAGCCGGCAGCTTTTCCCTTTTTAGGTTTCGCCTGTCGAAAGCTGCGCGTTTCGCGCAGGCGAAAACTTTTGTGTACAGTGTGTGTGTAGTCCCGCCCCTCTGTTCCATTGGCTAGCTCCATAAATGGAGACTAGCCATTGGAACAGAGATCTGTCCGTCAATGCCGGAGCAGATTTGTGGGCGTTCCCGAGAATTTTAGGCTTTTTCCAACGTCATGCGGCGGTGGGCGGTGCTTTTTTTCTCCGTATCGGCATGTTGGTTTCATTACCAACGTGTGCCTTGCAGGGGTGGGCTGTGCGATTTCGAGTTGCTAGCAGGTAAGCTTTTTTTTTTTTCCCCTCCCGCTGTCCGTGTGCCCGTCCCCCTCCCGCTGTCCGTGTGCCCGCCCCCCCTCCCGCTGTCCGTGAGTGCTTTGTGTGGTCCGGCGATCCTCTGTTTGGATCTGTGAATGTTTTGTAGTGTGCCCGTCCCCCCTCCCGCTGTCTGTGTGCCCGCCCCCCTCCCGCTGTCCGTGAGTGCTTTGTGTGGTCAGGCGATCCTCTGTATCTGTGAATATTTTGTATTGTGCCCGTCCCCCTCCCGCTGTCCGTGTGCCCGCCCCCCTCCCGCTGTCCGTGTGTCCATGGGCATCTGGCTTCACTTTCACATGAGTGCACTGTGTGATTCAGGACTGCTCTGTAAGATTATCACGGAAGGCACTGGGTGCATTCTGTGAACATTTGAATCACTTAGAAATGGCACTTCCTTATAACGTATGTAAATTGATGACAACCATTGTCAAAGTTAACACTAGTCCGGACTGTTGTAAAGTCGGAACTCGGAAGATTTTATCACACGTCACCAGCGCTCAAAGAACAGGTACAGCGAAGAGGTGCAAGCTTCCCACCCTTGGAAAAGGTTAGGCAGAAGGAGCTTGATTTACGTGCAGATAGGCCCACCTATTGCAAACATCAAGCAAGCTTCCCTTAGGCACACTGAACAGGCGCAGGCTCAGCTGTCCACGGTACAAGCTTCTCTCAGGACACATACGAGTGGACAAGACAAAGTTCACAGAGAGAGCAGAGGCAGAGCCAGGGGGCTGGCTTGACTCTATAAGCCAAAACACGAGCCGAGTCCTAAAAGGTTATGCACGTAAAATACACAGCAAAAGTCTTGTAAAAACGCGATAAAGACTTTCAGGTTAACATTTTAATTCTACGAGCGAACCGAGGTGTCAATTTATCATGTGCACTGTATACATGGCCACCGCTGTTATATGTCGAACATTATCTATCAAACCACACACGTGTGTTTTTTATATAGCATGCACCCAAGTTTCAAGTTTAAGTTTATTGTTTAGTTATTTAAAACCATAAAATTTGTGGCAAAGAAAACCGATCTCAACTACATTTATCAGATAGAACAGATTAGTTTGAATGCACATGATCCTGACTGGCTATATTCAGACCTTTCATTCTTGATTTCGCATTCCTACATAACTAAAGTGCCATTGTGCATTATAAAAATAGTTAGTTCCTAATCCTTAGCAACACCTAATACTTCACAATCAATTGTACGACCTATTAAACCTTATTTAAACCTGAAAACAATAGGAAGCTTTCTTCTGCAAAGGAGACAAAAGAATGTGCAATAGGAGACATTTCGACCGCCTGAATATATTGCATGGGAGTAAAGGCTGGGCATACAATTAAAATCTGACATTTTGCTAAAGTGCCTATGTGCATTAAATAACTCATCCTGCTGTTACAATGTTCTTGGCCGAGTACTTTCTTGCCCTTACAGAACGTTTTAAAATACACAGTCAGCATTAAAGCCTTAGTTACGGGAGCGGGTGTGGCATAACGGCTAGAGCGGTGGACCATGAAGCTGGGGAAGCTCGGTTCGAGGCTCAGCAGGGAGGATCAACATTTTGTCTGCCTCTCTCTGCATGCTACAGAATATCGTTGTGTACATTTACACGCCTGGGGTATTAGGGGTGGTTGACGAGAGTCTCTCACTACTTCAAGCATTAAATATTGGAGCGAACGGGACGCTCTGCAGCCCTCTTCTTCGGCAGCAGTTTACATTTTCTAGAAAAACCTTCTTTGGAGACTTGCATGTGCCGACAATCATTACGTTTTATATTTGAAATTCTTTGAGGTCGGATGTCATTCGGTGCTGTAAAGATATAAGATAAGGTTTCTCCACAGTACTGTAATCACCAGTACAAACGCAATGCTTAATAGTGCCTAATAATTCCGTCTGCCCGTTTGTCTATAATGCTTGCATTTGATTATGGGGCCTTCACGTTTCTCACTTCCTGCGAGGATCCTTTAACTTAAGGTCCGAGAGAGCTTCTACAAGACAGGAACACTCTGGCATATTAAGCGTCTGCTGCTTGTTTATTTTTCATGTGTGCTTATTTGCTTAGTGCATAAACCTCCAAGTGCACATCTTAGCGTTTTTGAGTTATGTTGCTAGCTGGTGAAGGCTTCTTCCGCGGTAACTCCTTGTAGATCATGGAAATATGTGCTGTGGTCTGTAAAACTACGCAGGTTATCCAGTATTTGGGTGTCTTTCATAGATTCACATGCCTGAATCATTCCCCGTCGTCGAGACGGGAGCCTCCGGTATATAAAAAAGTAATGTCCTAGAGACATACATAGAAAAGAATAGGCCTAAGGATCCCACCTTAGTGTCCTATCCACGTCCTTTGGTAAAAAGGACCTAAATAGAGTAGGCCCAAGGGTCCCACCTTAGTGGCCTATCTGTGTCCTTTTGTAAAAAGGACCAAAGTAAAGAAGCCAACCAATCAGCTACCACCTCCTTCTAGAACCTTCCTGTCAGGAGCCTAGGTCTCTCAGATTTTCTACCGCACGTTGTGCTAGGGAGTCTCCACCTGAATTCTCCTCAGGATTTCTACTTCTTACTTTTAAAAAACGAATTTACAAACTTTATAACATTATGGCTGATATCCAGAAAAAGGGTCTCTTCAGAGCCTGTTCCTCGTGTGGAAAGAAAAGGCTCCATGTAGAGGACAAACATGAAACCTGCCTGTATTGCCTCTACCCTCACCATCTAGCCAAGGACTGCAAAATATGTAGGACCTTCTCAAACAAGACCCTCAAAGACAGAGGACGCCTGCTACTGTGGCTCAACAGACTGAAGGAGAGAAAAGATGACTTGGCATCAGAAGACGGTGAGTGTGTCTGGTACCTCACAATTTTCCTTGAAGAGGCCAAGGATTACCTCCCCTAGCCCCTCAGGCACCCCTCCTAAGAAGACTCTCAAGAAGTCCTCAGAGGGCAAAAGCTCAGTGTCTGGCAAGGATCTTCCTGTCGTCAGGAAGCAGCCGCTGATCTTGACGACGACAGCGTCGAGTATCTCATCAGCGCAAAAAACTTGTCGACGACGACAGCATCGTCGATCTCTTCCTCGACGACGAAGACGACGTCTTCATCGACGGCGAATATGCCGGTGTCGTCGACCATTCCGTTTACTCCATCGACGACGAACATCTTATCGTCGACGTCAAAGTCGACGACGATGGTCCCGTCGACGAAAACATCGACGACGGGGAAAATACCGTCGACGAAGGACACGTCGACGAGAACACCGTCGACGGGGACACTGTCGACAAAGGGGAAAATACCGTCGACGAAGGTGATTTCGACAAAGTCGTCGACGACTTCTGGAAAAGCACCGTCGTCATCGGCGCCGCTTCTGACAACGCCTACAGGAAAATGGAAGGAGTCTGCGTTACTTTCTCATGCCATGGATACCCTGCCGCCACAGACATCCCATGTCATCATTAAGGTTACGAAGAAACCAATTACGCCAGACCTGACGTCACCCAGTAAGGTGCAAGAGCTGCCTCCAACCTGTCTATTACAAGGCGAGGAGTCGGAGGAAGAGCTGTACACACAAGCCACAAGCCCATCAGACCTGGTGGTTAAGTGCCAAAGCACTGACGAAGAAATAGAGGAGGTGGAACATGTGGAATATTCAGTCCACACTCGAGCCCGCACAGAGGTTACACCGATGGTGTGCTTACCAGAGGCTATTGTATCAGACCTACAATTTCTGATCCAAGATTATAAGCAGCGGTTCCAGGAACAGTCCTCTATGCCTGTACCTACTACTACTGTACTAGCACCCACTCCTTTGGCCCGACGCAAGCCGCCACCACTGGCGCTCAGTAGAGAACAAGAGCCAGTGCAGGAAATGTACTCGTTTGCTGACGAAGAAGGGGACCAGGAAGAGGGCGAGGTCCGTGGAGATGAGTCTGACCCAGATGCAGATCAAGACTATATCGCTTCTTCCCCGGCCTCCCCAGAACCGCAGTCTTCGGAATCACCACCCGCAGACATTGGTGGATTCCATAATCCTGTAGAGCGTGCAGCCAAGCGATTCCATATGGCTATGGAAACTCAGGAAACCGAGTGCTTCCTGTACGACTTCAAGGAACCAGCCAAAAAGACAACCAAGTCAATTCCCATCATTGACTTTATATGGAAGCAGGGAAAATTACTGATGCAAACACCAGCCTCAATCCCAGTAGTGGTACCCAGGCTTGAAAAGAAATACAAGGCGACCTCATCAGCGCCAGCATGCCTCACGGGTCACCCCAAGGCAGATTCTGTGGTAACCCAGGCTGCGCAGAAAAATTCTCGTAACCCAGCATCGCCTTTGTCAGCGCCACCTGACAAGGAAGGCAGAAAACTGGATACGATTGGCAAGCGTTTTTCCACCACGTCGGCCATGACGGTAAAGGTGGCAAATTCCATCGCACTCCTGGGCCGCTACAACCGACAACTTTGGGCAGATATTGCGCCCTACCTATCTCACCTGTCAGGGGATGTAAAAGAGGAAGCCCAATCACTCCTCTTGGAAGGCCAGACGTCTGCCTCTGAACTCATTGACTGCGCAATGGATGTCGCCTTGACCGGGTTCAGGCAACTGGCAGGTGCCGCTGTACTCAGAAGACAAGGCTGGCTCAAGGCCACCTCTTTTCGCCAGGAGGTGCAGACAAAAATTATTGATATGCCTTATGACGGCCAACATCTCTTCGGGGAAAAGATAGATGAGGCCTTAAATACTATCAAGAAGGACACGGACACTGCCAAAGCCCTTGGAACTCTGCAATTCCGGAACCAGTCCTTTCGTGGAAACCAGAACAGAGGACAATCTTCTTATAGGGGCTCATATCAGAACAGGTCCTCCTATTCATACAGTCAGAACAGAACGCAATACCGACCGCGACAACAACAACAACAACAAGGGCGTCAGACTTCCTACGGCAAGTCTAACTATAGAGGGAAGAACCAGAAAAAACCCGCTGGCGGCTGCCAATGACTTGTCAATGGCCCATCCATCCACCATCGAACTTCTTCAAAATTGGAGGCAAACTCACACACTTCCTCGCAAATTGGAGATTGATAACATCGGTGGGTGCTCCAGCTCATTCAGTTCGGACATTCTCTGGAATTTGTCACTATTCCCCCGACACCACCACCTCGCAAGAGGTCCCACAGGCACCTACGATTGGTTCTTCAGGAAATCGCTTCCATGATGCAGAAGGGAGCGATAGAGAAGGTTCCACCTGCCCACAAAGGGAAGGGTTTTTACTCCCACTTCTTCCTGATCCACCAAAAAGGGAAAAAGTGGAGGCCAATCCTGGATCTAAGGGCACTCAACGTGTTCCTAAAGAAACAATCGTTTCGTATGGTGACACTCCAGGAGATCCTGGGACTTTTGGAGGAAGGGGACTACATGATGTCCTTAGACCTGCAGGACGCCTACTACCATATTCCTATCCTCAAACGGCACAGGAAATACCTCAGGTTTGCTGTAGCGGGGCAGCACTACCAATTCTGCGTCCTCCCGTTTGGCCTCAAATCTGCTCCACGGATATTTACCAAATGCCTCTCCCTGTGGCAGCCTTCCTTCGTCAACAAGGACACCAGGTCTTCCCATACCTGGACGACTGGCTGGTAAAGGCACCATCTGCGACCGGCGCAGCCAAATCCTCCAGCGCCTGTCTGGATATTTTCCAACGTCTAGGTTTGACCCTCAACCACGAGAAGTCTACACTGAAACCCAACCTGGTCATTACATTTCTTACATTTCTTGGGACAACTCTAGACACGGAAAGCGTCAAGGCTTTCCCCTCTCAGGAAAGGAAAGTAAAACTCATCTCCCTGGCCACATCAGTGGCATCAAGGAAGACTTTACCGGTCCGCACCTTCAAGTCCCTCCTCGGCATGATGTCCTCATGTATCATGCTCATTCCACACTGCCGCCTCAAGATGCGCCCACTCCAGGAGGAGTTAACGAACCAGTGGACACAAAGTACGGGATCATTCGAGGACCGCATTCGAGTCACTCGAACTATGGTCAAGAACTTACAGTGGTGGAGATCGCTCAAACACCTGTCACAGGGACTGCCGTTTCTGCTTCCCGCAGAGCCACATGTGATAACAACGGACGCATCCCTAGAAGGCTGGGGAGCGGTCCTCCAAGAACTCCAGATCAATGGCAAGTGGACAAAACAGGAAACCCAACTCCACATCAACCTATTGGAGTTAAGAGTGGTCTTCCTAGCTCTACAAGCTTTCCTACCACGCATTCGAAACTCCCCAGTGCTCGTCAGGACAGACAACACCACGGCAATGCACTACCTGAACAAGCAGGGGGGAACGCGATCGCTCTCACTATCTCGAGAATCGCAAAGAGTCTGGAACTGGCTTCTGGAACATGGGATAACGCTGAATGCGGAATACGTCCCGGGCAAGGACAATGTCTTGGCGGACGCTCTGAGCAGAGAGGCGTCTCCATCCCACGAATGGGAGCTAGATACGGAAGTGCTGGAACACATCTTCGCGGAATGGGGAACTCTGCAAATCGACCTTTTTGCCACGAGACAGAACGCCAAATGCCCAAGCTTCGCAAGCAGGCATCACCACTCAGGAACCCTCGGAAATGCATTTTCCATCGCATGGCGCAACGTCTTTGCGTACGCCTTTCCGCCATTTCCACTAATACCCAGGGTTCTCAGGAAGATGAAGTCGGAGCCCTGCACTCTGATTCTGATCGCTCCATTCTGGCCGAGGCAGCACTGGTTCACGGACCTTCACCGCCTCTCTGCCCAGCCACCTGTTCGCCTGCGCCAACATCCAGCTCTGCTCACAATGTCCCAAGGACAAGTACATCACCCGAATCTGAGCTCTCTAAAATTGTCAGCTTGGCTCCTGAATACCGGGAATTCAGCCACCTAAACATCCCTCAGGTGTGCAGATGTTCTTGCAAAGGCTAGAGCGGAGAGCACTAATAAAACTTACTCACTAAAATGGAAACGGTTTTGCTCTTGGTGTGCGACTGAAGGCTTGCACCCCTTCCACATCACTCCACAGCAACTGCTACCATACTTACTACATCTGGCGCAATCGGGCCTTGCTCACGCGTCGGTCAAAGTGCATCTGGCGGCGATCTCGAGATTCACCAGGACTTCTACAGGTCCATCCCTGTGGGCAAACAGACTTATAAAGCAGTTCCTTAAAGGTCTCTTCAGGTCCTTCCCACGTCCAAGACCGATCCCTCCGTCGTGGCACCTCAATGTGGTCCTTCACCAATTAATGAAGCACCTCTTTGAACCCATCCATAGGGCAGACATCAAATTTCTCTCATGGAAAACGGCCCTCCTCCTGGCTTTGACTTCTGCCAGAAGGGTCAGTGAGCTGCAGGCTCTCTCAATTCAAGATCCTTTTATGCAGTTCAGGGAGGACAGAGTCATCTTACGAACGAATCCTCGGTTTATTCCGAAAGTCCCCTCGGACTTCCACCTCAACGAGCCAGTGGTACTCGGGTCATTCTTTCCAAATCCTCCCACTGTAGCCGAGAAAACTCTACATTCGTTGGATCTGAAGAGATGTCTTAAGTTCTACATTGACAAGGCGAAACACTTCCGAAAATCATCTCAACTCTTTATTGCCTTTAGTAGACCACGGAAAGGCATGCCCTTATCAAAACAAAGCATTTCAAGGTGGATTTCCTCGGCGATCACCTTTTGCCATGACAAGGCCGGGCGAACCTTGGACTCAAGAGTCAAAGCTCATTCGACAAGAGCCATGTCCACGTCTCCGGCGCTGTTTGCTGGAGTGCCGATATTGGACATCTGCAGAGCGGCGACCTGGAAGTCCCCGCATACCTTCACCAGGCACTACTGCCTGGATACTGAGCTGATGAAGGATGCAGCAGTGGGCCGAGCAGGACTTCGCCATCTATTCCAGTGAGGTGAGCCTTCCCACATCCCTCCATCCTTTACTGGTATGCACATTCTTTTACTGATATTTACATGACAATGCATTTTGGTGGTTTGCAGTCGCGTGATATGTATTATCTACAGACTCATATATGATGTTCCATCAAAAATGTGCATAATATATTGCTTGCTACTCTGATTCAGGCATGTGAATCTATGAAAGACACCCAAATACTGGATAGGAAATGCGTTACTTACCTGTAACTGCAGTTATCCAGTATTAGTGTCTTTCATAGATTCACATGCACCCTCCCGCCTCCCCTGGAAGGACTCACCTATCTCTCTAACAAGTTTACGCCTACCTAGCTTGGTGCGTACGAAAATCTGAGAGACCTAGGCTCCTGACAGGAAGGTTCTAGAAGGAGGTGGTAGCTGATTGGTTGGCTTCTTTACTTTGGTCCTTTTTACAAAAGGACACAGATAGGCCACTAAAGTAGGACCCTTGGGCCTACTCTATTTAGGTCCTTTTTACAAAAGGACGTGGATAGGACACTAAGGTGGGATCCTTAGGCCTATTCTTTTCTATGTATGTCTCTAGGACATTACTTTTTTATATACCGGAGGCTCCCGTCTCGACGACGGGGAATGATTCAGGCATGTGAATCTATGAAAGACACTAATACTGGATAACTGCAGTTACAGGTAAGTAACGCATTTCTTCTAATCCCTGTAGCAATTCAGGTGATCAGTGAAATTTGCCTGCAGGTTGCAGGTTTACATCTGCGAGTTAATGCACCTGCTGAAAAGATTTGCTTGGTACCCTGAGGTAGATGATTCAGGCTTTCATCCTTCAGCAGTGGATAACTTGTATCATAAGTTAGGTAATGATAATAAACTATCTGTAAAGGAATTAAGTTTCTGCGTTCGCTCTAAAAATTAATTTTATTCGTTTTTGTGTAACACTTTTAAATAACTCCATGTGTTTCATCTAGAAAGGGGGGCACGTTTCCAAAAGGCTAGGAGGGTCGAAATATGCGATTGGCTAAGCGTATTGACGGAAACCAGTAGTCGATAGTTTGCCATTAAAATTTCAAACATTGCACAGCTCTACAAATCATTACGTTTTATATTTGAAATTCTTTGAGGTCGGATGTCATTCGGTGTGTGGCTCAGGGTGTGTGTATGTGGCTATGGGTGTGTGTGTGTGGCTCTTAGTGTATGTGTGTGTGTGTGGCTGACTGGGTGTGTGTGTGTGGCTTTAATTGCTGTCTGCTGAGCTCATTTATAGGGTACAATCGGTCTCACATTTGCAACAGATTAAGCTAATGGCAATGTAAAAAACAATGCCATTTATTTATGTTTTCAAAACCAACACATAAATAATAATTTTGTCATATTACAATGCCAATAAATCAAACTTTTCAAAAGGCGAAACCATTGCATTGCAAATGCTTGTTTAAGGAGTTAATTACTTGGAGTATTTCCTCCAGTAAGAAGGGACCATTTTAACATCTCTGAGAGTGGGAAGATCCATGCAAGCTTCTTCTATTATCTCATCTTCTGTATATAGTTAGTTAAAAAACTGGACAAAAGCTTCTTCAATTTCATCATTTTCTGTGACTACCCTACCATTATTAGGAAGTAGTATATCTTTTTCCAGTTTCTCGTCTGTTCTGTATTTATTTTCCACGCGAGAAGCTTAATACACTCTTCCCCGTACTCGTGGTGTGCAATTTACTGGCATCCCATTTTTTTTTTAAGAATAGCTTCTAGGTAGTTAACTTAATTACATTTGGCAGATGTTAAGTTGTTTATAATGGTCAAATTCTCCCTATCCCCCTCCAGACTTTCAGACATTCTCTGTATCTCATTTTCAAGCTTTTTAGTCTCCTCTTTTATTTTCTTTGCTTGTGCACAGGATATACTCGTCAACACCCCCCTCAGAAATGCTTTATATATATCCCACACAGTTTGAATTGGAGCTGAGTTTAAATTAAGATAAAAAACTCTTTCGTTTCTGCTTTAAACTTTTCGATTATATTTTGCTCCAAAAGTAATGCTTGATTGATAGTATACCTTCTAGGTGACTGAATCTTACAAATAGCTATCTTCAGACTTACAGCAGAGTGGTCAGACATATGCTCAGGGGCATGACTTACTTGATTGATGTTTTGTCTTGCTCTTGTCCCGACCAAGAAGAAATCAATCTTCGACCTATGTCCACATTTTTTGTTATGAAAGGTAAATTTCCCACCCTTAGTTTTAGATTTAGTAGCCAGATCACTCCAGATGTCTATTAAACCTAAATCGACCATTAGTTGCTTTAAAGTCTTTCAATTTTTTTGTGTATTGGATATAGCTCTGAGAGAGGTCGAGTCCTTGCTTGGATTAAGCACCATATTAAAATCCCCTCCTAAGATTGTATAGTAGTCAACTTCTACTAAATGAGGTATCAAGGCATACAGGGGGGCCGGATCATCTATATTGGGACCGTAGTAACTTGCTAACGTGATTCTGACTCCGCTGATCTTTATTTTAGCAACATCCCATCTTCCCCCTGGGTCCACTATACCCTCTTCCAATACCGCGGCAGTTGATTTTTTAATTAAAATAGCCACTCCTTTTGTTATACATGTTTGATTTGTACAGATATAGTGTTCAACCCATCTCTGATGCCTTAAAATCGAAACCCATTCTTCTTTTAGTAGATGAGATTCTTGAATAAGAAAGATCATACTCTCTGATAATCTCAGATATTCCAGAATCTTATTTCTTCTCCGCGGGACCCTCAGACCGTTTACATTCCAGGTCGTTCTTTCTAGTTCCTTTACTCTGACATTAGACAAAGAGAAGATGATTGCTTTCCTTTATAAACTGTTTATTAAGGAGGCCATAAATGTATTTACATCTTCAAATGAGGACATTCTTTTTTTAATTTTTTTTTTCCCCACATGCTCCCACCCTTTGTGAAATTAAAAAAGAAAAATATACTTTTTTGAAAGAGGGATCACCCCCCACCCCACGGGAAAACCTCCCCTTCTACTATTAGAGGAACCCTCTAGTTTCAGGCTCTATTTCTATACAGGGTTTTTTCAAAAACGCCTATTTTGATGAAGCACTCTTTATTTTGCTTATCAAGGCATTTGCTTCGACCGGATCTTTAAAAGTATACATTTTATTGTCCCACATGACTTTAAGGGATGCAGGGAAACGTAAGTTTTTAGTTACTGCATAGCCTTCCCTAACACCCATTGCTTTTCTTGAGTTATGTGGGATACGTCTGATCTAATACGGAATGACCATGCATGTCTCTTGTACTCCTCTGCCTTTAAACCTCCTGCTAGGATCTTCTCCTTTAACGTATGTCTTAAAATTAACCAGGATCTTCCAAGGGTTTTTCTTCCGAGGTTTTTTCAGATATGGATCTCTATGTACTCGCTGTATGTCTTCCTCCAGAATTTTCTTATCAATATCAGGATGTAACTCTAAAAGAAGGCTAATAATGAAAGCTTTTACATCTTCACCTTCTGCGTCTTCCGGTATGTTTAAAAATCTGATATTTCTTCTTGCCGCATTTTCTAGACTTTCCAGCTTATCTTTTAGGGTTCTGTCCTCACTTCTTAATGCCTGTATCTCTTGTGTATTTTTATCAACTTGTTTTGTTAGACTCTCAACCACTACTTCCATAGCGCCCACTCTATCAGAGATAGCATTCATCTTGGTCACAAGAATTTCGCAGGCTGATTGTATTTTTAATTGGTTATTCTCAGAAACTGCTAACTTATCCCTGATTCCGTTAGCAAAGTAGTTAAAAGTCCCTCAGTGAGTGAGTTGCTCCCTTATCCTTTACTGTGTATTTAGTATTTAACGGGTTCAGAGCAACTGCTACAGTTCCCTTTCCACTCATAGTGGGATCTTCTATATTAAACTGAGTCAAAGCAGGTGAGGATGCAGGTAATGGTGCAGGTGACGAGTCTACTACATCTCCATTTGGTTCTTGTGTCAGGGGCTCATACCTATTTTCCAACAGAGGCTCCATCGTCTCCTTATTAACACACCCTAATTGAGTGTGATTAAGATTGATCGTATGATTTTCTACTGCTACTCTGGGATCTACCAAAACCCTTACTGCTATAGTCTGTGTGTTCTGGACCTTAAAGAAGGATCTTAATGATGGGGTGACTCTTGTACTGCTCGTTTTATTTTTAATGAGATTTTTTCGTTCTTTTTTTTTTGAAGGATTATTAGTATAAGTACTTGCGGATTTTGCTTTTACTTTCCTGTTGGAGTTAGACACTTTAGCCACTCTCACCTCTTTTATCTCTTTTTCCGCTGATTGTTCTCATGCCGTGGTTGTGTACACTGTATCTGCAGATTTATAAGAAGAGCTCTCCACCCCCCAAATCTCTCTGCTCCTAAGAGTATACTTGTTAAGTTAACTTTCATCTGTCTTCGTCAGTAGATTTCTAACTTGGAGCGCAGGAGTGTCAGGTCATGGAATGGGGGGAAAATGGCGGCTGCTAGCTAGTAGCAGTCGCAGGCTCGGCAGTATATCCAGGGAAATGTACTAAAGGACTCGAGAGATGAAGCACAAATAAGAACAAGCATTTACAATGCAACGGTTTCGCCTTTGGAAAAGTTAGAGCTATTAGCAATGTAAATGACAATGCCATTTATTTATCTGTTTTCAAAACCAACACATAAATACAAATTTTGTAATTTTGCCAATAGCTCAAACTTTTCCAAAGGCGAAACCGTTGCATTGTAAATGCTTGTTATGAGATTATTAGAGCAGCCATCTGTGCCTCTCCTCATTCATTTGTCAACTATTATCACACTCAGGAGCTTGGGTGAAAGGCTGTTTTTGTTTTTTCAGGTAGGGTTGATGTCCACCATGGCTTTGGTATTCCTTATATGAAACCACAGGGACATGGATACGGGATATTATCTAAATTATATACTGGTAATTTTCATTATCCTTTGTCCTACTCTTCATCACAATCATTACAACCTGCCCTGCCTCTTTACTCTGCTGTTATATCTTGACGTATGCGTCCAGTCTGTTAAAAATAAATGTTCTGTCCATCCGCAGTCAGAACTGTCTTCCCGCCTGATTTATATGTTGGCGGTTTGACGGAATAAGTTCATCAGGCCACCGCCATCACCATTGTGTGCAGGCTTCTCGGTCAATTGAGTTAGAGCTGAAAAGTGGCAGAAAAGTGGCTTTCCGAGGCATAGGAGGTCCAAAGCCCCAGTCACCATGCCCCCGTCCCCTTTCTGAATGACCGCACAGCAAAACTCATCTTAAGTGTGGCAGGTCTACTCACTGCTCCTCATGTGATGAATACGATCAAGTAAGGTATCTGCAGGCTACCTTCCTCCAACATAATCACTGGCCATCTGGCGAGTGGCTCCACTACATATCATGTGAACACTTAACGCTGGTCCGGCTTTTCAGCTATTATCACTTTGCATGCAGGGAATTTTAAAGCCCGCATGTGCCATGTTAACATTGAAACAACAGGTCCCGGAATGCAGCATGCTGGTTGTTGGCTGGAAAGGAGGGACAGGCTGGGGGTGTCTGTCACATGACATGAGACCACTTGACAAGGAGACAGCCTCCTCCGTTAGTCGACCCAGAGCTAGCTGATTAGATATGTAGAGTAAAGTAATGCTGCTACAGCGAAGGGTAAAGAAAATAAATACATTAAAGGCACTTAAATTAACAAGAGGGTCAGCTGGTAAACGTTTTCTCCACATCTCTCCCCATTCTGCAATTATTTTCGTCTATGCCCTGAGCATAACTCGTGTGACAAAGAGGGTCCATGAAGAGGGAAAACACAAAGTGCAGATATTCGTAAAATGAGTCGCAGTTTACATTCCACTCAACAAAAGTCAGCACTGCTACCTCCCCCACACCTCTTCCTCCTTCTCGCCCCCTCCGGCTGAAGCAGAGCCCAGTCCTCCAGGCACAGGTAAGTTTCAGACGTCCCTGCAGAGAAATTGCAGATGTCACATCAAGTGTTCGAAATTGGCACAGGGTCTCCTGGTTACCAACCCACAGCATCAGCAGCCCCCCTCCCTCCTTTTGCATTTTGGTTTTGCTCATGCACAGCCTACACCGCAAAGCACAGCGCTCTGTCACCCCCCCCCCCCTCCCCCCATGTGCCTCCCTGCACACTGCCCTTTCACCCCCGTGATGTGCCTCCCTGCACAACGCCACCTTCACCACGGAGCTCTGCTGTGAGCCCTGAATTCATGTGCACTGCCTGCGCCCCAGGGTAGAAGGAGCCCCATGTGCTGTGCCTGCTTAGAGGACCCCTCGCGCATGCTGAGCATGCTCATAGGAGCCCCCCACGATTGCTGCGCCTGCTCAAAGGAGCCCCCCTCCCGTGCCACACTGGGCCCTAAACACCCCCCAAGGCCGCTGCAGCTTCCGGCGAATGATGGGCGCAGATCATCTACAGCGGGAACACCGGCCACCAGCTGGGCAGTGCCACAGGCCCCTCGGGCACTGGCCGTCGTCCCGCCCTGCTGATGCGAACCTGACTACCAGTAAACTAGCGCTTAGAGACCAACGGCTCGACGGAAAGCACTAGACAAAAGCTGAAGCCCTTCAGTCACTCACCAGTGTTCTGCGGTGAAAGGCGTCCTCTGCTGGATGGTCAAGGGGGTGCCCTTTGTGCCACCCCCAGGTGCAGGTCGATCGGCGGCAGCAGCTTCTCGGCGCTAGAGTGCAGGGCGCCTGGACACGCTGGGGAGTGAAGGAGAGGGAGTGGGCAATTGCTGCTCACTCAGGAGGCCTCCAGGGAGGGACTGAGCCTGAAACAGAGAGGAGGGGCTCTCCCTGGAACGGCCAATCAGAGTGCGGAGGATGTGCTACACACGCCCCAAGGAGAGACGGGGGTCACCCTCGCCCCATTCACAGCCGGACCTCCCAAAACTACGTGCTATGTGTACAGCATGTGCTGGTCGTGCACTAAACACAACCACACAAAGCCCAACCCCACACGGAAACAACACACGTCCTCATAAGTGACTGCAGTGCACCCTAATAAACTTTACACCTTCAAACCTCCCACTAAACTCGGACATTTATTTTACGCGTTTTTATATAGCGCGCACTTTACTCGAAGGTGTCAGAGCGCTTCCCAATAGGAACAGTAATGAAACATGAGGAAAAAGTACAAGTCAGCATGTTACAAAAGCAAACGCTACATTACATAAGGCAATAGTGACAATTGTGCATGTATCAAGAGCAAACAAAATACAAGAGGTAGCAAACGATACTTTACAAGAGGAAAAAAGTCAGGTCCCGGCGTGCTGCGATTGGCTGACGTCATGGGGGTGTCCCGGGCAGGCAGCCAATCACAGCGCGGCCCGGGAAATGACGTCACTGGGGTGTCCCGGGCCTGCAGCCAATCACAGCGCGGCCCGGGACACACGGCAATGAGGGGCGGGGCTTAAAAAAAGACCCAGAAACGCCCCCGAATCGCGTTTTCTCTGGAAAACGTGATTGACGGCCAATCTCTTCCAATGGCTAGCCTCCATTTATGGAGCTAGCCAATGGAAGACGGGGGCCGTTCCTGTCTCCCCTACTATACTCATTAGGTTTTCGCCTGCGCGAAAAAGCTGCGCAGAGCGCAGCTTTCGCCAGGCAAAACCTAAAAAGAAAGCTATACTACAATACAGAAGTAGGAAGCAAGCAAGAAGATCATCGTCTAAAACTAAGGAAGAGTCTCGGAAGGACTCCAATCTACTCACCGCGCTCCTGGCTGGCTGAGGCGGGTCTGCGGAGTTGACGCCGGCGTGCTCCAGGCTCGGTGTGTGGTGGTTTGTCTGCGCCTCTCCAGCTGGTTTCGGCTTCAGGAGCGTTTTGTGTTTGGCCGCCTGGGTCGCCCGCCTGCATCATTCGGTTTGGCAGACATGGATACGGAGGCCAATGCGGGGGAGAATGATGTGAGTGGCATCCCGGGAGTGTTTGGAGCGTGTATTTCGGCAGCGGTGGGCGCTTACCCCCATGCCGTTTTTCCCGGGCGGTTTGTGGCTTTGCAGAGTCTGTGGCGGAGCCGGCATGTTGGGGGATTGATGTGCAGCGTGAGGCTGGTTGTGTGCTGCCTGACTTGTGGTGCTTTTTTCGGCGGTCTACCCTACTGTCTTTCGGGGGTTCAGGCAGCTATAAGTCACTGCAAACAAGGGTGCTGGGTGCTGGGCGCCTAGCTCAGTATTTGGTGTGGAGAAGTGGCGGCGGGGGAAGATCGGACTCCTGGCGGAGCAAGTTGGTCTTAAGCAGCTGCGGGGCTGGCGATTAGAAGGGGAGTTACAGCCAGAGTGGAATTGCGTACTAGTTCACCTCTTGCCTGTTTGGCACTGGTATCCCCAATAAATAGTATAATTAAAAACAGGTCCTTGAACTTGCAACAGAAAGATCAACATGTCTACTTGGAGGCCAGAGAGCGTTTTCGCCAAGTGACGAACATTAACTACCCACGTGCAGACTACCTCATAGACGAGCCAATAATCTAAGCGAGACCATGTACCATGTATAGAGGATGTAAAGGTGCTTTCCTGTACCCCAGGATGTTGCAGGCGCCAGACTTCATGTATATTCCCCGCCTCAACTAGACCCAGTAGAACCTCCGTAGCCTGCTTGTCGTGCTGTCCCACTTCCCAGCCTATCCACCGCCACATCCAAGCAAGTATTAAAATCCCCACCCCAGATGATTTCCGCGGGGGTAAACTGTGAGATGCAACGCCAAACATCCACAAAGGACTGATCATTAATATTTGGTCCGTATACATTAGCGAGTAATACATTCACTCCACCCAGCTTACCCTGGACCAACGCCACCCGACCCTGCTCATCCGTTTCAGAGCGAGTAAGAGAATGGAACCCCTTTCTTGACTAGGGTCATCACCCCCTATGAGAAGTGGAGTAAGGGGAAGCTGCCCTGACACCTGCCCAGCGAGCACCCACATTCTTCTCGGAGGCATTGGTGAGATGAGTCTCTTGCAAAAAGGCAATTCGGACATCCAACCGGTCCAGGTATGCCATTACAGACAGGATTTTCATGGGGGTGTTTAAACCACTCACATTCCAAGTCAGGAACCTCACTTTACCACTCATTCAGACAGACAGACAGTAAAGCCATGGACTACATCACACCAGTGCGCCCACAGTAACATAATGCCAGAGGGAGGCAGTCAATATATACAGGAATAGTGCCACACAACAGTGCCATTCTGCACTCATGCAAAGGGACAATTGCAAAAATAAAAAAACGATATAGCTGAAGTGTGGTTTATGGGCCTCTTTTTGCGTGCATGTTAAGTTAGCATGACTTATTAGAAGTTTAAACGTCATTTTCCTTTTTGCTGTTTTTTGCACACGACACTGCTTAGCTGTTTTTGCTGAGTTAGCTTTCACGAAAGTCTGTACATGGGAAAAGGTTTGTTTTTCGACATCTCTAGACATACATAGTGTTCCCAGTCTGCACAGTGAGTGCTGAGCCGCCAAGGTTATCATAACGTGGGAGCCTGTTTATTGGCGTGTCTGTGTAACACATTCTAGACACAACAATTTGGCAGCTTCAAGCCGAGTAGGTTGTCTGGCGCTTTTATCATAGCACACTTGCCAGAATTGAACACACTTGGAAGATTCCAGGCTTGCAGAGAGACTAACTGATCCTGATGTAATTTACACTTACTGAGCGGACAGGTAAGTGGGGTCCCCCTAAGAAAACTACAGAGACCTTCTATAGTTTTATAATACATAGTTTCTAGATAGGGAGGCTACTTTAAATAGGCACTTTTTATCACCTGTTTGCACGATCATTGTAAAATGATTCCTCCTTTTTGTATTTTATGGAATTGTAACCATGCTGTCAGTATTAGTATTATCTTTATGTATGCTGATGTTGATTAAAATACTGCGCTTGAGATTACATCGTTAAAATAAACATTTTAACCTTACCGGAGGCGGGCAGGGTACAACGTGGCATATGAAGTACCCTCAGACAGCAGAAACTTCTTCACCGCCCCAAACTCCCGTCTCGCCGTTTGCACAGTGACTGTGAAGTCAGGGAAAAACACCAAGGGGTTGCCCTGATGCTCAATGGTGCCTTTATCTCTAGCCATCCTTAAGATGGCGTCGCGGTCCCTGTAGTTCAAAAGTCTCGCAATGACAGGGCGAGGAGGACAGGACGCGCTGCAAGGGATCTGTGGGCCCTCTCGATGAACATGGGGGACAAGTGCTCTGCACCAAAAATATCTCTAATCAGATTTTCGATAAAGGTCCATCGTGCCCACATTGGTGGATTCAGGCAGCCTAGTAATTCTAATGTTGTTCCGCCGGGACCGGGCCTGTGGGTCCTCATTCTTGGCCTGTATCAGCGCTCAGACCGTCTCCATATTTAGCTTTTTTCCAGAGACGTCACTAAGACCATTCTTGGCAGCAGAGACCCTTTGTTCCAACCACCCATCCTAGTGTGTTTCTTCTCCAGCTGCGATGACGTATGGTCCAGGCGATGGTTCACAGCTGCCATGGTTCCCTCAGCAATGTGGTCTCCAGCGTGTATAGACGATCCACCTGCGGATCTTTCTCCGAGCCGGCTTCTGGTGCGCTTTACTAGCTTTACGCGCCTCAAACGTGAGGCAAGGCTGTGAATTGTCAGTCTTCCCCATCATTAACCGTGAGTCCTGGGAGGCCACCCACGGTATTGGGGCATGTAAAAAGGGCTGTGGCAGGGAACAGCTCCTCTATATCCCACCAAGGCGACCCAGAGACAAATTGCTGCACTCCAATACCACTCTCACAGACTCCGTCTCAGACCACCAGCATGGGGGGGCCGGATTCCACATAGTGTAATAATGCTCAGGGCCCACTAAGCACCCCCAGATGATAACCACAGGCTATATGACCTGGAGCCTGCACTGTAAGGTGTAAGGCAAAGCCACAGCAGAATGTGGTGTCAAAGGAGCAGTTCAATCATCAGGACTTCCTTCAGGTGCAAGAGACCCAGCCAACGCTATTTTCCTCTCCCATGCAGGGCCGCGGACTTAGATAGGAAAGGGGCTGCTATGTCCGCTCTCCGCCCAGCTGCACCCCACTTGTGCTTGCTGTGCATGATAATGGCGGAGGCACACCGGGCCCCGCAGTCAGCTTCTCGGATTGCCGGATAAAGCAAGATGGTGCCTCGCTCTATTGTGGGGCGAGGCACCAGCACCAGGAACTGCTAGTACCACATTACAGGCTACAGTGCTAATGTGGTACAGTATCAAAACATTCACATCCCAACCGCACCCCACCCACACCGCCCCTCCCTCCCTCCATTTCCCTCATCTACTCTCCCCAACAATCTAGTTATTCATAGTGTCAACATGAGTCAAGCATAGAACTAGCTGTAACATAGTGAGCTATCACCATCGTACACAGTCTGATCCTGAGAAATGCTAGAAAGTGCGAGTGTCTCGTGACATGCGGGGTCATAGTGAACAACCAGCATTTGAGTTCCCACGACGGCTGTAGCTACTCGTCAATCTCATCTTGCGTTACCCATTCCGTCCCCAGTGGGTCTCCGTCCTCCTCCTCCTCCTGATGCGCTCTGAGATAGGCCAGCAGCGGGACCCAGATGTCTTTAGGGCTAGACTTCAGTGGCATTTGTTCCGCATAAGCGTGTAAGTTTTCTTGCCATGTAACCATGTCGTGTATCCACCCCTTGAACTTGGGTGCTCTGCCCCTGCCTCATCGACACGCTACCTGGCGCTGTGCTAATAGTATGCCCATTAGGAGGAATTTCCCGTGTGGGGTGTGAATGTCTGCGACTAGACCTAGTAAGGCTGTCGTAGGGAGGGGTTCAATGGTCAGTCCTAACCTATCGGAGAGCCCTGCAAAAATCTCCCCCCAGTATTCAGCCACTTTGGGGCATTTCCAAGCCAAGTGTATAAAATCTGCGGGACTCTGCCTGCAGCGGAGGCATCTATCATCTTACCGTAAGCCTATCTTGTGCAATCGGGCAGGTGTGTGGTAAAGTCTGTGCAAGAATTTGAAGTGCAGTAAGCGGAGCCTGCTGCTCAGGTAAGCCTTGTCCTGACTTCTAAGGACACCCCTGCACCTGAAGTTCTTGGCCTTTGGGAGCTCGACCGACTGTGTCCCTACGTGCCCGAGCATCAGTACCTACCTGGGCAGCTGTGGGTTTTCTTCGTCTGGCCTCCTGGCCAGAGCCTACAGCCTTTTATTGAAACTGATCTCCATTTATTTGCATTGGGTGCCCAATGCTTTTGGCACTCTTGAGCCAGCCGCCTCTGTTCCGCTGAGGGTGCATGTTTGGTGCTGCCCTGTGGCCTCCCCCAGAACTTGCATAAACCCCTGGAGATTGACCCCAGACACCGCATCTTCAAACACCCCCAGCCTCCATTGGTTAACATTGGGCACCCGACTCCGAATTTGAGCTCTGCACCTGGCCGCCTCTGTGCCGCTGGTGGTGCAACATTGATGCTGACTTCAACCTTGCCTGATGTTGACCACAATCTCTGACTGCGGATATGTAAGTAGTAATCTTACCTACAAAATTGCATTCTTTTTTTCCTCCATAGTTTAACATTGCTGAACTGAAAATTGCACTGTATATTATGAAAACCATACTCCCCTTTGAACGCATATCTTGGTCTTAAACCTAGAAAGAAGCTTATATTTCTAAAATTGGTGTTGATCCCCTTTTTGAGTTGTCATTTATTAATCACTGTGTGTATAACCAATATCTTACATCTCTGTGATAGGACTAAGGCTGCTCGACCACAAATAGAGCAGTTTGGTTTACATTGAGCCCTGTACACTTACAGGGAAATCTCTTCATTCCTTGCACGATATAAGCAATTGGTATATCACATGGCGAGCCAGCTTCCTACAGCAACTATAAAGTTGAATTGATAAAATTTTAATTGGAAATAGCATCTAGAAGCACAAAGCACCAATTTTAAATCATAAATTTGTAAAGCACTGCAAATCAGCAATTCGGGTCTCAAAGCGCTGAAATGTAGGCACGGGGAGATTATATGATTTACCCAATATCACAGAATGTTGACACCAGCGCTGTGACTCGAACTTGGTTCCCACCGTCTCTGAAGTTCGCAGCTCATGCTGTTATGCCACATCCTCTCCTTTGATGAAAGTCAATGGTCTCTGTAGATTGGGACCTAAGAGCATTTTGTGTTTGACCACAGTGGAGTGTAGGTAGGATACACCAACCAGTTTCGTCCCAGCCAAAGATTCCACCTTCTGACTTAGTCCTTATATCCCAATAAAAGTAGCAGGAGTAAATTTTTGAGGCCACCATGACCTCTGGTGAGACCCGGAGACTCTTGAAAGGGAGTGAAGGTGCGTTGATTGTTAACTTTCTAAGAGAAGGCACCAGCTTTAGTTGCAAGTTAGTATAAACATCTCTGGGAGTAATTACTTGCAGTGCACCAATTGCCACCTACCTTGATTTGTATGAGAATGAGGAACCCTGCTTAGAAGCTAAAGAAATCTTTAGTTCCACACTCAGGAGCAAATCACGGTTGATGCGGCTTACGAGAGACGCAGGATAGCCTGATCATCTCATCAGCTCGTCTCCGCCTGGCCCCTTGGTAGTCTGCCTAATCTTGGATTCATCTTGGGTCCTGTAACAATGGTTCGAAGGTTCTGCATTGTAGGATACTTACTGATAGGCATAAACATAGAATAATTTCTACCAGCTTATGAGGACCCCATAACACTTCTGCAATATTTTCGGTGCTATACATGTCAACAGAGGCGGACATTTTCAAAACGTCCCATATATATGTCACGTCCATAAAATTATGCTGCTAGCACTTCCACTTTCTTTATCACTTTTGGGTTAAGTAAACTCACCCCTCCATCTGAATGTTTTAAGTTGTTCACACGGAGTGTACACAGAATTGTCTACTAATGTTGCATTCCTTATGCTCTGGTTTCTCTGTCTAGCTCAGGGGTCTCCAACCAGTAGCTTGTGAGCTACTGTAGCTCTCCAGTTTGATGATAACAGTTTTTTTGGCTCTCAAACCATTCCAGAAACATATTCAAGGGAAAAACTTATGAATACAGACAGACAATACAACTACAATGTTCTACCTGAACAAACAGGATGGAACAAGCTGCTCCACCCCTCCCCCCTCTCCCCTTGAGCAAACTTGCACAGGAAATCTGGCTTTGGGCAATAACCCAAAAGATCAGTCTACTAACAGTACATCTATCAGGGACAGACAACAGTACAGCAGACCAACTGAGCAGACCGAACAACTGCTCCCACGAATGGGAGTTGAAACAGACAACGGTGCAGTATCTATTCAACATCTGGGGAACTCCAGTGATTTACCTATTTGCAACAATGCAGAACAGGAAATGCCAAAGCTTTGCCAAAGGGAAATGCATTTTCACTCAACTGCTCAGACATTTGTTTACACCTTTCCACCAATACCGCTTATACAAAGAGTGCTACAAAAAGCAAAGGAACCAAGAACAAACATGATTATCATTGCTCCTCACTGCCAAGGCAGACATGGCACTCAACTCTTCTAGAACTATCCAAAGGAGAAATGATCAGAATCAAAGAAGAAAGACTTGCTTACGATGCAACAGGGACAGCTCTTTCACCCAGAGCCAGCAACGCTACAACTCACAGCCTGGTGCCTGAATACACAGAATTTTGGCACCTCAATCTACCGCTCAGAACCATGGATATTCTAAAAGAAGCAAGAAAACGGTCAACAAAATAATGTTATACAACTAAATGGCAGCGATACACCACATGGTGCATCACTAACAACAAAACTAATTCTATCAATACACAAGAAACCGTTATTACATAACTTACTTACCTCTTAGACAGCAGCATCAATTTTTCAAGCCTCAAAGTGCACCTTGCGGCAATAGTGGCATATACGAGAGGAAAAACATGCAAAAGCTTTTTTACAAGAGCATTCATCAAGATTCCTAGAAGGTCAAAAAGAATAGCTCTAAAAACTGCTCCTTTACCTACATGGAGCTTAAATACAGTTCTTTGAAAAACGATTGACAAAACCCTTTGAGCCCATGCATAGAGTAGATCTCAAACATATTACTCTCAAAACAGCCTTTCTCATTGCTATGCCATCACTATGAAGCGCGAGTGAACTGCAAGCATTAACTATACAAGAAGAACCTTACCTACAAATCCTAAAGGACAAAGTAATCTTAGATACCACGTTTGGTAAGAGTTGTGGGTTCGTTTTTAAGTATAACTTAAATCAAAACATTCTACTGCCAGTTTTCTTCAAAGACTCGAAAACAAAAGCAGAGAGAAACCGTCATACCGTGGATGTAAGATGGGCTTTACTGTATTATTTACAGAAAACAGAAAAAATCTGGAAAACAAAGCAATTGTTTATTGCTTATGCACATAAGACAGGATCTGCGGTCACAAAAGCAACTATTGCAAGATGGATAGTACTAGCTAACCAATTGTTATGCCAATGCCAAACAAGCATTTACAATGCAATGGTTTTGCCTTTGTTAAAGTTAGAGCTATTGGCATTGCTCTTTTTTTTATTTATGTTTTTTTAACATAAATAAATGGCATTGTCATTTACAATAGCAGGGCAGGGCACAGGGAAGGGGGACGAAGGAGAGCTGCGGGCTCAGGGAAGGGGGGGCGAGGAGAGACGAAGGAGAGCTGCGAGCTCTTGTTGTAATGCTTGCATGGATGAGTTGGTGGATGTATGGATGGGTGCATGCATGGATGGGTGTATGGATGGGTGTATGGATAGATGCATGGATGGGTGGATGGATAGATGCATATATACAGCCAATCCCTCAACAATTTATGCAATCCACCAACCCATCCAACCAACAACCCATCCATGCATCCACCCATACATCCATGCATCATGCATACATCCATCCATCATGCATCCATCCACCCACTGTGTCCGACTCCGACCCCTCTAAATAGAACTAATTTTTTCTGTATATAGAGATGACTGTATTCACTAGTATATGCAGTAGAGGGGGGATGATTGTAACGGAGGGCAGATTGTCAGAAAACATGAGGCCCAGGGAACCACGTGGCACTTCAATGTGGCAGCATCTAACGCAGGCCATGGACCAATGAAGCATCGCTGTCCACGTGTGACCGCTTCAATAACTGGCCTTAAATTATAGAAAATGAACGTTTGTGTTAACCAATGAATCCTGCTGCTTTTCAGTTTATAGGCAATGACGACAAAATAAGTTCCGTGCTCCTTTGTACATGCTATGTGCATCAAAACCTAACTCGGTACCTTTTAAAAGCCAATCACGCGGAGCCACAATACATCTGGCAGCCAATGAGAAACAGACACCACCCACACTTACACCTCATCCAGCATTCCGATCCATTTCATTAGCATCACGGAAAGGGATGGGAGGTTGGTCCTTGCGAGCAACTGAAACTACAAACTGCCCATTCACCCCCATCTCGACCCTTCACCACCTCAACACACCGCTCTAAGCAAAATGCGAATAACACCTCAACAAACCAACAAATGAAGAACGCGGTTTGAAATCCCTCTATTTAGGAAAACGTAAAAAGTGCATTGGAAAGCACTACACACATATGGTGCGGCTGATAGCGGGAGCTGGCATGGGAGGCGAGGCCGCAGTCTAAACAAACCCTGGAGGAGCCCGTAGGCCTCACGGAGAGCGGGAGGGGGGGTGGGAACGGGAAAAGACGGAAAAAGGACATGAGAAAGGGAAAAGACAAATATAAACAAAATGCTGCTTACCTGATCGCTGAGCCCGGCGCCTTGGCCGACCCATCACCACAGCAGTCTGCAATATTCACTAGCTCGGGGCCAAATGTGTGCTTTAATTAGAGGGCTTACTGAAGCAGAGGATAAACCACGTCTACAAGTCCACCTGGGGCTCTTCCTTCTCTCCACGCCAAACGATCCATCGAGGCAGGCTCAGGTGGGACGAGCCTGCTGAAACGTAGAGGGAGAAAATACCAAAATGTTCTTTCTAGAAGAATGAAAGGCCGTGCAGCTGGCAGGTGTAAACAACGCAGAGCCTTTGTGCAGCTTCTCAGCTTGCAGGCTGCAAGGATGGCCAAGCAGACCGTGTTCGTGGTTTATCTGCAACAAAGGCATGCTATGCTGGCAGACCGGCAGCTCCGAGAAAGGTCACTTCACATTCCAGATAGGGATGGAACAGAACGCTGCAGATATGACACATCATTCTATCTCGGGACAAGCTGGGAACCAGTGGCAGGCCCGAGAGAAGAGCCTTTCAGGTCAGTATTTCCACAGTTGGGGCCTGTGTCATAATCCTTTGACGGGAAGGCAGCAAAGAAACCCAATTTACTCATAAAGGAAAATACGTATACATCCATGACACAGCCTGGAAGGTCTGCACGTTGTTTGTGTACCAAAAGATGTTTTTATTTACAGCAGAAAACTGCAGATTTCTTATTTTAAACAACGGATTCCACGTGTTGTCACCATAGAAAACAAGCACTTGCGACATTCGACAAAACAACAAAATGTTCATGGAGACATCAAGACGAAGGCAAACATTGGCAAATCCAGTAAGTCTGCTCTTGGCAAACCTGCAGTTTTTAAGCAAACATTTGCAATAGACATATGCACGGTGCACATTTTGTGAAACTCTAGGACAATGGGCCCGGACAAAGCATTCACACCAGCTAATCTCCCTGATCCCGTCGTTAGCAGAATGACATAAACATATACTTTGCCTCTGTGAGAGGCCCTGGCCACAGGCCCCCTCCCTGGACGAGGGCGCGCGGAGAAACGCCGGCTGCATGACAGAACGGCGCCCGGAGCCAAAGGAGATGTGCAGAGCGTCAGCGCGGCCCCGCAGTGTAATATGTAAACAAGGGGGCGGGGCTACACATAAAAAGGTGCACACTCGATATTCTAAAACAAAAGTAAAGCAATACACTTTCAGACATGACGAAATTGTGCTGAGGCACCTGAAGGCAGGGTGTATACTTTCAATTTCTTTTTGGGGGGGATGAAATGTATTATTTGTACTGTCCCTTTTCTGAAAGCTCCTCTAAAATCTACGCTTTGTTTCTGCTATAAATAACTTTCCTACACGCTGTTAATACCGAGACCACTGTGTCTCAGGTGTCAAAGCAGCAGCTTTGGAGAACTATATAAACAAACACGTCTTGTTGTTACATCGGTCACTGTGCTCCGTGGTGGAATGAGGGACAGCCGTCGCTCCCCCATTTCACATGGGCAGACCAGGGGGGGGCAGGAACGGCGACAATGAAAACAAAGCAAGGCACGGACAACGGAAGGGGGGGCGGGAAAGGGTAATCAAAAGGCAGAGCACTCGGGAACGGACACACGGGGAGAGGGGGGGCGGGAAAGGGTAATCAAAAGGCAGAGCACTCACCTGGACTTCTTGGAGCAACGAGAAGTCGACGGGCCCCGGCGCCATCTTTGGTGCAATGACAAAAACATGACTTGAGGAAAACAAAAAAATAACCCCGCCCACCGCCGCATGACTACGGAGAGGGAACGCGAGAGGGAACGCCCATGGAAAAAATCTCGAACGCCCCCGAATCTGGTCCGAGATTGACGGACAGAGCCTTCTCCCAATGGCTAGCCTCCATTTATGGAGCTAGCCAATGGGAGGAGGGGGCGGATACCCGACCCCACAGAGAAAAACATAAGATTTTGCTAGCGTATGCGTACTTCGTACGCATTGGCTAGGCAAAACCTAAAAAGGAACTAACATTGCAACCAACAGCTCACTCCACGAAAGGAGCAATGCTGGCATTTATGCCCAATGTGCCCACTGACTCCATTTGCGCGCAGCAGCAACATGGGCATAATCACACACCTTTACAAAGCATTATTGTTTATTGTGTGAATACACAAATGAATAAGGAAGCTCAAATTGGACAGAAGGTGTGTCAACACTTGTTTGCAAGGTCTTCCTTTCACCACAGCCTCCCAGACACTGGAGAACCCACTGCATAATCTGATACACAGCATGTGAATCCAGAAAAGGATTCACGCTGCAAAACAAAATGGTTACTTACCTGTAGGAGTAGTTTTGCAGCTTGAAGAATTTTCTGGATTCACATGCGACCCACCAGGCCTTCCCTAGAAGGAAAACAAACAGGCGGGAAAGCAAAGGACTACAACAGTATTTCAAAACCATTCCAAGGATTACAAAACATAATGAAAACAGAAAAAAGAATCCGTAAATGGCCACCACGCAAGTCGACCTCCAGGATACCGTCTGACGACACACAGGGTGCGTACCTGGCACCAAATGGTGGTCGACAGCGACCACAAAAAAAGACAATTCCGGACCCAACCACTAAATGGCAGAATGATGCACAGCATATGAATCCAGAAAATTCTTCAAAAACTACTACTGGGAAGTAACCATTTTGTTACCTCTGAGTAGCTCACCTGTGTATTGGCCCGCCTATTCAATTAGAAAGCTTTTGCTTGGTTGAAATAATATACACATATAAAAAAATGAGATTATACAACAATCCTATGAGTTTCATTGAACATGAGTAGCTCTCACTACAGAAAAGGTTGGAGATCCCTGGTCTAGCTTTACTCCCTTGTTGTTGGTTTCTATTGCCTTCAAGAGAGCCACTTTTTCATTGATCTTTGTCTTTCTAAGTTATTTTTCATTGCATTTGAATTGTAGAAAGAAAGGCGCAACTCATCTGGGCACATCACACAATGATTTTGAAAATATTGTCTTATTTGAAGAGCTAATATTTTCAAATGTTCCAATAACCACGTTGTGATAAAGCATGTTACATGTTATCAAAAAAAGTGCGATGAAAGCAGGAGTAAATTTACATTGTAATGTTTCCAGAAAGGAGATACTTGTCATTTCTAGTCTAAGGACTCTTGGATTTTTTAACTTACTTTACGTAATTGTGTCGGAGCCATTTCTTAAGAATCATTTTGAAAGAGAAACCAATCTTGTTTTAAAGTAGGAGTAGCTTCATATCATATCTCTTCCATCTAATCTGTTCTAGACATTTTGCTGCCTCCTCTAAAAGCACCGAATGTGGCCTTATCTGCATGCCAGTACCATTTAGTCACTAAAACAACATTTAGTTTTGTTTACTTTAATACTTTGTAATGTTTTTTGTTTCCCAAACTCTAGGACCTTTAATCCTGCAGATTATTCAGAACCAACATCCAACGATGGCTATGGGATGAAGTCTGAGGCTTGGGATATTGGCCCAGTTGATGGTGATGATGGAACAGGTGAGAGAACATTTGAGAACATTTTCACATAACCAAGCAAATCAAATGTTAATCTGTAACTAAAGAATTTAAGTAGCATTTGTAGTCTATTACTGAGATTCTAAAACTGGAGGGCTTCTCCTTAGTTGCATACAATTGTTAGAGAGGATTCTTCATCTTGGAAATAGACGATCGATATCTATTCACACACTTCGTATTTGGAAGCATCACAAGTGGCCTTGCATCCTTAAAAGAGGTTTCCTGCTTTGCCAATGAAAAAGTTTCCGTACTTGATAGAGTGAAGCTGTGGGAGAATCAACAAGGTGTACTGGAATCCCTAAGTGGCTCCTAGACTGGTTACTTCTGGTTTGGATTGCTGGCATTTAAATTGCAGAAATACCTTTATTGTTTTTAACACTCCTCATCCCCATTTCAGCTGCCCCCTTCCAGCAATGCTGATGATGTAGAGATAAAGATGTTATAGAGATCACTGAAAGAGCCATTAATAGCCTTTTCTCTGTGAAGGCATGGCTAAACTGGTGTTCTGCCTCATATGATAGTTGCTGATGGTCATAAATGTAGAATAATCCCGCAGCGTGCGAGGACCCCAGAACACCACTTTTTATAATCTAAAAACATACTCCTTGTCTTTGATTTGATTGCTGTCAATTTCTATATTGCTGAGGTAGATTAAATAGGTTTGCCCTTTGCAAAATTGTTGATGTTTTACAAATCCAGTGTTGCAGATAACCTTACACCACCTAGTGAACTCTATTAGGAAATAATCAGATTTAGCATTGAAAAATCCTACATGTAGGAGAGTAGGGTCTGCAATCCTATGATCACCCAGATTTTTGCTTTTTGCTGCACTGGTTTACGACTTTCCCTGGCTGTGGGCCTGCTAATCAGACCCACAGCCTAGCTGTTCTCTCTATCCAAATTGTACTCAGGTACTGAATTGGCACTGGGCCCTCTCTAAGTCCCTGTACCCAGGGCTGAGGTGCACCCAGAAGTCTCCCAGGGGCTGAAGCATGTATTGTGCCACCCCTGGGCTGACTAACTAAACTGACACAACTGGCTGCACGACAGCTGGGGCAAGGTGGTGTAATCACCCTTTGCTTTAGATATAGTATACCTATATCTAACCCTAAAATGGACACACAGATCTCCTATCAGTCACTCCTATGGCAGGCCTTAACAATCCTGAAGGCAGAGTGCTTGGAATCGTGTGAGATGGTGCTCTGGCATGAGCTGAGCCTGTCTGCGGCTTTCGGGATCCATCCCTTAGCCGTTTCCATGATATCGCATACCATATACTCTTAAGTGCATTATAATCCTCGCGGTTATATGCCAACTCTGGTATCGCTTTATCAAAACATGTCGAGTAAGGTGTCATACGAATTGGAATACTAACCCCTCGCCAATTCTGGCGACGGGGTTAGCATTCCACCCTTCTAGAGGGACACGACATGTATGTAACCTGTAACCCCGGTTAAAGTCAGACATAGCCTCAGCTCCACAAAATGGATGCTGCCACCGAGACACAAGTCTGCCCTCCTGCTGCTGGGAGTCCTCCCAGAGCAGGAGGCAAGGACAAAGGGTTTCCTGCCAGGGGCGGTGCCAGCACCGTCCCAGAAAGGGTTTTGTGTATTCCAGGTAGGCAGGGCTACAGAGGAAGGTGACTGCAAGTGGCACCCCGGTGCTCACTGTGCATAGGCCGGCTGAAACCAGTTCCAGGGGCACTCCAGCCCCTGGCCTGGGGAAAGCCCGCCAAAGGAGAGGGGTGTAACCACCCCCCTCCTGGTCCCACCCATAGGGCAGGACTTAGTCGCGTGCCAGCCCCCTTTTCCCAGATAAAGGTAGGAGCAGGCCCCCTTCCAAATTAGATCATCTTTGGAATCAAGACACGACTTTCTACGAAAGGACATCAAGATTTCTTCTTCAAGATTCTCCCTTGTGGCTAAGGAGTAGTCACCCTGCATCCGCAGGCACCACCTTAAAGAACACTGCGGTCTGCTGCAAGTCCTTCCTCCGGAATCCGACTGCGCAGCTCGACGAGAACCGGCTTCCCTGGCACCTCTGACCTCTACCCACCTCTACAGCCAAGCTGAGAACCGTGGGTGCGACGAGACCTCGAGGGACCGGCCATCTTCAAGACTGCACGACTTCTCTCCAGCACGAACGCCGAGGGATCCTCTGGTGAGTGCTTTGGGGACCGAGAAGCCCCGACCCTGAGCAGCTCCAGCACCGAAGTCCAGCCTCCCAGCACCTCCACGATCTGCGTGGGGCCCTTCTGCTTTTTGCTGCTCACCGCGTTGTTTGGCTACTAGCCCGCTGGCTTGTGGCCTTCCTGACGACGCCCGACGACATCACTGCTGCTGGTCTGGTTGCTCCAGACTGGCCCTTGCTCCCTTCCAAAAGAGGAGCACCCCGGACCCTCCTGGTCCACTCCAGACGCCATTTTAGGTCCACCGCGTGGGCTTGAATTTGCCAAGACTTGTTGCCCCAATCCTGGGTCCAGCGACGTCGAGAGCATCATCCATCGTGGGACAGCTCGTACCTCCATCCTGGTCGCCGACAACGCCTCCTGGTCCGTGAGACTACAGAGCCCAGCAGCGCCCACTCACCTGACTGCGGTGACTTCGCCCGGTGCCATCCTGGTGCCCACTTAATCACTGGCTAGTGATTCAAGAACTTGGTCCCCTCTGCTTTCAGGTTTCTTCTTCCCTGATCCAGGCTTGGATCTCTTCGAACTTTTCTTCACTGGCCGCCTGCCAGCAACTTCTTCTTCAGGCTCCTGGTTCGTCAACGAGGAATCCCGACGTCTTTTCAGACCTATGCAGCCGCAGCCCCTGGGCTAGGTAACTTCGGCATTTCGGTGCCCCAGCATAGCCTCACTATCCAAGGGTCCAGATCCACTGTCGTTTTCGACCTACCTAGTCGGGTTCGCCCGAGAACAGTAACTTTGTGAGTTCTAGCTTCCATAGGCTTTTTCCCGCCTTACGCGTGAGAGTTCCCACTCTGCACGTGGTGTCCCTAGGCCTCCTGCTCCTAACCTGAGTGTTTAGTATTGTAGGCCTAGCGTTTCTAAAGCCTCTGAGAATTGTTACTTACCTGCTAGTAATTTGCATTCCACTTTTAGAGTATATGGTTTTTCGTGCCCCTCGGGCATTTGTGTAAATTGTGCGACTTAAAGTATTTTTATAAGAGTTTTGTTGTGTGCTTAGCTCCCTGTCTCATAAAGAGCCAGGGTAGTCTTGTTATAAATAAATACACTGTTTATTTTCATAACAACTTGTGTGGTGTCCTTTCACTGGGTGTTCAAGGGGTAATGTGATGGTAAAACAGCTGGCTTAACACGCCCTCTAGAGTCTTAGCCTTAGACTGCTCGTATCCATGCTACTAGGATAGCTGGTCTATAAGGTTGACTTACAACCAATCATCAATAAGGGTTGTTTGGACTGATATATAGTGATCACTAGAATAGTGAGCACTGCACATCAGGCCAACTTCTCACACTACATAATAGAAATATTCTTGAAGTGAAAAGAGGTCTATTTGGTCAAAAGTGAACATATTTAAAAATATGTAATGCTCCTTTAAGAAGCAAGCAGGTTCCATATCCCAGCATGCTCTGTACTGACAGTTGTATCATAGCATCACTTTTTTTCTGGCTCATGCTGTGTGGATCTCTAAACAAATCAGGGATTTTTACTGTAATGTTTTGATATGTTTTCCTTAGAATTGTTTAACCTAACTTCATTCAATATCTGAGGAGTTTAAAATCTTTTTTTATATATTAACCTCTTAGAAGGGCTATTCTCCACAGATGTCTTCAATTTTTGTGAAGTGCCCCTTCCGTGGGAGGAAGGAGGCTGCCCCTGACCCTTATTCCTTGTATGGTCTGTTTACCTTCTCCTGCTCAAAGAATGTAAGCTTCGTAAAAGAAACAATATCAATGGGCTGTGAAGGATTTTGCCTAAAAGGGAAGCTAGAAGCTGTTTGGTTAGATGAAGAAGGAAGGAAATAAATTGCAAGCTAGTCAGATAAGTCTACCTCTTCTACTGCATGTGTGCACTATCAAGGCAAGGACTCACAAAAGGAAGATCTTGGAAGCAGAAGCTGCTTTGACATCACTCAATATGTCCGAGATCACCATTTGGCTTAACAAATCAGTGTTGAAGCATACTTTGGCACTAATGCCTTTGATGAAAGCTAGCTCTGCAGTACGGATGATGCTATGGGGACTCAATCAACCAAAAGACTCCTCTGGTTCCTTGCTGTCTGATGTCAATCCTCGCAATCTGCCTGCTAAACATCAAAGGTTCCTGCTGCTGAGGCAGTTGACAAAGTCTTAAGTTTCCACCTTACCTTCTAGGTACTTTTTCTTGACCACAGATGTCTCCGGTTCCATCGGGTTCACCTAAGATGGTTTTTCCTGCAGTCTTCAGGTTCCACTTGCACCCATAGACTGTCAACATAGACTAGTTATGGTTCATAGACACTCCCCATTGTCACCTATCAGGCAGATGCATTTTCCCCCCAGCACATCCGACAACTCGGTCTTGGGCTCTGAACCATTGTGTTTCTCCAGTTACGTCCCATCGATGGCAAAAGAGGAGGACACCATCCACTTCCTGAACTAGGCATTATTCATCAGGCGTATCTTGTTCTCCAACTTCATGTGCCTGCTCATTGTCCAGATTGCCATATGTAGATCATATTGCCACCTCTCAGGATGTCCTCCTAAGGAGACCAGTGACACTGTATACAGATGAAGGCCTCTCATCTGCCATCGTGTAGCTTTGTTCTACTTCAAGGTCCGTTTTGCCTTTGGTTCCCAGCTTTACAGAGTTTGGAGAAGAGAAGTTCTTTGCGACTATGAAAAAGTATTGACCTTTCGACCAGGACTTAGTCTACACCTTTCAGGGACTTACACTGAGCTCCATCATAGTCTTGGCAGCCAGGAAAGAATGTCTACCTCAGAAGCCACTATTTCTCCATGACAAAGAGAGCAAACCCATTGATGCAGTTGTGGAGCTGTAGCAGTAACATTGAAAACAACTAGCGCCACAGCCTTGCTATAGCAATACAATAGAATCCTATGGAAATCCCTAGTCACTTATGCTGAAGGGTGCCCAAGAGATTGGATGCAAGACCTTGTGGAAATCGTACGAAGACTGCTAGTGCCTCACATTTGAGTATTTCCATTTTTGATGATTGGCAAATCTCAGATTTGCCAATAATCACATTTTGCCACAGCATCTCCCTCAAATGTGCCTAATTGCTGTGAATACAAGTCTTGAAGCCTGATGTGCAGCTTAATATTCTGAACCTGCCATTCATGCGATGAGTTCAGTTTGGGTTCCTCATGGATGATAAAATGCAGAGAGTTAGGGATGCGGCTGAAACTTTTAAGTCAGTAGGATTGGTAGAAAAGAAAGAAACGTCACTGTTTACACGCAGTGACCTACTTACCAAGCAAGGCTGAGCATTCAATCCCCTCTGTGGTCACATCAGCCTCAACTGCAAGGGCAGCAATAACCCTCATACTGCAGAAGATCTGGAAAAGTTTGTCAGCAGCACTAATGAACCTCACAGAAATCCTGGTCTCACTCAGGACAGTGACCTACCAACTTCCTCTCCTCTGATCACTCCCTCCGACTGGAGAGAGTGTTATTAATCGTGCCGCAGGGTGGCAGAACATAAATGACTAATGGAACCTTCAAATCGTAATAAATGGTTATCTGCTCTGATTGCCATGAGTGAAATTTATAGCTTTTCTAAAAGTTTTTTTTCCGCCATCGGGTTCAGAAGTAACTTCTGCGCTCCGCTACCATATTATCCAAACCTTTTCGACCCGCAAAACCATCAGACTCAACGGTATTGTTTTAGATTGGGTGATTTTCAACACGCTCCTCAAATACTCTATTCCGGTCGTCGATGCGGGCCGCTGGGCCAATCTAGCCGTTCGGGCCTACGGCTCATGGAAAGGACTCCATTTTAAAAATGCCCCCAGTGTGGAGCTAAATTTCCACACAGTGACCACCACAAGGTCTGTAACCTGGGTCTGTCGCCTGAGCATGATGAGAACAATTGCCAGGCCTGCTCCTCCTTTAGATCTAAAAAGACTGTCCGTGATTGCCGGGCCCGATGAAACATCATGGCGCAGCAAGCAGCTCTGGCACCGGTGGACATATTTGATGAAGGCCCGATGTTCCGGAAGAGGACTCTGAGGATCTGCAAATCGAGTCTGAAGCAGACGAATCCAACTCAGACCATCCCATCTCTCTAGATCGAGTGAGTACAACTGACCTTGCCCCAGTCCCACCTCCAAAAAAGAAAGCCCTGGTCAAGACTTCGCCTGCTGGCCCAAGTCGCGACCAAAAATGAGCTTCAAAAGCCCCGCCCTCGGGCTGGGCTCCAAAGATAAGACAAACCTTCGTTTAGCTCGGGACCGAGCAAACCACATATCACTGTCCCACAAGAGCCATCTGCACCGAAGCACAGAGTGCAACCTACTCCGAAAAAGACCTTGGCACCAACCACCCCCGTGCCGAAGGAAAAGTCATCGGATCTGAAACATTCAGAACCGAAAAAGATTTCCGCCTCCACATCAAATCCAAAGGACTCAAACACCCTCCAAGGCTCCGGAGCAGAAATCCAAACCCTGCTTGGACCCAAAAACATCTGCGCCGAAAGCATCTACAGAAGAGGAAGAACTTTTTCAACCGGATCCTATCCATCCAAGACAAAAAGTACTCCATATAGACCCTAAAACAGGACATGGGTCTACTGTTCCACACAATAAAAGGAAATTGGACACCCCAGGCATTCCTGCAGTGCCTGTAAAGGAGTACTGTGCTAGTTTACCTTTACAACCCTCTTCTCCTGTTCTTACTTCTAAGCCTGTCTCTCCTACACTCTCCTACACTTCCACCAAACTCACCACTACCACCTGTTGATGATGATTTAGGGGATAGGGGACACAACACTGACCCGTTTGATGACTCTGATAACGATACACTGGATGACTGGGACAATCATGATGACCTAGTAGATCCTCCAGACCTCCCTAACTCTCATGCATATCCAACAAAGCCATCTCCCCCAGATGACAATATTGGTTTTAACTAGCTTGTAAAAAGGGCGGCTTGATACCATAGTTTCCCCATGCATTCAGACCGGCAGGGCAGGATTTTCTACTAGGCACCTTTGAACAGTCACTATAAACTGTAGAAACACTGCCAATGTTAAAAGGGGTCATTAAACATGCCCCTGACATATTCAAGGACCCTGTTAGGACTAGAATACTAAATCCAAGGATTGACAAAAAGTATAAACCCGCTCCCAGTGATCCCGCCTACATCAAAGGTCAGCTCCTTTTAGATTCCTTAGTGGTAACTAATGCTGGAAAACGTGCCAACTCTCAAACCTCTGGTGATGCGCCTCCTCCGGACAAGGGGTCTAAATTATTTGATACTTCTGGCAAACGAGTGGCTGCCTAAGCTGCCAATAACTGGCGAATAGCCAACACATAAGCATTACTTGCTAGGAATGATAGGGGTCACTATGACTAACTAGAAACCCTATTGCAACATTTACCTGATCAATATAAGACCAAAACCAATGATTTATTTCAGGAGGGGAAGTTAATAACTAATGCAGCAGACACCGCCTCTAGGGCCATTAACCCTAGCTTGTTACTCAGACGACATGCTTCCTTGTGCATCACAGGCTTCAGATAGGAGGTACAAACAACTATCCTCAATCAGCCGTTCAATCAGCAGCAGCTTTTTGGACCAGCTATAGACACCACTCTTGAAAAAATGAAAAAGGACAAAGAGACTGCTAAATCCATGGGAGCATTGCAATCTCAATCCCCACGGGGTTCCTTCTGATGCTCCTTTTATAGGGGAGCATACAAAAACATCAATACAGACAATGCTTCATACATAAACACCACACAAATATCCCCTAACAGGAGATATTTTAGAGGTGGATACAGGTGAAACAACAAGGGGAGAGGCCAAGGTAATAACACTCGCACCTCCCCCAGTAATAAGCTGTGATTTCCCTCCACTCCCTACAGACCATTCAACTCCGGTCGGAGGGAGACTAGCACAGTTCCTACCTGTCTGGAATTCCATTACTACAGGCAAGTGGGTAAGACAAATTATCCAATATGGTTACTGCCTGGAACAGACTACTACTCCACCCAGCATACCACCCAAACAACGCTCAATGTCTGGGGAACATCTAACACTCCTCGAACAAGAGGTTCTTTTACTGCTTCAAAAACATGCAATAGAACCAGTTCCCATACAACATCAGGGAACAGGGGTTTACTCCCTCCATTTCCTAATCCCCAAAAAAGACGGGACCATAAGGCCAATACTGGACCTCAGACCTCTCAATTTCTACATACAATCTGATCATTTTCACATGATCACTTTCAGCAGGTTCTTCCACTGCTTCAACAATGAGATGTCCTTGCCACATAGATCTCAAGGACGCCCTGCCACATTACCATACCACCTGCTCACAGGAAATACCTAAGGTTCAAAGTCCTTCCATTTGGGGTGACCACAGTACCCAGGGTGTTCACAGCATGCCTTGCAGTAGTAGCAACACACTTGAGAAGACAGCAAATTCATGTATTTCCATACCTGGATGATTGGCTGATAAAAGCCAACTCATACAACCAGTGTGTTCACCACACATCAAATAATTCAACTGTTACACAACTTGGCTTCACACTAAACTACACCAAGTCACTCTTTCAACCCTCCCACATACATCAGTATCTAGGAGCCACAATAGACACTTGCAAAGCTCTAGCATACCCCAATCCAGCCAGGATAGCCAGCATGCAAACCCTCATCAACAGGTTTCAGCCCCAACACTCTCTCCCAGCACAAGTGTTTTTGCAACTCATAGGAATGATGGCCTCTTGCATTTTCATTGTACCTCACGCAAAACTTCAGATGCGGCCTTTACAGGAATGTTTAGCACACCAGTGGAACCAGGCTCAAGGACAACTTCCAGATCTGGTGTTGGTGGACAGCCGCACACATTGCTCTCTGCAGTGGTGGAAAACACAAAACCCTGTCCAAAGGGCGCCTGTTCCTAGAACCGGTTCCACAGATAATGCTAAAAGACGCATCACTCACCGGCTGGGGAGCCCATCTCCTAAACCATACAATTCAGGGCAGTTGGACCACCCAACAAAAACTGCTCCATATCAATCGCCTAGAACTACTAGCAATATTTGGAGACTTAGTCATTCCAAGTACATCTTTTCAACACAACTGTCTTAGTCCGGACGGACAATATGACCGCAATGTATTGCACACAAAAGCAAGAAGGAACACATTCTTTGCAGCCCCCGCATAGCGCAAAGCATATGGAGATGGGCCATTCCACAAAACATATATCTTCTGGCGGAAGATCTTCCAGGAGTAAGCAATCATATAGCGGATCTGTTAAGTCTTCAGACTCGACAAATACATGAATGGGAACTTCATCGGCAAGTTCTTCAACCTTTCTTCCAAATCTGGGGCCGACCAGACTTAGATCTTTTAGCCACACACGCAAACACAAAATGCCCAACCTTCGCCACCAGGTTTCCACACCCGCTGTCCAAGGGAAATGCGATATGGATGAGCTGGTTAGGCAGATTTGCGTACCCTTTTCCGCCATTCCCACTCATTCCACTAGTAATACTCAAGCTCATACAGTCTCTCAAAATGATCCCAGTTGCTCCCTCATGGGCACGGCAACCATGCTTCACAACATTACTCGAACTATCATTAGTCCCTCATAAAAAATTACAGCTCTCCCCAAAGCTGTGGACGCAGAACCATGGAGAAATACGGCACCCAGATCCAATGCAACTGAATCTGGCTCCTGAAGTCTCAAAACATTTGCTATTTGCTTCTTCTACAAAGATGCAATCTTGTATACTCATCAATCAGATTACGTCTAGCTGCCCTTGCCGCCTACTTACAAAACAGACAACATTTGTCATTGTTTCGAGTACCTGCTATAAAAGCCTTCATGGAAGGCCTTAAAAGGATAATTCCACCCAGACTGCCACCATCTCCGGTGTGGAACCTAAACATTGTTCTTACTAGACTCATGGGTCCCCCATTTGAGCCCTTACATAAATACGAATTACAATTCCTTACATGGAAAGTAGCGTTCCTTGTCGCAACCACATCTCTTAGGAGAGTAAGTGAGATCCAGGCTTTAACCATACAAGAACCATTTTTACAAATACATCCAAACAAAGTGGTTCTTGGAACAAACCCAAAATTTCTTCCAAAGATAAGTTCTGCTCTCTATCTTAATCAATAGAGTTACCAGTGTTTTTCCAAAACCCTTATTCAGTAGCAGAAAGAGCTCTTCACACGCGCGATGTCAAGAGCTTTACTTTATTACATAGACAGAACTAAACCCTTTATAAAAAGAAAACTGTTTGTAGCTTTCTCTCCTCCCCATAAAGGCAACCCGGTCTCCAAAACAGGAATTGCCAGGTGGATAGTCAAAGGTCTTCAAATTTGCTACCAAAAAGCAAAACGCACTTAAACAATTCCCCCTAGAGCACATTCAACATGCAAACTAGGGGCACTCTTAGGGAACATTCCCCTAGAAGACATTTGTAAGGCAGCAACTTGGTCTACTACACACGCTATTGTGTTGACGTGCAGGCGAAGCAACAAGCTTCTGTGGGCCAAGCTGTTCTTAAAACACTTTCTCAAACCACTGCAACAAATACAGGTGACCACTGCTAGGGGAGATACTGCTGTACAGTCAATGCAAAGTGTACTATCTGCATCTCGTATACCTCGAACGGAAAGTGCTACTTACCAGTATGCATCTGTTCTTGGCATGTCGAACTGCAGAGTAGTACACGCCCACCCGCCTCCCCTGGACCTATATCTGTTCAAGTTTTTATCTTAATTAGATACACTTACATGGACATCTATTCTATTTCTTGCAAACTCCATCTTTTCCCTTCATGGCGAAAAACAATCTTAAGATGAGTCGATGCCCATGCGCACTATCATCCAACGGAGGAGTCACCTTTCTCGTGACCACAAAAGACTTCTTCCAAGACAACAAGGTGCAAGCATCTGTTCCCCACACCAGATGGTGATCTATGCAAAGTGTACTCTGTAGCTCTACATGCCAAGAACAGATGCTTCTAGTACTCCCTCCCAGAAGAATTGTAGCCTTGGGCAGTGCCAAAGCAGGTTTTAAGAGTGCCCTGTTATCCACAGCCTCGCCAGCAGTGCTCGTCGCCATTATGGTTTCAAACCGCTATTTTTTCTGGTTTTAAGATACCAGTAATGGGCTATTTTTAGGATCATTTCATTAGTGGTGGTGTTTAGAGCAGAGTTTTGGGCTTGGTGTAGTGTCACTTCACTCCCTGTCTGTGAAGGGTTTCTTACTTTCCCTTTTCCATCTGGCCTGCCATGGTGATTGCCGTGGTGAGTGCAGTGCATTTAAAGATGTGTAAATGTCGGAAAGTATTTTCTTACCTGTGTGTCTCGTGAGAAGCCATTTCTCAAAGGGTCTCAAGACTCTCCAGGCATGTGGTTGGATCCACTTCTGCATTACCTTTATGCCACATCACCTTGCGGTCTCCGGTAGACCATAAGAGACCTGTAGCATAGAGAAGTCCATAAGCCCCTTTGGTTCAAACAGATCCCCGATAGGGTTGTAGTTGGCATCTTGCCAGGCTTGAAATGCCACACCAGAGGCTGCAGGGGGAAAGTCGGGTTGCCTACTGGGGTGGAGGGAGATTGGGGGGTGGGGGATTTGGGGAGATATGGGCATTGAGAGCCCATGCAGCAGTTGGACGTGGTGTCCCATACACAAATGGTGGCTCAGGTCACCGGGGACACAGGAACTCAGCGGCCTGTGGGTTTTCGGAAGCAAGGGCATTTTCCAGATATGCATGCCCGCAATAGCCTGGTCAACAAAATACAAACTCTATGTAGCGCAGCTGAACTGCTTGATAATAGCAGCCGAGGTTCGAAATGCCTTGTATCGGCAAGTAAACACGAGTATTGGCGATCCTCGATCGCTTGCCTGCCTAGATGACATGCCAAATAAGGGTCTGAAGTTTATCTAAGAGGGTCGAGGGAGGCTGAAGCGGGAGAGTTTGCATCACATAGAAGATCTTGGGTAGTATTGTCATTTTAATGGCTGCTATGCGCCCAAGGCAGGACAGATTGAGCTTCCTGGTGGTGAAGGTCAAACACGTAGTGGTTAGGAGACCACCATAGTTTTGGGCAGCTATGGACGGAAGTGTGGCAATAATCTGAAGTCCCAGATATGAAAGGATTGTTCAGGGTCGGTGAGGGTTAAAAGGACATTGACTGCATAAAGCATGATGTGCCCTCTTCCAGCCATCCGTCCACCCTCAACGTTAGTTATTTCATATATTCTTCGGGAAAAGTAGGGGCGACAAGGAGCTACCTTGCTGTGCCCCACGTGTAACGGGGAATGTTGTGGTTTTCATTTCATTAACCTGTATGCTCTCCCGAGGGGCCTGTTAACATGCCTGGACCCATTTGCAGAACCAGGTACCTATACCCATCCACTGTAGTACCCTGTGTAGGAAGGGCCAGTGCACCTGATCAAAGACCTTTTCGACATCAATCGATAGGAGAACCGCTGGTGTCTGGGTGCATTGCTCTTTGTCCACCAGGTGGCGCAGTCATTTAGTATGGTCACTGCACCCCTGTTCCGGAATGAACCCAGCTTGGTCTGGATCCACCAAACCCTGCAATAAGGAGGTAGCCTGCGGGCAAGCACACTGGTAGAGTTTTGCATCTGCAATCAAGAAGGAAGTCAGGCGATTGGACGCACAGTATTTGGGGTCCTTGCCCATTCTGTGAATTACCGTAATTGAAGCCAGGCTCATTGAGTCAGGCAGTGCGCCTGTATCGGCAAGGGTATTAAACAGGCTTGCCCAGAGGAGGGCGAGGTGTGAGGCGAAAGTCTTGTCGAATTTCACACTGTAGCCATCCGGACCTGGTGCCTTGCTGGGCTGTATGTTCTTTATGGCTGTTAAAACTTCTTGAGTAGTGATCTCTGCGTCCAGGGCAGAAAACACTGTGGCCTCTGTGTTGGCTTGAGGCACTAGGGATGGGTAAGTATGAGCATCTGAATCCAGCAGAGGCTCGGCGTTCTATTGAGACTCGCAGAATGCACGAAAAGCTTTGGCGAAGTCTACGTCCCGATGGAGGAGAACCCCGTCTGCTCCCAATATCTTGGAAACACTCCGCTCAATGTCTTGTGCTCGGAGGCGGTGTGCAAGCTTCTGCCCTGCCCTATCGTCCTCAGCATTATATTTTGTCGAATGCGGAGTAGGACGTTTGCCGCTTTGCCCATGTTAACCTCCCAGAGTTGCTTCTGTGGTGCTGTTAGTTGCCGGCATATTGCCACTGACCCAGAGCGCACGTTTGGCTACAAGTTCAATAACTTGCATCTCAGTTGACTGATTAATCGGCCGCTCTGTTATGGGCTATTGCAATGAATTGTCCCCTAATCACCACTTTAAGTGCTTCCCACAGGGTGGCTGGGGTGGTCGCTGGTGTATTACGTCCTTAAAAAGTGGTTAAAGCTATCAATATGTCTTATCACGTTAAGTCAAATGTGAGAAGTTTCGTATTAAGGCACAATTGTTGTGCGGCTTGCGCCTGGCCCGGTAAAAGTGTATTCCAATGCTGTAGGGTGCCTGTGTCTCCAAACATCAGTCCGACCCGACCCCCCCCCAACCAGAGCATAGTGGCTGCAGAGTGTCCCCCGGATTTCCTCACCCTGGGTGTGGCGCGCGCTCTGTGTGTCTATTACAATGTCTACATCTCCCTCGTCTAGTATCCCTTTGTCTGTTGTCATCAAGAGTTGGCTCAGGGATTCCCTAATGAAGGATTCCTGACATTAGTTTGGGGCGTAAATCATGGCAATTGTGTAGGTGACACCAGCGAAGAGGATCTACAAAGCTAACAGTCTACCTGGTATGTCTAGGGGGACCCTGTCGACTAACCCCTAGAAATGTGTGGCCAACAGGACAGCCGCCCCCGCTCTCTTGGAGCCCCCTGAAGAGAAAAACTGTCGATCAACCATCGGGAGCTAAGCCTTTGCCAGTCACTCTGAAGTAGGTGTGTTTTTTGTAACATCAAAATGTCACACTTTGAGTCCTACAGAATGAAAAGGAGTGCCAGGCGTTTAGCTGGTGCATTAAGGCCCCTCACATTGAGGTTAAGAATATTTAGTTCCACGCCAATACCAGGAAGTAGATGTGAGAGCGTATGACCCCCAGAGAAGAACGCCTAAGTTTCAAAGGGGAGGAAAGTAGGGCAATAATAGAGTGAGAGTAGCGAGGGAGATCACAGAAAAAGAGGCATATAACATTCAATGAGAGAAGAAACATCAACCCAAACTATTCCCCCAGCGAGGGTCAAGCAGTCGGTATGCAGTAGGATTCATGTCGCTGGCTAGATCACCAACCAATTAGTAGCATACCGAGGTTAGCTCCATCAGGAAGTAAAGTCTGCATTTGGGGGTCATCACTCGATATTGTCACACATTCCCCCATTGATCGATGCATTGCGAGAATGTTGGGTGTTGGGTGGTACGGAGGTGGGGCGGAGAAAGTCAATCCGTAACCTTAGTCTGTCTGGTCAGATTCACAATCTCTCTGGAGCTGCTGTATTAGTTTATTGCACGCTTCTCTGCTGTCTGTCTCAGTTGTCTTGCTCCAAACCTTCACTTGTCACTGCCCGGAGCGCCTGGGGTATGGAGCTGCTGCAGAATTCTGCTGCGGGGATGCGTCACTCGAAGAAGGTCATTGGTCCGACATCCCAGGAAGTGCCCAAGCATCCTCCGGGACCGCACTGTAAATGTCTCCTCCCGCACACAAACTGAAGCCGGTATGGGTGACCCTATTTAAAGTTAATATTTTTATCCCGAAAGAGGTCCGTGATGGGCTTTATGCTCTCTTGCGGGTTGCAAAGTCATTGGTGAGTGATCTTGATAAAGTCACAAGCTGTATCAATCGAAGGTGATAGAGGATTTATCTCATACCACGAATAGGATTATTTCCTTATGTCGGTAGGAGTAAAGGCAGGTCACTATGTCTTGTGGTTGTCCTGGTTCAGTGGTATAGAGAACGCAAGATTGCCTGGAGTGGAACACCCCTAATCCGTATATTGGAGCGGTGGGATCCGTTTTGCAGGTCCTCAAGGCAATAGCAGAGGTACAGTTTCTAGTCTCGTAGCGGTATCAATTCCTGCCGATGTCCCCCGAGTTCTCCTTCACGTGCGTTCTGCCTGTCCCTCCTCTAGTGCGGCCACTCTCGTACCCACTGTTTCTACATCTGCTTGTTGCGCCTTGATTTCAGCTGTGATTTCCCGCTTAAGACCAGCAAAGTCTTACTGTAGTGTTCCAAAAAGCCTTTGGTGATAGGGGAGTCCTCGCCTACTGCACCACCAACACTGGCGGCATCCGTTTGTGCGTCCGATTGCACATGGCCATTTGTGCCCTTGCATTTATTAGGGGCAGATCTAGCAAAAATGTCCTTCACTGAGGGTTCCTTCCTTGTAGTCCGAATAGAAGACCTACCGCGACGACTGTGCGGGGCCTCACCAGCCACCACTGTCCACACGTATTAGGAGTTTTGGCCTGTACTGGTGCGCTCTCAGTGGGAGGTCTCTGGCACTGTTGCACCACAGCTAACAGTGAAGGTGGTCTGCGGGTAGGGGCGCAACCAAAGGGGTATGCAGCCTTGTTGTGTGGGTACCCCGAAATGACCAGGCTGCGCTGTGATGTCCCAAAAAGTCAGTGCCCAGCGCAGGATCCAGGGGGTCTTCGCTGACCACGACGAGTCCACCGCCAATGACTAAGCTGACCAAGAGCATTTGGTGGGGGGGACTGTCGTGGGGGTGAGCCGGCTCATCACTTGTGAACCGCAGAAGGTGACTTGCGTGACCCGCTCGAACTTGGCGCCGCTCGAACTTGGCGCCGCTCGAACTTGGCGCCGCTCGAACTTGGCGCCGCTCGAACTTGGCGCCGCTCGAACTTGGCGCCGCTCGAACTTGGCGCCGCTCGAACTTGGCGCCGCTCGAACTTGGCGCCGCTCGAACTTGGCGCCGCTCGAACTTGGCGCCGCTCGAACCTGGCGCCGCTCTGGAACCTGGCGCCCCTCTGGAACCCGGCGCCCCTCTGGAACCCGGCGCCCCTCTGGAACCCGGCGCCCCTCTGGAACCCGGCGCCCCTCTGGAACCCGGCGCCCCTCTGGAACCCGGCGCCCCTCTGGAACCCGGCGCCCCTCTGGAACCTGGCGCCCCTCTGGAACCTGGCGCCCCTCTGGAACCTGGCGCCCCTCTGGAACCCGGCGCCCTTCTGGAACCCGGCGCCCTTCTGGAACCCTGCGCCCTTCTGGAACCCCGCGCCCTTCTGGAACCCCACGCTCCTCTCATTAAGCCGTTCAATAGCTCCAGTCATGTAGTCCAGGAAAAGGTAAGCTAAGTCAATAGGCCTCAAGACTATGGCGTCCGCAGTGTCCGGCATCTTGGACAGTGCTGGGTATTGGCAGCCAAGTGAAGCTGGTGAGACCACTACTCAGAGAGAACAGTGGAAGCCGCTCACTAAGCCAAGGTCAAATCAAAAGGGACCTGGTGCAGAGACCCGTGTGGGCTCGGGGGCCAGGCCGGACTAATTGTTTCCCTGCCCCCAGCCCTCCTCCCAGACTATCTCTGTCATTAACTCATCGTTGTTTGCGCTGTCTTTCACATTATTCCGCGCCTCTCGGCCTGTGCACTAGTGTGTACTTGCACGGTGCAGGCAATGGGGGCTTTCCTCCGATGAAGCGCCTGGGTGGAGTAGCAGGCCCAGAACAATTGTGCTGCAACTGCCGGTGGCCACGATCCCCCAACCAACCGGGTCTCCGAGGGACCTACATCCCCTGTCACACAAGGTAGGGCTGCAGATTTCCCAGCTGCGGCAATGCGGTTGGGGGACTGGCTGTGTCTCCCTCTGTTACTTCGCTTTGCTCCTTGTTTTGCGGGCTAAGAGACCTGCGGGCCTGTAAGATGTCGCTCTTCACCGCTTCTATTTGCAGCCGCGGTCTGCCAGCCAATCCCACAGGAGGACTTGCCTTGGAGCCCCACGTCCAGGGTGGCTTGTCTCTAGCTGTGGGTGACTCTAATACAGTGCTTGTCCATTTCCTCCTTAGCCTATGGGCCTGTGTTTACTCACGCCCAACTGGCGAAGGCGGCGCGGGCTCCCCTCCAATTAAGTGCCAGGAAGGTGCAGCAGGCCCCAGATGTCTGAGTCGCAGCTACCAGCGACCAAGTCCCTCTATTGGCTGCCAGGATTCCTAGGGGTTCGTACTTCACCGGGGGACAAACATGGCACGGCCGCAGGGTTCCCCGATGCATGGATGTGGGTGGGGGTGGGGTCTCCCCCCGCTGTGGCTCCATGCCTTGTTGCCTGCACGGTGTCGCTCTGCCTCCTAGTCTCTCTGTGCACGCAAGCTGCTAGGCGCCACCTGACTCTCGGGAGGTGTTGTATTTGAATCCCTCGTGGTCTGTTTCTGGCTGCAGGCTGAGTTCCCGGATGTGCGACTTAGCTGGTCGCTATCTTGGACACCATCCTGCCACCCCCAAAATTGTCTTTAGAGGCACAAACAATCTGGAAGTGGCTGAATTTGAGGGAACTTGCACATGACTGCAAATCCCCTGCCGGGCTTTCAAAATGTAGAGGCATCTTGTCTCAGCAGATCTATACAAGAGAATCGCGACTGGGTGTTAAACAACAAGATTGTCCACTACATTTGTTTTACGAATCTGCCATTCTAGAGATACTTCTGTGTAAGCACAAACAACAAAAAATTCTGAAATTGCACATCCTCCCTTCTACCAACTGGCAACGCTTTTTTGTTTGGCTGGCCATTGAAATTTGTCTAAGCGTTGCTTCCAATCACACTGATTCAACGTGTGCTCATCAAACTGACGAAAGACCAAGCATGAGTTCTTTTTGCCCCAGAATGGATATTGGCAATGGTAGTACTCCAGCCTTCTATATATATATTGGCAAGACCACACAGGAGACGGTTAAGCAGATTGGATCTCCAATTCAAGCTTGCAGTCCTGCACTCTTCCATTTTTGTATTTGGAAGCTTGCCTCTTGTACTCTTGCAGTATTTCTATCACACCTGCAAGAAGGCTTGAGAGCCACTAGACATTCTTCTACAAGATCATCCTACTCCTTAAAATGAAAGATGTTCTGCACCTGGTCTAGCAGGAGATCTTTGATCCTATTAGACTTCAAGAAGAGGTGGTACTTCCAGACCTTCTTGACTTGAAGATCTGTGCTGCAGTTTTCTTCTACAAATATACATTTAGCGGCCAAAATGGCTTACAGAAAGTACCTTTCACAAACCTGTTTTTTTCTGTGTTAATTTGACAATTTACCTTCCAAATCTCCTCTTGAATCCTACTGTAGGTCAAAGGGCCTTGCATCTGCCTGATGGAAAAAGGCTTTTAAAATTCTGGTTAAATAAAATCAAAGACATTAGGCACATTATCTATTTGTAAAATATCACCCTTTAAGAACTGGGTAAGCCACATCCAAGCAGTCCATCTCCAAGTGGATTGGTTCCTATATTCTTCTTTGTTACAGCAATGTTATCAAATTCTACCCCGGTAGACCCAAAGCTCCCTCTACTAATGGCAGAACTGCTTCTGCGGCATTGCAGAGAAACATCTCCATTGCGAACATCTGTAAAGCTGGCATGTGTAAGCCAGTACACACTTCAGACAAAATTACTGTATTCTAGAGTTGATGCCCAAGTAGACCAAAACTTTATGCAGAATCTATTTGTTTAAATTCTGTGGAATGTTTTTCCTTTGTTTTTCTTCACCTTCATATGGGGACAGGCTTTCTTTATCATTCAGTGCTTATGACTAATAAGGATGATTCCCTGAAGACAAGGAATATTTATTTACATTAAATCCTAGTTCTCCTCCTCAGGAATTTTAATTATATTGACAAGCAACCCAGCCTCATCTCTGGAGAAAAGAGAAGTATCTTCAGTTGTTCCATGATCCTTCATGTTCATCTTCGTCTTCCCAACATTAGACTTAAGCCTAATAGACTATGTTGTCCTTATTTGCCTCAGCCTTCCTTTAAAAAGGTTTTTGATAGTTTTAGGTCATTAGGTTATTTCTAGCAAATGTGTATTTTTTAATTGACCAATATGGCTTTTCCTAGGCTGTTTACAAACGTTTCTTGTTCTGAAATATGTATATTTTGTGTCAAATGTTTTTGTTTGTGTGAGTATGACAGTTTTGTGCTTATGACTATATTTATGATTTTCCTGGAGGAGAGATAGGGCTGCAGGTAAGTACCTTTTCCATCCTGTTTATTTTCTCAAATAGAACAGAGGCTAATGGGCAGCCGGTGTGTTCTGGGAGACCCTTCAAAGAGCAGTGAATATTTTCACACTTGTGTACTTTTGACAGAATAGGCTTCCTTTTCTTACATATTTCTCTTTATGCTGCTGGCATTTCCAGTGCTAAATTTAAATTGTCACTAGATACTGCAGTGTTGCTTTTTGTATTACTCGTATACGGTTTTTATCAGAGAAACATTTGCAAGGATCTGGCCTGTTGAATGTGGGGAGGTTGTACCTGCTGTGGCGACATGGGTGATGGATTTTGTTATTTAAAATTATGGTGTTCTGGGGTCACAGCAGAGAAGTGGAAATAATATATGGTTATGAATTGAGTGAAGGTACCTACAATGCAGATCTAGGATTGTAAGTAACATCATCTTCTCTCTCCATCAGGATTAAACTATGGATTGCCTTTTAGTAGGAGACCTCATCACTCCATCTCGAGATTAAATATTTTAAAAGAGTTAATCACTTCTAGTTTCAGTGGATGTGACTGTCAAAATCTGTAACATGGTGGTTCATCGAGCCTGCTTAAAGTTAAAAGCTTAGGAGGCTAGTCAGCAGCCTGAATCAAACTAAGTGTAATAGACATGCCTAAAACAAAATTCTTATACTTCAGGTCCTCAAACAGTTAAAGACCTTCATAAAAACTACATATCTGGGTGCAAGTAATTCAGTAGCCCATTTAGTGTATGCGTTACCTGTAGTATTTAGATATTTTTAAATAAACGCATACTCTGTATGATCATGGAGGGGTTCACCCTGAATAGTCCACAAGTTCCACAGTTTCTCTGGTACATACATTTCCCATGTTTACCATCTTGGATAACATGTAGATAGCTGAGAACATCATTGTAGCCCCAGAATGTTTATTGTTCCTATCCTCATCAACAAAATATATTTGTATCTGAGATTTACAATATTTTCAGTACAATCATCTATACTTGGGTCTAAGTTCTGGTCCAGCTGTGTTAAAGAAGGTTTTTTAATAGCTGATATTCAGTATTTATATCTGAGTCTAGAAGCAGATCCATATTCCCCTGTCTAGACTGGTTAAACAAATCTGTCCCGGCTCGCCAGTCTGAGGATCCCTTGAATTACTCTGTTCAACTTCAGGCTTGCTTGCAACCTGAAAAAAAATTTTCTTTTAACCTCTGAGGAACAGTTTATTCACCCCTCTGTGTAAGTCTAGTCTTTCCTTCTCTGTATCACCTATTGCTAGTAATATGAATCCTGTCATCAGTTCTTAAAAAAGCATAATAAGCCACAATGGCCTTTGGATCACCCCTTTTAGCTATTCGCTTTCATGTGTTTGGCATGGTTTACTATTCCTTGGAAGTGTACATCATTACTTTTTTAGGGTTTAACCTGCAAGCACATGTCCTCGATTGAGACGCTGTTGTGTTAAGTAAAGCACTTGCAACCTGTTGGCTCCTGTTTCAGTTTTTTTGTGCCTACAAACTGGACAACGCAGCCCAAATTTCAGTTCCATTTGCCTCAGTGGGGCAGAAACCAAGCACAGATTAATCATACTTAATCAGTGCCTTTCCGCTACTCCGGATGTGAATGAGGTGCTATTGAGGTGCTGTTTCTCCTTTGCCCATCATTCTTCCACAAAAAAAAACTCTGCCGGCCATAGTTCCTAAAACAAGAGGGGGCTTAGGAGAGGGTCAAAGCCCAGGTGAGGTATCTGTTGGGCAACATATGACCCCCAACTTTTGTCTTTATTAGTTCTTAATCTCTCCGACAAAGATCACCATATATGACGTCCACACCCCAGGCTTCGGACAGACGGTAGAACTGAAGTTAATGGAACAGAATGTAACCAATAGAACAATACACGTCTAATCATTCAGCTTATGCATCTACGACTACATACCCACTACGTTAGAGCGGTCTTTTTATATTTTACTTAAGTAGCACGTTTCTGCCTGGTTGAGCACCTTCATTGGGAGAGGATGTGTTGGAAAGTGCTAATTTTCTGCATGGTTGTGCCCCCCCCCCCCCCACACACACACACACTTTTTGCCTAATGTTGATGCACTTTGAGTGTGCCCTGGGTTCCTGCCAACCCAGGTACCCATGGCCTATGTTATTTACCTAAACTGTACTGTTGCAAAACCCAATTGTCAACTCTCTGGCCACATGTAGGTCTCTTGTAAAAGGTACCAACGACACTGTGACCAGGGAAGGTGTCTACAGGCTGCAGCACTTATCCAGTATTGGGGTATCTTTCATAGATTTACATGCCTGAACCAGATTTTCACATGCCTGAATCATTCCCCGTCGCCGAGGCGGGAGTCCCACGGTAAATAAAATAGCAGTGCCAAAGGTAAATAACAGTAGTAGGCCCTAAGGAAAAAGGCCTGAGGACCTAATCTTAGTAGCCTATCAACATCATTATGCTAAAAGACCAAAGTCTTTGTCCCAACCAATCGGCTAGCAGCACCCTCTAGAAAACTCTCTGCAGAGCCAGTTCTCCTCAGATTTTCACTGAACGTCGTGTGGAAGGGAGTCTCCTTGAGTGCTACTCAGTTTTTCCTTCATGATGTCTGACAAGAAGGCCTTGTTCAAACCTTGCAGAACATGTGACAAAAAGAGTCCATGTTGATCAACATAAGGACTGTAACTATTGCCTCTACCCTAAGCTTGAGGCTAAAGATTGTAAGATCTGCCGAACCTTCCCTTCAAAAACTCTAAGGGATAGGGAGGCTAGAGTCCTGTTGTGCCTCAAATCTTCTTCAACTGAAGAGGATGATAGAGCTTCAACCTCCAGCAAGAGAGCAAGATCTCAGGACAGTTCGTCAAGTGTGGGGAGAAAACATCTTAAGTCCTCACACTCCACTTCTGGTCCTTCTCAGAAAGCTTCAGCGCTCAAGGTCTCTAAAAAGCAATTAATCAAAACCGTGAGTAACAGCTGTTCTGTCTCTTCAGCTTTACCTATGTCGACTATATCGGTGACATCTTCAGCTCCTTCGTCCTCTCCTCTCCTATCCTGTCGACGAGGATTTCCATAGTGTCTAAGAAAACAGTCTTCGATGATCCGTCGACGAAGTTGTCTAAACACTCGTCGACGAAGTTACCATCGACGGAGCTTTCGTCGTTGACGAAGACATCTACTGTGCAGTCTGAGTGCCCCGTCGACGAAGAAGTCAAGTCCGTCGACGATGGTCCCGTCGACGTCAAGCCAGTCGACGTCGAGTCCCTCGACGATGGTCCTGTCTAGTCCATCGATGATGCTTCCGTCGACGTCTGCCTCGCCGACGATGATCCCGTCGACGACGACTAAAGAGTCCATCGACGGTGAATCTATCTTCTTTGCCCCCGTCAACGACCATACCATCTACAGGAGTGGAACCCGCTTCTACTAAGTCTTTATTGACGGTACAAACTTTTTCAACGCCTATTTCTTCGAAAGGTTTCCAGCTTAAATCTTTCCGCAGACAAGAGTGTTCGTATATCTCACCACTTACTCCGTCTCACCTCCTCAACACATATGCCCAAGAGGAGGATGATGACTGATGACTGACGATGAAGGATCTTTTGGTATAGCTCGTCATCCTTCAGAACTGATCATTAAATGTCAAGAAGACGAGTAAGATGAAGACTACACGGAACACTACTAGCAGGAGGACATTGTTGTTCCTCACCACACTGGATACCAGAGGCATTCTTGGATTTTAGAGTCCAGCCATCTGCCTCCTACCCTCATTCAGGACTTGCAGGCCATGCTAGCTGATTATAGGCAGCGTTTTCCACCACACCCAAGTCATTCCACCACCCCAGCCTGTGGTAGTTCCAGATCCTATATCCTATGCCGGAGGCTCAGGCACCAATGTCTCCAGTTATAGAACCTCCTCAACAGCCCCAGCCTGTACATCCTGCTCGAACTTCGGACACTTCTTAGGATGAAGAAGATGGTGAGCTGCCAGAGAATCTTCACTTGGATCCGTGGGATTCATATATTATTCCCATGCCGTCTCCACCAACTCCACAACCATCAGTCACCTCCAGAAGATATAGGTGGATTTCATAACCTCATGCAGCGAGCCGCTACTAGGTTTCAGCTTCCAGTGACTGTGGAACAAACTGATTGTTTCCTCCACAATTTCAAAGAGGAGGCTAGGAAAGTTACCAGGGCAATTCCAATAATAGATTACATATGGACTGAGGGCATCAAGATTATGAAGAATCCTGCATCCGTGCCTGCGGTGCTTCCACGGATTGATAAAAAAATATTGTGCTCCGATTGACTGCCCATCCTGCCTCATTGGTCACCCCAGGCCGGATTCAGTCATTTCATAGGCCTCCCAACAAATGTCTAAAAATCCGGCCACACCCATCACCACACCACCGAACAAAGACGGACGTCGTCTTGACCTCATTGGTAAAAATTTCTCAACCATGGCTGCCGCCTCCATCAGGGCAGCGAATTCGTTAGCGATCTAGGGCGTTATGATCGCCAAATGTGGTCTGACATGGCTATTCTGATTGACCTTATCCCAGAGGACAAATGACAGGAGGCTAGAAAGATTTTGTTGGAAGGAGAGCGTACAGCTTCAGAAACCATCGACTGTGCTCTGGATATAGTACACACAAATTTCAGGCAATTGGCTGGGGCTGCAGGTATCAGGCACCAAGGTTGGTTAAAGGCTACCACCTTCAGACCAGAAGTCCAAACCAAAATAATAGATATGGCCTACGACGGCGAATCTTTGTTTGGCAAACATATTGATGAAGCCCTCCAAGCAATCAAGACAGATACTGACACTGCAAGATCTTTGGGTTCCCTATAGTACAAACGGGGAACATTCAGAGGTGCTAGAGGGCATGGCTATTCCTCTAGAGGAGGTTACCATCAACAGAACAGACAAGATCAGCCTCAATATCTGCAATCTTATCAATTATCGTACCGCCAATCCAATACGGCTGGTTTCTCTCGCCAAGCAGGCCGAAAATGCTCCAACAATCAAGGGCGAGACTCTCATAGAAACATATCACATTCCCTTCCCTCCCTCTGGGTGCAAAAATTTATTTTTACCTAGATCAGTGACAACAAATTACCTCCGATGCCTGGATGCTAGACCTTGTAAAGAATGGGCACACCCTAGAATTTGTCACCAAGTCATCAACAACTCTGCCCAAGGGACCCCCTCGTCTTCACTTATTGTTCAAGGAAGCTTATTTAATGTTCCTCAAAAACGCAATAGAAAAGGTCTCAGTTCTTCAGAAATGGACAGGTTTCTACTCCCGTTTTTTCCTCATCAAAAAGAAATCGGGGGAATGGCGACCAATTCTGGACCTTCGCAACCTCAACAGGTTCGTCAAAAAACAGGGTTTTCGTAAGGTCACCCTGTCAGAAATTCTGAGCTGCGTGAACGAGGGAGATTTTATGGATTCCTTAGACCTGGAAGACGCCTACTTCCACATCCCGATTCATCCGAAACATCGAAAGTATCTCCGATTTACTGTGGCTGGCGCCCATTATCAGTTCAAAGGGCTCCAGTTTGGACTCAAATCGGCTCCCAGGATCTTCACAAAGTGCCTGGCTCCAGTAGCGGCAACGTTGTGTTCTTGGGGAATCCAGGTCTTCCCGTACTTGGACGATTGGTTAATCAAAGGTCCTTCAAAGCTCAATGTAAGGAATGCCATTTCAACATGTCGAAATCTCTTTGCATCTCTGGGACTAACTGTGAACATAAGCAAATCCCAGTTACATCCAAAGCAGATCCTGCTGTTCCTGGGAGCACGTCTAGACACAATACAATGCCAGGCATTCTTATCTGAAGAAAGACTGCTTCGCCTCCAGAATTTGGCAAGTCGGGTTTCAAAAAGAAAGTCACTTTCTGTTCGCCTGTTCGCTGCACTCCTGGGAATGTGTTCTTCGGCCATTAATCTCATCTCCTTGGCGTGCCTGAATGAGACCTTAACAGGAGGAATTACATCTTCAGTGGAAACAAGCGACAGGTTGCTTCGACGTCATCAAAGTCACTCCACGAATGGTGGATGCTCTTCAATGGTGGTCACTGTTACCCAATCTGACAGAGGGACTCACGTTCACACAGAACCCTCCAGACTTCGTTCTGACAACGGATCCGTCCATGGAGGGATGGGGAGGTCATCTCCAATATTTAATAGTACAAGGCAAATGGTCTCAGAAGTACAGACGACACATCAACAGTCTGGAACTGCGGGCAATCTTCCTATCCTTGCAAGCGTTCCTTCCAAGGATTGCAGGGTCTTCGGTCTAAGTTCGAACCAACAATACCACCAGCATGTTAACGTGAACAAACAAGGAGGGACAAGGTCGGCAACGTTGTCAAAGGAGTTATGGGAATGGCTAAAACTTCACAACATAACTCTCAAAGCAGAGCATGTCAGAGGCCTCCACAATACAATAGCGGACAAACTCAGCAGGTCCCTATCAGACTGCCACGAGTGGGAATTAGAGCATGTTCAAGTGAACAGTTTTCCAGGCTTGGGGCAAACCGACTTTGGATTTGTTCGCAACATAGCAAAACAAGAAATGCCGTTATTACGCCAGCAGATACCCTCAACAGTGGTCACAAGGGAATGCCCTGTCCATGCGATGGTCAGGGATTTGTGCTCACGCTTTTCCCCTGATCCCGTTGAGTGTTGCGCAAGATTAAATTGGAGGGATGCGGTATCATCCTGATTGCTTCCCGGTGGCTACGCCAGTACTGGTTTCAAGAACTTATGTTGCGATCTCAGGACCGTCCAATACGTCTTCTTCCAACTCAAACAATGCTGTCGCGGAACGAGGGACAGATACTTCACCCAGACCCTCAATCTCTAAAATCACACGCATGGCTCCTGATTTCTTAGAATTTTAAGACCTTCATATTCCTCAGGATTGCCGTGACATCTTACAAAAATCACGAGCACAAAGCACATTGAAGACTTAATGTCTTAAATGGAAGAGGTTTTGCTTTTGGTGGGACTCTTTCAGTATACAAGCTCCTGCTGAGAAAATTCTTCTATATCTGCTGCATCTAGCTCGCTCTGATCTCTTTTTCATCAATAAAAGTCCATCTAGCGGCTCTATCCAGGTTCAGGAAAGTTGCCAACATTCCCTCACTATGTTCGTCCTCTCTAATCAAACAGTTCATGAGGTCTTTTTTCCGAGCTTATCCCTCGGTTAGGCCTCCTCCACCGGAATGGGAACTCAATGTGGTTCTCCCACAACTGATGAAACAACATCCATTCGAACCCATTCATAAAGCCGACATCAAGTATCTCACATGGAAGGTCGCCCTACTTCTAGCCTTAACGTCTGCCAGAAAAGTAAGTGGAATTCAGGCATTCACTATTAAAGAACCTTTCCTGCATTTCTCTAAGGATTATGTCACTCTTCGAACTAATCCAACATTCATACCTAAAGTAACATCACATTTCCATTTAAATAAAGCAGTGAAGTTGAGAGCTTTCTTTCCAAATCCTACTATACCGGCGGAAAGAACACAACATTCTTTGGACATCAAACAATGTTTAAAGTTCTACCTGCAAAGGACAAAAACCTTCAGGAAATCTATTCAATTATTTGTGGCTTACGGTCAAACCACGATGGGTGCAGCAGTCACAAAAGCCACAATTTCCCGGTGGATAGCTTCCTCAATCCGTTTCTGCCATATCAAATCGAACAGACCACTACTGAGAAAGGTCAAGGCTCACTCCACAAGATCTGTGGCAGCGTCTACAGCGTTGTTTGCAGGAGTGACGCTGGAAAATATCTGCCGTGCTGCGACATGGAAGAATGTCCACACGTTCACAAGACAAGACATTACTGCCTGCAATCGAGTCAAGAGAATGTAAATGTAAATGTAGTTGAGCTTATATAGCGCACAGCTACCCGCAGTGGGTTTCCCGGCGCTTGCTTAGGGAACCCTTCCTGGTATTCCCCTGTGAGATAGCAGGGTATCCACAAGGTGAAAGTCAGGCATCCCGCCGCGAGGGGCCATTGTGGAGATTAAGCAAGCTATTGCCCAGAGTCGCAGAGTGTGAACCCGTGAGTCGAGGAGGCACCGGGGCGAGAATTATCGAGTCCGTGGAATTTTTAGCCCAAGACCCGCCGAGGCAGGGAATTGAACCCTGGTCCAGGACCGATCTCAGCTTCCGGGTCTGCTGCCTCTAACTCCTGAGCCACACTTCTCCAGAATGCAGCAGTTGGTCAGGCTGTCTTACGACACCGATTTCTTTAAGAACGGCTTCAGGTAACCTGTATTCTTTAATTTTGTATTTATACAGAGATATATATCTATATATCTATATCTATATATCCATATATCGATAGATAGATAGATAGATAGATAGATGCCCTCAATTGAAAAGCACTCACAGGAGGCACACTCAGCTCAGGGAAGGTCTTGCGGAAACAACGCCTCCGGACGCGTTTCGGGACACCCCTTTTTCAAAGGTAAGTTGTGAACCAATCACTAAGCACTCGATATCCAGTTTCTTCCCATTCTTTTCTTTTTCAAACTCAAAAAGAGTAAGTTCAGGCATTATGGGACTGGAAGTCCTTACATATGACCCACGTGGGCTGCTGGTGACGAAAATCTGAGGAGAACTGGCTCTGCAGAGAGTGTTACTAGCTGATTGGTTGGTACAAAGACTTTGGTCTTTTTAGCATAATGATGTAGATAGGCTACTAAGATTTGGGCCTACTACTGTCATTTACCTTTGGCACTGTTATTTTATTTACCGTGGGACTCCCGCCTCGGCGACGGGGAATGATTCAGGCATGTGAAAATCTGGTTCAGGCAAGTGAATCTATGAAAGATACCAATACTGGATAACTGAAGTTACAGGTAAGTAACTTGTTTTATTATTGTGCCACCCTTAGAGGCCCTGTACCTTTACACACACATACTGCCATTGCAGACTTCGTGTTTTGGTGCACAGCAAAGTGAAGAGTCGACATGGCACACATCCTTGTGTGCCATGCCTACAATCTACTGCCCTGACCTAGTTAATCCACCCCTCTAACTGGGTGCACTACACCAGTGGTGAGGGTACAAGTGCATGAGCCATGTACCCCTACAGCGTCTAAGTCCATACTTAGACATTGTAAGTGCAGTAATGCCATCAAGGAGTTTGTCATTACGAACTCCACTGCACCATGATGGCTTTACTGAAAACTGGGAAGTTTGTGGTATGTGAACATGTCATTGAAAGATGGAGCTAGCTCATCTTCCACGATCTGTGGATCTCGGAACTTACCATCTGGATACAAATCAGCAAAGGTACGTAATGTTGCTCCAGCCAGTGATATTTCACCTCTACTTTCCTCCAAGCAGGGGAGCATAGGGTTTTGTTTTAGGGGAATCGCTGGCGCATATAAAAGGGGAAGATTAGCTCTTTTTTGTAATTCTCGCCATGCCCAACGTAGCATATTCGCTGAGTCTATATCTAGCGTCGACCTCGGAGCCCTGTGGTATAGGGCAACCCCAAGAGGCAGCGGAGCCACCGAGTCCAGCTCCACCGCTACATGTGACTGATAGGGTGTGGGTTAGGCCCAAAAATGCACGAATTGGGCCTGCGCGCATAACGCATACAGGTGCATGTCAGGAGCCCCCATTCCTCCCTGTCTTAGCGGTAGTGTCAATAATGCCCAAGATAGTCTAGCTTGACCCCCCTGCCTAGATGAGAGCGTACACAAGTGAAGAAGTGCTACGTTAGTGGGATTGGGATGTTTATAAACAGGTACAGGAACTTTGGTAGTACTATCATTTTTGCAAGTGCAATCCTACCGGCTATAGATAAAGGTAGTTTCGCCCATATTGCCACCTTGCTTTCAAGCCAATTAACCGCTCTCCCAAAATTTAAAGCCCAGACATCTTGAAGGTTGCAACTTATCCAGAGACCCAAATACTTAACTTCGTCCGCTTCCCAGCGCAGAGGAAACTCAGAGTGCACTTCGGGAGTGTTGTCAGTTAAGGGAAATATGACCGATTTGGCCCAGTTAATTGAAATACCCGACAGTCCTCCGAACTTTACAAATTCACGTAGCAATGGGTTCAAATTCTCTGCTGGATTTAGAACATAAAGTGTGACATCATCGGCATATAATGAAATCAATAAACTACGGGTGCTAAATCCTATACCCCTTGCTGTGTGATGTTGCCTAACTCTGGCCGCCAGGGGTTCCATTGCAATCGCAAACAATAGTGGGGACAAAGGGCAGCCCTGCCTAGTACCTCAGGATATTTCAAAGGGTTCTGATATTAGGCCATTCACTCTCACTCTAGCTTAGGGTGTGGTGTAGAGTAAACGTATCTGTCCTATAAATAGTGGGCTAAATCCCATACGTTCCAATATTTTAAATAGATAAGGCCATTCAAGTGAGTCAAATGCCTTTGTGGCATTTAAAAACACTTCTGCAGCCTGTACATCTGGGTGGAGGTAATACAGCACTGAAAATATGGTTCTTTAATTATGCGAAGTTGCACGGCCCGGTATGAACCCTGATTGGTCCGGGAGAGCTACCATTGGTAGTAGTGGTTGTAAGCGATCAGCTATAATTTTCACATATATTTTTACGTCAACATTTATGAGAGATAAAGGCCTGTAAGAGTCAAGTGATTGGCTATCTTTGTCTGGTTTCAAAAGCGTAACAATTAGCGCCTCCCTCATGGACTCTGGCACCACCCCCACCTCCAGAGCCTCGGCAAATACAGCGTGGAGCTTCGGTGCAAGTTCTTCCATGTATGTTTTATAAAACGCCGCGGTGAGCCCATCAGGTCCTGGAGCCTTGTTTAATGGTAGACCTTTAATAACCTTAGCAATATCTTCGATCGTAACTGGAAGGTCCATGTACCTGCGATGCACATCATTGAACCACACCAGGGCAATGGAATCTAAATATGTTTTAAGGGAGTCTTGTGTCATTTCATGTGTGGACTCATATAAGTTGGAGTAGAATGTTGCAAATGTCTTCAAGATCTCATCTTGTCCTATAATCACGCCTCCTTCAGAGTTAACTATAGTGTGGATGTGTGTAGTTGGTGCTGTAACATTGAGTCAAGCTAGAGTCCGACTAGGCCTATCCCCTTCTCCGTATCTCCGAGCCTCTGCCTGTTTACCCAGGAATTTTAGTTTGCGTTGTGCTTCCTCAGTAAAGTCTAACAATTTTGCTTTAATTTGTGCTGCCAGTTCAGGCGTGGGGTTTTCATAGAATAACTTCTCCAGGTCTTTGAGCTCCCTCTCCATCATGTTCATGGTACCCCTAATTGCCTTAAGAACTCCTGCTTGGCGTGATATGCATTGCCCTCTGATGACCACTTTAAATGCATCCCATAGTACCGATTCTGTAGATACAAATCCTGTATTGTTTTCAAAGTAGTCTGTTATATCTTTCCTGATCTCTTCAGTAAATGTTGCATCTAGTAGTGCATTCGGCGGTAGGCGCCAGGTGAAGGCTCGAGTGGGGTCATCTGTAATCACCAGTTCCAAAAGGCAGGGGGCATGGTCTGACAGTGAGCGGGCCAGACCTTCCACATTAACTGTCCAAGCAGCCACATCTGGGGACACTAGCCAGAAGTCTAATCTTCACCAGGCTGCATGGTGGCTGGATATGCATGTTCCCTCTCTGACATGTGGGTGCCTTGTTCTCCATATATCTATCAGCGAGCCTTCCTTAATTATATCTTTTAAAGCCTGGCTTGCGTGTGGGTGTAGTGGTCTGGATGCGCCCCTACGATCTAGAGAATCGTTTAACACCACATTAAAGTCTCCACCCCAAATGATCGTTGAGCAGTCCATCATCGTTACCTGTGCCCAGACTCCCCTAAAGAACTCCGGATCATCTACATTCGGGCCATATACAGCCGCCAGTACTAGTGGTTTTCCCATGAGGGTCCCATGCAACACAACATATCTTCCATCTGCATCACTGGAAACCCTATGCTCTTTCCAGTCTATTCCTTGCCGTATAAGAATCGCTACCCCTCGGGCATAGTTAGAGTAAATAGCTGAATATATGGATCCCCACCTGGAATGTTTGAGTTTTGGTGATGATGTGGAGTTTATGTGCGTTTCCTGTAAAAAGCCTACATCTAGGTTATGTCTTTGCAAGTAGCCATGCATTAGTCTCGCCTTCCTGCTATCATTTAAACCTCGAATGTTCCATGTTAATACCTTTGTCACACCCATCTACCTCTGTCTAGTGTTTTGCATTTGTATCCAAATCGACCCACAACATGTCTATGTGCAATAGACAGAATGTGTTCCTGTAGTACTGACAGTTTGCCAAACATCCAAGTTTCCCAAACCACCCCCCACCCGCATCAACCCCCCAATTAGGTTGTATCAAATCTCCCCCCGTAATGAGCATAGCGTAAAAACAACTAGAACTTGTGAACACCCCTTGGAGGCATGGTATCCCGAGCGTACACCCCTGTTTTCACAGGGTGGCTTTGTTGTCACGATCTAAGTCGCTGGCACATAAAAACGAAAGTTAATCAAGCTAGCAAGAGCATATATAAAGGTACGTTGCGGTACAAATCTAGCCAATGCTAAGTTGTCATTAGGCATTACAGTGCCGGCTTGATGCTAAACACAGGAGATCATCCCAAGGTTCATGTAGAAAACCAGTATCAGCATTATCAAGAAATGAACAGTACACAAGAGGCACAACAAAATGGACCTGCAGGTGTCAGTTATTGTCACTCATGCGATCCTCCGCATTTCCCCCAGGTACGGTCTTCCTCTTTGATTTGGAGCCACAAATATGTTTCGCAAACTTAAGTGCGGATTTAGCGTCAGTAAAATAATGTGTGGTGCCATCATGTGTGACTCAATTTTGCTGGGTACAAGAGGGAGTATGGAATTCCCGCCTGGAGCAACAGACGTTTGGCTGCTAAGAATTCTTTCCGTGCTGCCTGCACCAAGGGCGTAAAGTCTGGATAGAACGATATAGTGTTTCCCTTATGCGTTATCTTTCCTTTTTCCCTCGCAAGCCTTAGTATTAAGTTCCTGTCTTGGTAATTGAGTAACTTCGCAAGGATAGGTCTCGGTGTTGTACCCACCGGCGGCTTTTTACCCAGCGACCTGTATGCACGCTCGACAGTGAATACTGGTGACAGGTTCGGGTCGAACAGCTCATGTAGTAGGTCAGTAACTAAGGCTTCCATTTTCACATTGCCGTAGTTTCTGGAATTCCTGTGATGCGAACATTACACCTCTGAGAGCGTGCTTCCAAATCATCTGCTTTAGTGCACAGCGCTTCTATTTTCTGCTCCATGCTGGTTATGTGCACTTTCGTTTCCTGTCGAAACTCACAGCACTCTGTGTGCCGATTTTCTAGGCAATCCAGCCTAGTTTCATGTTACGACCTGTGATCTTACTGTCTCCAGTTGGGTTGTCATGGCATCTAGCTTCGCGTCTATGCTTCTCAGACTCGAGCGCACCTCAAACATCAGTGCTTTAACATCGATATCTTGATTGTCTCCTTGTGGTGCTGCGTCTGCAGCTTCCGGGTCTGGGTCAGTTTGTTTAGTTTGGCGCTTCTGTTCGAATGTAATCTTTGGTTGGCGAGTGTCTCCCTTACCCATCGTTTCCAAACTAGTGGGGCGCTGCCTTCGCGTCGCCCTGTGTCCTGTGGCTAGAGTTTTAATATTTTCTTATGGCTTCAAGGGGCTTGGAGTGGAATGCGGCATGTAGTCAATTTGTCCTTGTGTACTGGGGAAGTCCCTTTAGACTGGAAACAGGCTCTTGTGAGACCTCTGCGAAAAAACAATTCGATCCCCTGGTCTGATTTGACAAATCTGAGACCGATCTCTCTTCTCCCTTTTATAGGGAAGCTTGCTGAGAGACAAGTGAATCAGTATTTGTCTAAATTCATTGAACACGCGGGTGGACTCGACCCCTCCCAGTCGGGTTTCAGGCCCAGGCACAGTACTGAGACCGCCTTGCTGTCCGTCGCTGACAATCTTCAGATGTTACAGGACAAGGGCTATTCCGTTGTCTTGGTACTTTTAGATTTGTCAGCGGCGTTTGACACTGTGTCACACGACATCATGACCTCCAGACTAGTTGACATCGGTCTGGAAGGCAAGGCTCTGGCCTGGCTAAGGAGCTTTTTCATCAAACGCACCCAGAGAGTCATCTTGGGACCATACCAATCAGAGGTGGTGGCGATCTCTAAGGGGGTGCCACAGGGCTCTTGTTTGAGCCCTACGTTATTTAATATCTATGTGGCACCCCTAGCTAACATCATGAGATCCCACGGGTTCATTCCAGTATCATACGCGGATGATACCCAACTCCTCTTCCCTTTTAAAATCATGACTCCTGAGGTGCGTGACTCCTTCGCCCGGGGGATGAAGGAGGTGGCACGGTGGATGGCAGCTAGCTTCCTGCAGTGCAACGTCTCCAAGACCGAGGTTATGCTCTTTGGAGAGGCCAAACGCTTATGGACTCCGGACTGGTGGCCTCAAGATCTTGGCCCCGTCCCTGAGCCCAAAATGGTGGTAAAAGACCTGGGAGTGAAACTGGACCATGAGCTTACCCTAACACAACAAACTAATCAAGTGGTAGGCTCATGTTTCCACGTTATTGGGCTTCTCAGGAGAGTATTCCCTCTGTTACCGGATACCACCAGGAGAACGTTGGTCCAGTCACTAGTGTTAAGTAGGCTGGACTATTGCAATGGGTTGATGTTAGCTGCCAATGAGAGTGTCTTTGCCAGATTGCAGGTTGTGCAAAACACTGCTGCACGACTGGTTCTAAATGTCCCGCCTCGTACTCCCTCAAAACCGTTGCTGGCCAAACTCCACTGGCTTCCAGTAAAGCAGAGGGTGATGTTTAAGATCTGCTGTGTCATCCACAAATGCCTCATTGGAAAGGGTCATGTTTACCTCACTGAAAAATTCATCCCTTATGTTCCATCTAGATCTCTGAGATCGGGAGATCAGGAATTGCTATGTGTTCCCAGGGCCTTGAAGGCAAGAAAGGGGGGAAGGGCCTTATCAGTAGCTGGCCCCAAGCTGTGGAACCAACTCCCGAAGGAAATTAGAGTATGCAGGGAACATTTCCCTTTTAGGAAAAAACTCAAAACCTTCCTTTTTAATTATTAGTTGGTCTTAGGGCTATTTACTAAATCATGACTTGCTTCCTGTTCTTTAATTGTTGCCTAAGGCGCGGAGATACTCCCTTGGGAGTCGATTCACAGCGCCATATAAACATGCAAATAAAATAAATAAATAAGTGAGCGACAGTTTTAAGCAGGCGGCCTGGACAGCAGGATGCAATCTCCCCACTTGTCGGCAATATATTAATATGTAGATTTGGGTAACAAAGTAGGATACAGCTTTAGCAGTAGTTGCTGTGGCACATCTACCTGCGAGGTTGCAGTGCCTGGGGGAGTTTAGGCGAAAATAGTTAAGTACTAGTCGCCTCCTGGAATGTCAAAGAAAGTATAGTAATTTCAGCTCCAGCAGCGATCTGTGATGTCCGTTAGGCTGTAGGTTAGACTGGGTTTGGGTGCAGATACCAAGATGAGTTCTCCTCACAAGAGCAGGTCAACGCGCCCCCCTATGCTTCGAAGAGAGCACACCCATCAACACAAGGTAGAAACACCTTCCCCTCCGGATTTACTCATAGGACGCCATTTCAGTTTATGTAATCCGGGGCACTACGTGGCGTGTAATGGCGGTGCAGTTAACAAGCGTGAGCACAGTTATGGATGTCGAACTCCTGACGTGCGTAGGAGTATGGCACCTGCAGCAAAGAAGTTGAACTGGTCTATGGCTTCAATAGCACAGTTTCAGGGATTTCAATTGCAGCTATGCGCGCAGCTCCATGTTTCATACGGCATCCCAATCCAAAATGGCGGCTCGCCGAAATTATCTATTTCCAAACTTAACGTTCTTTCATGCGCATACACCTCCATATGAAGCATATATGTTTTTATGAGAGAGCGGCTGGGTTCTGTCACGACGTCCGCACCTCACCTTGCTCCACTTGGGGTCGCTGGTCACTGTATGCAGCTCCGTAACTCACCAGGGTCCGGCCTTCCCATCCCCGGTCTCAATTAGGTCAAGTTGCCCAAGCTGGCCTCCGCAGCTGTCAGATCTCCATTCGGCTGCCCCTCGGTGGTTCAACTGGAATGCATATCTCCCGCTTCATACACGCTCAGGCTTCCAAATTCAAGCTGCCAATGCCTCTGGTCGTCCGCTACCCTTGTGCTCAGGATTCAGCGATGTGCCTTGCGAATTAGACCGGATTAATGCAGTTGATGTTTACAGCCGGTGGAGCTCGCCTATTAAGCGGCCATTTTCCTGCTCGGTCGGCCACGCCCCCCACTGTCCCCCCAATCTTGAAGATAAGGGGGACCCAGCCAATCAGAGTTAGGCTTATGCACCCCTCCAAGTGTAGGGTGGTATAATAGGGGGTGTCAAAAAAATTAATAGACTAGATAGTGTTGCATACACCCTTTGTTACGTCTAAATTGAAAACTATTTACAACAACTATATCATTACTTTTGTTAAAGTTATCACTCGTTCGCGTGCTGGTCAGGAAAGAGGCTGTCTCCCTCCACTATCAATCAAAACACTTGACAAGTATCACTGCACTAAATACCGGACAGCACAACATTCAAATACATTAAACAATTCAAACACATTATATGTTGGAAAATAATTTCAAAATATCAAAATGAAGGTCATAATTATACTATTTATTGAAGTGGATTTTTTTTTTCAAAAGTGTTACTTTCTTTTTCAGACAACAAATACATTCTGGTTTAAAGCAGCATTAAGTTCTTTCTCAGAACAATATGAACGGAACATTCCAATGGAGATGCCCAATGCATTTCGTGATTGAAATTCCCTTCTCAGGGGCCTCTATGAATACAAAATGATAAACATCATGTTGTAAGTTATCTCCTGAATATACAGGGAGGGTGAGATCAACCAACTTCCTACCCGTGAATAATAAGAACATAGTAAAATAATGTGAAATAAATAGAATAGGAGATAAAAGTCCACTGCAAGGTGCTTGTGACTGTACACCCATACATGAACCGTGACTTGTACTGACAACCAAAAGTGAGCTTAAGGAAAACAAGAATCCCCAAAAAGTGTACAAGTTGATCAATGTTAAAAAATATGCTCCTTAGTGCTGTTGCGCCAACAAATCAGTGTATAACACCAATCTCTATTCTGTGATTTAAATGACAACCGCACTTACTGAATGTCAAAATAACTCCTGATGCCAATTGTAAGGAGCTTCACTAGGTGAATGAGCGCAAACATAATCTAAAAGACAAACAGTAAAAGCTCCAAATTCATTGACCGCGTATAATAAACTAGGCTAATCTCCAGTTCCACGTGTCCAGCCTCAGGTTGGCAGCTGACAACCTTCATAGTCAATTACCTAAACAAAACAACTCATCTTGACAAACGATCATGGTAGATTGAAAAACAATGCACAATGGGAAACTTTCAAGCAATATGACCAGAATACCATTGACAACTCTTACGGATATCAAACCTAACAACCACTACAATGATCCCCTCCCCTCTAAATGCTTAAAAAGAATCAATCACATTGTCGTTCCTGTATGGCCAAAAATGATAAATGCCTCACTTTTGCAAGGCATTCTACCAGACTGCCTAAAAACAGGTCAAGTCCTCCCCTTCAAAAAACCTACAGTGGACACGGCAGAGCCAAATAACTTTCACCCATTTACTAATATTCCTATACTTGCCAAACTAATCGAGAAATGTGTACAAAAGCAACTGAGCGACCACATCACCAATTTCAAGCTGTTGGACGACTGTCAATCCGGATTTAGACCTAGTCATAGTACGGAATCCGCAATCCTACACACAGATGATGCACTGCAGGCCCTGGACCACAATCAAACTTGTCTACTAGTACTTCTGGACCTGTTGTCTGCCTTTGACATGGTAAACCATGAAAAATTGCTAGCCAGGCTTCGAGACAGACGCATGCATATCTTTTCACATGTACGCTGATGACACTCCGATTTACATCAAGATATCATCACTGGAAGACAAAGAAAATGAACGAGGCCGTAAAAATATCATTACACTGGCTAACTAGTAATCCTCTGAAACTAAACACACAAAAAACGGAATTCCTATTAATATCACCACTCAATAAACCCACAGAAGTGAAAGAATGGACCAAACTGACCACAGCACTAAACTGTACCCAGACACTAGTAGAATCCGTAAAATCATTGGCTAATTTGCTTGATAAGAACCTAGACATGAAAACACACATCAAATAAATGACAAAGTACTCGGTTTCACCTGAACTATATTAGAAAATTGAAACCTCATCTCTAAGGCGGACCTCAAACTAGCAGTACAATCCTTAGTTATCTCTAGGATTGAATATGGATGTACAACTCTAGCAGGTCTCCCAAAACCCCAAAATCTCAACAGCCCCTCTAAAAGCATGTCTAAATGCGGCAACAAGACTCATTTCTGGTTCCAGAAAATACGACCATCTCTCCCCTCACCTGAAAGCATTAAACTAGTTACCATACTAAGCCAGAATTCAATTTAAAATGGCATGCAGTACACACAAAGCGCTCCACCACAGAACTCCAAGGTACCTCACTCAGAAAATTGAGCTGTCGGGGGGAAGCAGACCAGCCAGGAGCGCCAGAGATATGCTGCTGAAACAACCCATCTTTCAGAAGAAGACGACATACAACAGAGCTTTTTCCGGAGCAGCCCCCAGAATCTGGAACTCACTCCCTCCAAGCATTAGAAAAATTACAAACACAGCAACATTAAAACAGGAAGCGAAGAGCTTCCTAATGAGCAAGTTCCTTCCATAGGGCCAGACGACTCTTTAATCATGAAGAATAATTCCCAAATGTCAATCAGGAACCGCTCATGCTGTAGACTCCACAGAAAGTACTCCAGAATCATGTGTAAAGAAATAATATTATGTTCACTAAAACGAATAAGAATGACATACATGGGAATATTATATATAGTAATGATGCTGTTTTTGTTGAAAATTATAAGAAAATCATGTCATGTACAGGAATTTGTATAGAGTGATGCTACTCCTTTTATTGAAACTGATAAGTGGAGAAGTGTGGCTCACTGGTTAGAGGCGGCAGACCCTGAAGCAGAGGTCAGACCCGGGACCAGGGTTCAATTCCTGACGCGGCAGGGTCTTGAGCCCAAATATCCACGGACTCGATAATTCTCGTTTCGGTGCCTACTCGAGTCACAGGTTCACACTCTGCAGCTCTGGGCATTAGCTTGCTTAATCTCCGCTACGCCCCCCCCCGCGGCGGGATGCCTGGCTTTCACCTTGGGAAATGCCCAGTACGGGTATCTCACAGGGAAAAACCAGGACGGGTTCCCAAGGCAAGCGCCGAGATGCCTACGGGTAATCGAGCGCTATATAAGAACGCTTAACCCCTTAAGTGCTGCCGTCGGCCAACGGTCGTCACGGGCACTACCTCCCCAGTGCTGCGTGCGACCGCTGGACGTCCAGTTCAGCACCGGATAATGGACAGCGCAGCACTGGGGAGGTTTGTTTACTAGCTCCCAAGTGGTTAATAATAATAATAATAATAATAATAATAATAATAATAATAATAATAATGAAATCATGAACAGGAATTATATATAGTTATTTGCATTGTATCTCAAATGTTCCAAGTGTAACTGTTAAGCGCTCTGACACCCAAGGGTCAAGTCTGCACTATATAAAACTCTATAAATAAATAAAAAAAATAGAAAAGTGTATTGTACCTGGTGTTGTATTCCATGGGTAACCGTAGAGAGTCCCGAAGCAGATGCCTGAAGACCACTGTCCAGGCCAATAATGCTACTGAAACGTAAAATATAGATGGTTGTAGAGGGAAACACTATGTTTAAAATACTATTGCCAAATCTCTTAACATGACACCGTCACCTACCTAGAATTAAAGCTCCTCGTAGAACACTCTAAATTAATCTGTGTAGTGAAACACTGCCGTAGTTCACTGCTGTTTTTTTTTTTTTTGATTTTTCAAAACCTTTATTGTTCTCATCTATGTGTACACTGCTATTTAGCCAACAACCCGGAGGCAGGCAGCTTATTTTCGTAGCGTTACTCCGTCTATACGGATACATGACGTACACTTGTGCAAGTCCTTATCATTTGTACATAACTTAGTAACCAACAGAAACAACTGTAAGCGAGTGTCATAAAACAGCGAGCAGTACTCCGAATGAATGTACATGAATATATCTTAATTTGTCCGCTTTTCAGTATGGCTGGTCGCGCACTGTGGTCCACACACTCACACTCCTCAGTCTAACCCCTTCTGCACTCCTCAGTCACTGTCATTCCCCTCCGCCCCAGCCAGTCCACCAACGGTTGCCATATGTCCGCCGGCCTTGAGCGCAGCAGCATCATGTCCCAGTAGGCAGTCAGTTGGTCCTTACAGTACATTGCAGATTTTACCCAACTTGATATTTTCGGCGGAGCCCTTTGCTTCCAGTGAATCGCTATTTGCCGCTTGGCCAGCAACAACAGAAGGGCTACTAGCCTCCGGGATGCACTTGGTACCTGCATTACAAATCCCAGGAGTGCCACTAGCGGGTCTGGGCCTATAGGTGTTTCCACTATCTGCCCTATGTTACGGAAGACTATCTCCCAAAATCTGTGTATTGGTCCACATACCCAAGCTAGATGATAGAACGTAGCCTCCTTCTCGCCACATCTCCAGCAAGATGCATCCGCCTGCAGACCCATTTTAAATAGCTGTTTGGTTGTGCGGTATGTTTTGTGTAAGTAGTTGAAATGTATAAGCCCCAATCTATAATTGGGCGAGAGGTGTTCAAGTTGTGTGCAGCAAAATGTCCATTGTTTTTCTGTAATACTAATGCCTGTTTCTGCCTCCCAATGCACCCTTGAGTCAATGTGCAGAACAGGTGTAGCATTTTGTGTAGCCCTATAGATGCGTGTTATCTTATGCGAGGAGTTATTCGAGAGTATGTCCTCCAGAGCCGCCAGCGATGGTGGGGCCTCAGGGAACACAGGGTACCTGTGCTTGCACGCCGCCCTCAGTTGATAGTATAGTAGTAGTTCTGAGGCCGTCGGTTCGGACGACGCAATCATATTTTGTAGTGTAATGAAAATGTCATCTGGGTACAGGTCGCCTGCTACTTTCAGGACACATTCATGCGCCCTCCGTACTACTGCCGCGTCCGTCAGAGGCCCCAGCAGTGGGTTACCCTCCAATGGCATGCTCGGGGCATATAGTTCATTTACACCCGCTCTTTTTGCGATACCCGACCACGCCCATCGCACCACCTCTACAGTATCGATGTCCTCTTGTGACCGTTTGTATTTCCTGTACGCTGCTGCCTTTAGGGGGCAGGGTGCCGCCACGTTAGTCTCTATTGCCACGTGAGGTCGGTAAGGGATCGGGTGTTGCCAGTAATGCAGGTATTGGGCCTGCGCACTATATGCATACAGCTCAAAATCCGGGGCTGCCAGACCTCCCTGGTGGAATGGAAGTGTAAGAAGATTCCAGGCCACTCTAGGCTGCCTGCCCGTCCAGACCAGTTCGATTATAGCAGACCTAAGGCGGCGAAAAAACGCCATAGTTAAGGGCAAGGGTATGTTTATAAATAAATAAAGAAATTTGGGGACCACCACCATTTTTGTGATAGCTATGCGGCCCGTCAGTGACAGTGGCAGTGTCTTCCATTTCTTCACTTTGCTCTCAAGCCAATCCATCGCCACCCCGAAATTCGACAGCCAAATATCCTGGATAAGAGCGGCTTATTTTAATTCCTAGGTATTTGACTTCATCCGTAACCCAATCTATTGGGAATTCAGTGTATTTGTACAGTCCGTTAATGGCAGCATCGTTGATTTCGACCAGTTTGTTTATACCAGTGAGCCCACTGTAACGTATCACCTCTCTCATCAGCGGGTCAAAGTTCTCTGCCGGATTCATCATGTATATGGTGACATCGTCGGCGTACATGGATATGAGCAGGCCGCGCGATGTAAAGCCAATGCTTCGCTGAGTATGATGTTGACGCATGCGTGCTGCAAGTGGTTCGGTTGCAATAGCGAACAACAATGGTGACAGTGGACACCCTTGTCTAGTCCCTCTGGTAATAGGGATAGGAGCAGAGATCTGTCCATTTACCCGCACTCTAGCGGTCGGGTTGTTGTATAGTATGCTGATTCGTTTAGCGAACAACGGACTGAACCCCATACGGGTAAAAAGTGTAAGCAGAAACTTCCACTCAAGGGAGTCAAATGCTTTTGTCGCATCCAATAATGCGGCTGCGGCTTGCACCTTGGGGTCTAGGTAGTGCAGGAGCCCAAACAGTACCCTCAAATTATGCGAAGTGGATCTCTTCAGTACAAATCCTGATTGATCGGAGAGCGCTATTTGCGGCAACATGTATTTAAGGCGGTCCGCAAGCAACTTCGCATATATTTTGGCATCTATATTTATTAGCGAAAGTGGGCGATAGGAATCCGGGTTAGTGGGGTCCTTATCAGGTTTAAGCAGTGCGGTTATCATCGCCTCGCGCATCGCCTGATTCAAATGCTTCCTCAAAGACCCTGTGCAGTCTGGGTACCAGGATGTCCGTATATTCTTTATAGAAGTCTGCCGTTAGCGCGTCGAGACCTGGTGCTTTGCCTGGTGACAAGCTAGCTATTATCGCTCTTATGTCATCTTGTGTGAACGGTAAATCCATATACTGTCTGGCCCCATCGTTAAACCACGCTAAGGCTATGGTGTCCAGATAATCTGTTAGGACCTGGTCGTCCGGCGTCACCCTGGAAGTGTATAGTGTCTTGTAGTAATTAGTCATGACATTAAGTATGGCATGAGGCTCCCTGACCGTGTCGCCTCCCCCATCCCTGAGTTCCAAGACATAGTCCAATCCTCTTGGCGCTCGAAGCATGTTCGCAGGTGTCCGCCCAGCCCGGTCGCCCTCAACATATCATCTAGCCTGACTATCTTTGGCCAGATACGCCACTTCCCTGTCCGCCTCTTCCTGGTATTGATTAAGTTTCACTCTGAAATCAGCACGAACCCTATCTGTTGGCGCTTCAGTTAGTATAGATTCGAGCGCAGCTAGTTCCGCCTCTAATTTACTTAAGTTGTCTCTTATTGATCTGAGTACCCCAGTTTTCAGCGACATGCAGTACCCTCTCGTCACCACCTTGCAAGCCTCCCATAGTGTGCCTGGGGAATCCACTGAGCCTTCGTTGAGCTCAAAGTACTCCTCCAACTTGTCTCTCAGCTCTTGCTTGAATACCTGATCTCGAAGTGCCCGGGAAGGGAATCTCCAACTGAACTGTTGGACATATTGTGATGGAGTAGACAGTGTCAGACAGACTGGGGCATGATCGGACAGTGACCGCGGCAGGTGTGTTACCTCAATTGTTAAGCCGTGGATGTCCCTGGACAAAAGCCAATAGTCCAGTCTGGACCATGCAGCTCTATGCAACGTTAAGCATGTACCCTCCCGGGTCCCGGGGTGTAACGCCCTCTATGAATCTACCAATTGTGCATCAGTTATGATATCACCCAGCGCATCTGCTGCCCTAGGGTGGTGTTCTCTGACTGCCCCCTGTCTGTCCATGGTGTCCGACAGCACAACATTGTAATCACCACCCCACATAATCGCGGCCGGGCCACGAGTCTGAATCTTATGCCATAGATCACAATAGAAATCAGGCTTGTTGTCATTAGGGCCATAGACATTCACCAACACTATTCTCAGCCCACACAACGTCCCCACCAACAGTATGAATCTGCCTTCATCGTCTTTGACTTCCTTAAATGTTTTCCATTGTAGACCCCGTTTTACCATTATAGCCACCCCACGTGAGTAGTTAGAGTATGACGCATGTACAATCTCACCCCATCTATTGTGTCTGAGCAAGTGTGCGGCATTGGCAGTCAGGTGAGTCTCTTGCAGGAAGCATATGTCTATATCCTTTCTAAGTAAGAAAGCTTGCACCAATCTAGACTTTCGTCTATCATTCATGCCTCTCACATTCCAGGGTAGACATTTTATTTGCTTCACGTCTGCATTAGTGAGATATATGTTCCCCAAATCGTATCATATCCATACAACTTCCCATATTCCTGTCTCCATGTGAATAGTGTGGCACATCCCAACAATTTCTCCGGCTGCAACATGTCTAACCAACCATAGTACATTACATGATGTCGTTGCCGACCAGGCAACCCGGGCTTTCCAGCATCCAACGTAGCGCAATTACTCGCTTCATACGACTTGTTGCTTAAAAACAAACATAAAACATCATAACATCCCAACCTTAAGTCATCGCAGTCCCGACCCGCTCCAACCCCCCAATTAGGTTGTGCAATTCCCCCCCAACACTCCTCCCCCCCCCCCCCCCCCCCCGACTACCAAAACATCATCAAAAGTCTTCTTCAGTAACAAAGCAATGGGAATCATCCCCTGGGGTACGCAGGCTGGTCTACTACTAACCCTGTACTTTTGCCCGGGTGATCGAGCGCTGGCCTGGGTGTGCCCGCTCAAGGACCCCCCACCCCCATGCGCGTACATGAGCGTGGTAACTTATCTGCACATGGCGAACCCTCAGTACTCCAGTCAGGCATTCTGGACACTTGCAGGCGGTCACAGTGCAATTTCTGAACCGCACCTCCAGTATTTACTCAACGTCACTTACTCTCCTGCGCTTCCGGTTCCTCAGAGTGTGCCTGATTTTTTTTGATCTCTTGCCAGTTGTTTCGCATATTGCAACGCAGCTTTTGCGTCCACAAAGAAAGATGGTCTGCCTGGGCCCTGCACTCTAAGTTTCGCAGGATAGATTAGCGAATATTTAGTGCCTATTTGCTAGAATATCTTCTTCGCCGGTACGAATTCCCTCCTAGCTGCCTGAACCTGCATGGTGAAATCCGGGTCTATTGCGATGCGATTGCCCTTATACTGCAGATCCTTCATATCTCTTGCCATGCGCAATATCGTGTCTCGGTCTCTATAGTTCAAGACGCGCGCTATAATGGGCCTGGGTGGTGCACCTGGTTTGGGTTTGGGTCCAAGTGTTCTGTGTGCCTTTCCACCAGGAACATCTGTGAAAGCCCCGATCCAAAAAGATCTTTCATCATCTCTTCGTCATACAGTTCCATGCTGGTAATATCTGTCGATTCCGCCACGCCCGTGATTCGGATGTTGTTGCGCCTCGAGCGCGCCTCCAAACCCTCGTTCTTTTGTTGGATTAGCGCCAGCACTTTGTCCATGCCACGTATTTTTTTTTGTCCAGGTCAGTTTGACTTTCTTCTGTTTCAGTCACTCGCGTTTCTAGCACCCCTACTCTCCCCTCCTGTTTGTCCATTCTTTTGGTGATGCTGTCCATGCGTGCGGCCAAGTCGTCCATCTTGTGATCTATGCCCTGCAGGCTTGTTTTTAATTCCTGGAACATGGATTTTATGTCCGCTGCCTGCGAGCCTCTCTGGACTTCCTTTGACACTTCATCCTCTTGTTGTTCTTGTCCAGCAGTTTTCTGTTTGGTTTTGTCAAAGGTGAGTCTCGGCTGCCTCGTGTCCGGCTTGCCCATTGTCGCTTATTGACGCAGCTTTTAGGTAGGTGTGACGGTGCCTCAACAGTATACAGCCAGGATCTCGCCTCTTCAAAGGTCTCTGCACACTGTCGCCGATATATTCCAACAGCAATGGCTTGTGCACCCCACCACCAGCAGGGCTATTCTCCACTTTGTCCGCGTAGCACGGCACCTCCACCTATATATACGCGTCTGGTGTGTGTCCCCGGGGCGGCCTCCTGTCTCAGGCGGCCCTTTTCTCAGTAGCTCGTAGCTTTCCTCACCGCTCCCAATGATGCAGACCCCTATTACGCCAAATGTCACACAGACCTTCCCAGTAGGTTTCTGCGTCGGAACGCGTGAAGGACAAAATGGACGTTTGCGCCTTTTTTTCTCTGTTCCCAGGCGCCGTGAGCAAGTGCTCCGCTCCGCAGCAGACCCCGCCTCTGGTCAACCGGGTGCCACGGTGTATCAGGTCGCCGTTTGTGTTACAGCTTCAGTGCGTATGCTGTAGGCTTCAAGTATTATCCCGCTAGGGGTTAGCAGCTTGTGTGCACTCGTCGACAGCTACACTGCTTCAGCCAACATGGCCGCCTGATTTCTCACCACCTAGGGACCGGTACAGTCTCGATGCCCCAGCGCAAATGTAGTTTTCCGGTAAGTGCAGGGCTCTACAGCAGATAGCGCCCACCTGCTTGGGTCCAGGCCGCATGCCAGCAGCCACCCCAGTCCGCAGCTCGTGTTCTTACCGCGTATCTTCAGTGGCTCGCCTGATTCCTCGGAGCGCGATGCAGCGCAGGGTCTTCTCCGCTTGTTTCAGCTCTCCTTTCGCACGTCTATTGTAGCGCTGCATATGCCCCAGTCCGCTGGTATCTCCGACGGTTGGGGTCGCGCCGGTAGTCCGTGGCCGCAGGACCCACCCGTCTGGCAGTCCGCCCGTCCGCGGCGTAGCGCTGCTCTCCCCCGGGCTGTGGACTCACGCCAGCTCCCGGCTTCCGCTCGTTCGCCAGGCCTCTCCTCCGCTCACGGCCAGCCTGTGATTTCTGCTCGCCGGCTCACGTTACGAATCCCAAATTTCCGCCAGGCAGTCCTTATGTCTTCGCGCTTGCTCCTGGGGTCTTAGGGTCCGAGGCTCCACACCAGAATCGCCGATAAATGACGGATTAATTAGCTCGATCGGCAAAGCTGCGGTTTCAGGCAGCCATTCCGCTCTGCAGCCAAGCCACGCCCCAGTTCACTGCTGTTTTTAAAGTGGAAAGAAGCCCTAATTTCCATTGCATCTGCCGGTAAGGAAAGCAGTGAACTGTCACCATTTTTAAATGTGTCCCGTGCAAACAAGAAGTTATTTTTAAAATTGCTGAAATAGCTTATTATTGGACCCATATGCCACTAATTTTTAAATGGTGCGGAATCAAGAGAGAGAGAGAGGACCAGATAGCTAGTCCTTATCCCCGGGGTAATATGTGATTTAATCAAAAGGAGACTAGCTCATATTTATTTAAGATTACAAAAACAAGAAGACTCTGGTATGTTTCATCACGGAGTGGGAACACCTGGTGAGTGTGTTCATAAAGCCCTCACCCACCAACCTAGTTGGTGGCATGCTTCATAGCGTGCTCCGGGTGTGCTTCAACGCCTGATTGCATCATCCAGGTGCAAGATGGCAAATATCGAACAGTTGGCACACTATCAAAACTCAATCGATAAAGACAAACTAAAAAACACCAGATGTAAGAAACTGTAACGCTCGAAGGATGTTGGTAAAAAGTGAAGATGGTGCTCAACAACAGATTTTTGGGAAGAAAACAAAGTGCCAGAATGCAAAAAAGTACTAATGAAAAACGAGTGAAAATTATGAAATTGTATCTCATAGTCACTGTGCTAAGGGATGATATAAACAGGACTTAAGAAACAAAAAGAACAGCCTCAAGCCAAATCATATGAACTAAAGTACTAAATAATAACCAATGGCAAACGAGTTAGTATACAAGTGTGATCTAACAATGTATGATGCAGAGATGTCTCACTAGTTACTGCATACAAATATGCTGCAATTGACATGTGACATTATGAACTATATGAATAACAAAAATTCCAAACAATTTCACTCAGGAAATTGGACAACTGTTGCAAAAAACAAACCATATCCATTTTTCATTCAACTCGTTTGGAGTCATTATATTGAACTTCTTTATCCACCAGATCTCTTTGTGATAATTTACAATTATCTTTTTCTGGGCTGGTTTATAAAATCTCCAAAATGAGAAATCTTAGTTGGGCTATATTGTGTTTGTGTTTCAGCAATGTGCAACTATATTGGATTTAGTGTTCGTTTCATATCATGCTTTTGTGTTTTGTTATTCCGAACATGATTTTACGTTCTGTTCTTCCTATATACATCAGACCGCATGGACATTTTGTGCAGCATATCAGGATTGTTGAATTACAATCTCCTGAATGCCATAATTTGACCAATTTCCCCATCTGTGGATGGGTGATGGTATTACCAAGAATTATGTTGTTGCTGTCACGTGGCCGATAGGGAGATTTTCGACATCGCTAAGTTAGCATGAGCCCAACAACCATGATACTGCTTTTGCACAGGCCTCGGGAAAGTTTGGAGTACTTACAAGAAGCCTCCCCATGGAGCAACGCATGCGCGCTGCGCTGGCACGACCTAAAAAGGAGCTATACAGCCTGTTCCACTCCACCAACAGGGCATGAGGGCCTATTCACTATTCTTCCTTAGTTTCAAACAGGACGGGTCCCTCAGACCAATCTGGACCCCACACCCCTAAACAAATACATTCTCACAGAGTACTTTCACATGGTCACTCCTCAAGATATCCCATTGTTACAACAAGGCTACTTAATGGCCGCACTCAATCTCAAAGGTGCACATCGACATTATTGAGGGTTTCTAATAAATGGTCTTCCAATTCAAAGTGCTCCCATGTGGGGTGCCTACCTCGCCCACGGTCTTGACCAAATGTCTTGCTGTAGTAACTGCTCACCTGTACAGGCAAAGCATACATGTCTTTCCATATCTTGATTGGCTCATATAAAGCGCACCTAATCTAAACTGCCTTCAGCACACGCAGGCCACCATAAACCTACTTCACCAACTTGATTTTACCATCAAGGTCTTAAAGTACAACCTCCAAACCTTTCAAATAAAACCTTACCTAGGGGAAATTCTCAATTCACAACTAGGTATTACTTTCCTGAAAGCTGTCAGGGTACAAGCAATCCAGGCACTCATGCCCCACTTTCAACCAGGTCAACACGTAACAGTAAGAACAGTCATGCTTCTACTCGGCATGATAGCTTCATGAATAGCCATAGATACCTCATGCCATACTGAACATCTGTCCATTGCAGGCATGCTTATCACAGCAATGGACTCGAGTGGAGAGTCAATATGAAGATCCAGTGTTGGTCTGCCATCAAGCTTCCCACTCTGTGCAGTGGTGGAACAGCAAAAACCTGTTAAAGGGGAGGCCTTTCCTTGACTCCGTTTTGCAGAGGACAGTAGCAGACTCCTCCCTAATGAGATGGAGAGCACATTCTCAAAATCTCACTGTCCAGGGTCACTCGACACCCAGTGAGGTTTCTCCACATAGATCACCTGGAGTTGCTAGCTTTTCAGCGAGTTCTGAAACCCTTCCTTCCTAACCTAATTGGAAAGGTTATCCTCATCAAAACAGACAACGTGACAGCCATGTAGTGTCTGCAAAAGCAAGGGGGCACCACATTCCAGCAGCTTTCCTAGTTAGCTCTTACCATTTGGAAGTGGCATTTCCAATACTACCTGTTAGCGGAATATTTCCTAGGAGTTGACAACAACTTTACAGATCTCTTCTGCAAGAGGCTCCAACAAGTCCATGATTGGAAACTCTAGCCACAAGTCCTCCAATGCTTCCAGTATTGGGGCCAACCGCAAAAAGACCTCTTCGCCACAACAGAAAGAGCCAAATGCCCAAGCTTTCCCTCCAGGTTCCCACATTCACTGCTAAAGGGCAATGTACTGCATCAGCATGCATATAAATCTTTACAAGCAAAAGGATACTATAGTCTCTCAGGGGCAGTGCCCGTGCCAGCTGCAAGGACCAATACCGCAGCATCAGTCTCGGGTATTGCTGACTCATCTGTGTTAAGTTATCAACCATGTCATCGGCTGCCCTGGGTCTGATTGTGGGGAAGAGAGTTGCACTGTGCTCGGAGTCCTAATGAATAGTACTGTCCTCTGGATCAGTAGAAATTTTGTTAGTCGTCACGGAATGCACCAGCAACCTCAATCGCTCCTTCCTGGTCCCATCGTCGTTGTTCCCGCGATGGGCCATCGCCTCCTTTACTTCGGTTGGGATTCTGGGAACGATGAGAGGTCAGTTTTTGTCTGACTCCTGTGAGAAGTCTGGGTGGCTGATTTGACTAGAACCAATGCACATAACTTCCATCCATTCCTCAACATCTGCTGGACTTTCAAAAAAGTGGGTCTTTTTGTCATGTATAACCTTCAGCTGGGCTGGATATAAGAGTGTGTATTTGAGTTGTCCTTTCTGAATTTTTTTCTTTACAGCATGGTAGGATGATCTCTCTCTGCACCAACACGGTGTAGTCGGGGTACAAGGATATACGGTGGTTTTTTAACTGGATTAGTGCCTTTTTTCTTGCTTTCTGTAGTAAGATGTCGCGATCTCTATAAATGAGGATTTTTGCGATCAGAGGGCGGATCGGAGCGTCGCGCCAGGTCTGGATTGTCCTGTCTGGATTCTATGGACCCGTTCCTCGCAAACGTACGGAGAAGCCCCTCAGATGCCACATGGACTTTGAACCATGTCTCCATGAAGTCTGCCGCCTTACTCCCTTCAGAGCGTTCCGGCAGTCCAATGACGCGGATATTATTGCGTCTATTTCTGCCCTCCGCATCCTCCACCCGGTCCATGAGTGTTGTCATCTGCTGCTGGAGTTGTTGCAAGGTGGGCGAGTGGTCCACCACTCTGGGGGTGAGGTCTGTGATAGATTGTCCGTGGTCCTTGACTGTGTCAGCCAGCTTTTTGTGGTCTGCCCTTAGTAGCATTAGTCCCGTGGTGAGCGTACCCATCTGTAGTTCCAGCGCCGTTCTAGAGTCTCGGATCTCTTTGAGAATGAGGTCCAGTTTATCAGGTGGTCCCTCTGCGTGTCCAGTAGATGCTGCCCCAGGCGATGAGAGCTGACTAGTGTGGTCTGTCATGGGAGGAGAGGGGTCAGATCCTTGTTGTCCTTCCAGCTTCTTCGCACGCACCCTGTCCATGATGTAACGTTGCTACCAGGCTCCGTACTAGTCTGCCTCTGTGGTCGAGCCCGAGGGGGTGTCGGTAATGTCTCGGGTAGTGGTATGGCGCAGCCTTATTGTCTTTCAGCGCATGCTGAATGAGTATGGACGGTGGGGTAAATGGTAGGTTAGCCGGTGTCCCGCTGTGTAATTCCAGGCAAGGCTAATGGGTCTAGCGCTAGTGGACAGTGGTGCCCTAAAGTTGGTAGGGGAGACCTCTGGTCAGTGCCCAATGGCGTGGTCTCACCTGTATGATGGTTACTGTGCACAACACAGCGGCATCCCACTGTACGTTCTTCGCTGAATGTGGTGTCTCACCACATGCAGAGTAGGCTCAGTCTGCCTCAGGGAAACACTTCATGCGTTGCTGTATCCCGGTAAAAGGTGGTGTTTTAAGTGCCAAGGGAGCTCTGTACTACAGGTGAAGGTGGGAGGAGAGATCTCCGCAACTGCCCTGCAATTTACTTTGGGCACTCAGGCCAATCCTGTATCCCTCCAGGCCAAATCAGCTTGCGGTCAGCAAAGGGTGCACCCCGGTGCACCTCTCAGCCCACGAGGCTCAGGGGCAGATTGCAGGAATCGATATGGGACCGTGTCACAGTACCTGGCACTGTTACAGTCCTCTGTAGGTCCTCCTGGCATGTCACTACTCCTTTCCAGTTGCGCGCCCCCTCCCCCGGCGGCGACCCGGTGTGCGGGGTGCGTGTCCCTCCGCTACAGGCTTCCGGCAATCACCTATGGCGCACTTGACTCTCGGCGGTGTGAAAGACACATGAAAGGCGGCGTGGGAGCGGAGCCAAGATACTCCGCCACCGTTATCCCCATTTCAGGCCCTGTATCGCAGCGCTCTTGGACGGCCATGCCGCGTACAGGCCCGCGTCCCACCTCCGGTCCCTACCTCTCCCCAGGTGTGGCCCCGAGTAGGCCTGCGTCCCCTCCAGTGGCGTAATAGTAGTTCCCGGGTCCCCAGCAGGCCGCAGATCCAGGGCAGAGCGTGTGGGTTGGCGCAGGATCTCGCGGCCCCCTCACTCACCGCACTGATCTTTGTCAAGCCCTTTTCCACACAACGATGATCCTCACTCGCTGCCTAGCCCCGGGCAGTCCCTCCGCCAGGCCGCCCGCTCCACTGCAGCAGCCCTGCAGGTGAATCCATCAGCAGGCTCGTCCTTAGAGGGTGGGTGCGGAGCGGGTGGGGCACTGTTAAGTGGGTGACAAAAGAGATCCTAAATCCCCCTGCTAAGGGCAGGTCCCGGGCGGTATCGTGCCCAAGTGTCTGTATCGCGTGCGGGCTCCATCTTCCTGCCAGGCCCTGGCCTCGGCCTCCTCTCAAGTCTAGTGGTCGATATGCCCCAGACAGTATCTGCAGTGTAGGGCTGCTGTCAGAGCAGATGGACGCACTCCTCCGTTCTGGGGGCTCCGGCTCTTCTGTATGTGTCCCCGAGCTAGCAGTGTCCGTGGGACGGCGTAGGATAAGTCAATCCCCCCCCCCCGGAGGGTCCGGAGCTCTACAGAGATGCGATCGCCATTTTAGACGGCTAGGCACGCCCCCTCCAGAGTAATTTTTTTATGCCAATAATTGCACATACATATCAAATAATGGTTACGTGAATCGCTGTATGTATATATGTAATGATCATGAAAAACACTCTCCATGCAGTGATTATTATTTTGTATGGGAAACTGGTGATATTTAGCTGCTCAGGATTTCACTCAGAAATTAAGTAAAAAGAAAGCCACCCTTTTGCCAGAAATAGCCAACATGTAATGGCTAAGAAATTGCATTACATTATGTAAATTATGCTTATTTTCAATGTTAATTTATTCTACAGGTGCATGGAGAAATGCTATTGAAGAATATGCAGCAGAAGACTGGAATGAAGATGTAAGTTCTAACCAATATCTATCGTATCTTCCCATGCATCAGCTTGTGGTATCTTTCAGTTATAATAAGTCTAATTATAGTACTGTTCCATTTAATATGGTACCATTTTCATTGTGCTTCACTTTGTACATTTGTCTTTAACACTTGTATTTACCATTTCAGAGGTTGGCTGCTCTTTTAGCTCCTCGTAGTCCACTATCATTGCAGTAGTAACGTGGTACTTAGATGGTACAATTTAATAAATAAGTATATAGGTCTGCTGAATATTAAGGTGCATTTGTTTAGGAATGCCTGGGTTTTCATTGAATTGTTCTTATGATGGTGTTCTACGTCAGCCAGGTGCACTAGTTAACTCCTATTTAATGATAGTGCAACTGTGCACATCATTATTTGAAAAGCCATAGATAGCGCATGATTTTTTAAAAATCTAAAAGGGTCATCAATAAAAGGGTTGCTGTGCTAAGATCACTCTTACCAGCTTCTAGGAGCTGTAGAGGTGTTAAATCATTTTTACCAGTGTTTGCAATGTTATAAGTTGTATGTCCATTTGCTACCTATTTTTATTTGTGTATAGTGTTTTCCTACTTGTGATGGAACCAAGTGTGAAAGCCTTGGGTGAACTATGATATGTTGTATATACTTTTTTTAAAGTAGGAAAAATCTGGAGTTCAGCAAGTGGTCATTTTGTGCAAATGGTTTTTTCAAAGAAACGAATAATTGAAATAAAAAACTGATGTAAAAAAATGTAAATTGATACTTGTATAGCGCACTACTCACCCGCAAGGGTCTCAAGGCGCTTGTACGAATACCGCTGTGGATCCCATCCTGGCTTTCCCTGTGAGGTGTCAACTCCTGGGCACCCCCAAGGTGGAGGCTAGGCATCCTTAGCGTTGTGGGGGTCGTTGTGGAGATTAAGCAAGCTATTGCCCAGAGTTGCAGAGTGGGGCTCCATGATTGGAATAGGCACCGAGGCGAGAATTATCAGGTCCGTGGAATTTTTGAGCCCAAGACCCGCCGAGGCGGGGAATTGAACACTGGTCCCGGGCTAGACCTCTGCATTAGGGTCTGCCGCTCTAACCATTGAGCCACACTTCTTATTAAAATAATAATTAAATTAATAATTATTAAAATAAAAATAGGATATGACTTTCATATAATTTCTTTTTGGCGTGATGGCTGATTCACAAACGTAATACACAATTGCACCTGCCACTTATAAGGTAGTAAGGATACATGGGGGTTGTTTTCACAATATCAAGACCATCAACAGAGCTGCAGCTTATGATTTTTCATTGTGTGCCGACCTTGTATCAAGTAATTTGTGTAAAATCTGTTTAATGAACATGAGGTAAAATGAAACCTATGTATTATTCACATGTACTCAAGATAATGAGTTTAGGAATAGTGGAATTTGTAATTACCCAAAGCATCATGTGATTCAGATTTTGCAGTATGTATTCTTCTTGCACACTAGCTTACATTTGGAAACTCCAAACAGAGCGAGAGTATGGGGCAGATTAGAAAGAAAATCTGTAAATGTGGTTGCATGTTGTGCTTAGACTCCTGCCAAAATGACGTATGTACTAATAGGGTGGTTTTCAAAAAAACTGATTTGTAGTAGGTGGCAATACGACATACCTCCTAAATATTAATGAGGTAGGTCACAAATTGCAACCCTCTATCAAGCGCTACCATCATAGAAATGGTGACCTGCAGAGGCCAGCAGACCACCGTGCTTGTGATTGCTTTTACATGAAGCAATCATTTGTTTAAAATGAAGCCTCTTGATTTAAAAAAAATTGCTAAAAAAAAATTAAATTTGTTTGAGGGTCTTTCATAAATGCTGGGAAACTTGGCAGAGAAATGTTCAACGATAAGCTGAAATTTTAACTCCCCTTCATAAACTGGGTGGTCTTAAGGCAATGCCTCAGAGTTGCATATATGCAGTATTTCTATAGTGCAAACCTAGCCAAAAGACAGTGGACATACTTATGATGAATGGGAAGTTGGGTATTGTGCAAATAGTACGAGAAAACCAAGCAGTCTACAATGATTTGCACAATGTTCCCACGAGCAGTATAAGACCCCCAAAATGCCCAAGTTCCAAGGTGAACTGGAGTCCACAAATGTTAGTTGGGGCCAATAAAATTATGCGATTCTGCTTTTCTTTGTACTTAATTATGGATTTGCCTCATTTGGCTTATAATCTATCATCTGAATAATCTGCATATTTTAAAAAAAATATAATTCATTCTAGCTCAAACTGATTAAAAGTTGCTAAACATGTAGCAGCTTCGGCTCACAAGCAGTTGGATGACCCTTGCAAAGGTTAACTGTAAATCTTTTGGTTGCTTTTCTCTGAATTTGTTGGTTAAACTTGCACAAAGGAGGTGAAATATTTGCCCAGACAGCATTACCACGTTTAAAAATGACAAAATAGTGAAGTATTAGTATGAAACAAATTTGCCACAGTATGCTGCATAATTTTCCTTTTCTTGACTTTGTTAGGCAACTGCGCTGCATTATTTTGGGCTCCCCTGAAGTATAATTCCAGTGGCCCTGGTTTTAGTAAGCTGTTCGGTTTGCAAATTAATTTGCTGTTGAGTTTCCTCAAGAGATAGGCCATTCACCGAGAGTTGGACGTGGTCAGTTTGCAAAATAATGCATGTATTGACTTTATATCCAGAATCTCCAGGTGACAGGATGAATTGATGGCTGGTATTTAGTATGGTGCTGCTAAGTGAACATTCTTGTGATCTTCGCGATACCTGTCTGCACTACAGATGGGACTATACTGCCTGTGTCTTCCAGTGACACAGGTTGCTGTGCGTCATGGCCATCTTATTCAAAATTATTGGAAAAGGAGTAATCTGATAGGATTCCATCACTAAAATGATTTCTGGATTCTGATCCATGATCCTTTTCATAGTCACAGTCCGTTTTAGAACCGGCCTCCAAGCTCTCCTCTATTAGTTCACATCAATCAATCATGGCATTTGTATAGCGCGCTACTCACCCGGCAGGGTCTCAAGGCGCTTGGGGGGGGGGGGGGAGGGGAATACGTTACTGCACGAACAGGCAGGTCTTGAGTTGCTTCCTGAAGGAAAGGTGGTCCTGGGTCAGCCGAAGGTGGATGGTGAGGGAGTTCCAAGTCTTGGCTGCCAGGTAGGCCAAGGATCTTCCTCCGGCGGTGGCTCTGCGGATGCGTGGGACGGCGGCGAGGGCGAGGCTGGTCGATCGCAGCTGGCGGGTGGGCGTGTAGAAGGTCAGGCGGTCGTTGAGGTACTTGGGGCCCAGGTCATGGAGAGCATTGTGTGGGTGGGTGAGGAGCCTGAACGTGATCCTCTTGCTGACGGGAAGCCAGTGCAGGTCTCTCAGGTGGCCGGAGATGTGGCCGTGTCGGGGGATGTCCAGGACGAGTCGTGCGGAGGCGTTCTGGATGCGTTGGAGTCTTTCCTGCAGTTTGGCTGTGGTTCCGGCGTAGAGGGTGTTCCCATAGTCCAGTCGGCTGGTGACGAGTGCCTGGGTGACCGTCTTCCTGGACTCGGTGGTGATCCAGCGGAAGATCTTATGGAGCAGGCGCAGGGTGCTGAAAACCGATGAGGAGACGGCGTTGACTTGTCTGGTCATCAAGAGGGAGGAGTCCAGGATGAAGCCCAGGTTGCGTGCGTGGTCCGTTGGCTTGGGACTGGAGCCCAGGGCAGGGGGCCACCAGGAGTCGTCCCAGGCGGAGGGCGATGATCCCAGGATGAGGACTTCCGTCTTGTCCGAGTTCAGTTTCAGGCGGCTGTTCTTCATCCATTCGGCGACGTCTTTCATCCCTTCGTGTAGGCTGGTTCTGGCGGTGGCGGGGTCGTTGGTGAGGGAGAGGATCAGCTGCGTGTCGTCGGCGTAGGAGATGATGTTGAGGTTGTGTTGGCGTGCGATGGCTGCGAGAGGGTTCATGTAGACGTTGAAGAGGGTTGGGCTGAGTGATCCTTGTGGTACGCCGCAAATGAGTTCGGTGGCCTCTGATCTGAACGGGGGGAGGCGGACTCTCTGGGTTCTTCCGGCGAGGAACGAGATGATCCACTCCAGTGCCTTCTCTTGGATTCCTATGTTGCTGAGGCGCTGTACTAGGGTGCGGTGTCAGACAGTGTCGAACGCTGCAGAGAGGTCCAGGAGGATGAGGGCTGCTGTTTCCCCGTTGTCGAGCAGGGATTTGATGTCATCGGTGGCTGCGATCAGGGCGGTCTCGGTGCTGTGGTTGGCTCGGAAACCGGAGTGCGAGGGGTCGAGGGATCCATTCGTCTTGAGGAAGGCGGCGAGCTGTCTGTTGATGGTTTTCTCGATGACTTTGGCAGGAAAAGGGAGGCGCGAGATGGGGCGGAAGTTCTTGAGGTCGGTGGGGTCCGCTGTTGGTTTCTTCAGGAGGGCGCTGAGCTCGGCGTGCTTCCAGCTCTCCGGGAAGGTGGCGGTGTGGAAGGAGGTGTTGATGTCCCGTAGATGGGGTGCGATGATGGAGTCGGCCTTGTTGAAGACGTGGTGGGGGCAAGGGTCGGTAGGTGATCCGGAGTGGATGATGTTCATCGTGCGGGTGGTGTCTTAGAGTCTGACCGGGGTCCAGTTGCAGTGGGTGGTGGTGGGGGGCGTTGGTTCGATGGTTGGGTGCGTGGTTGGTGCGCCGAAGCTGTTGTGTATGTCGATGATCTTGCGGTGGAAGAACGACGCGAGTGAGTCGCAGAGGTCTTGCGAAGGAGTGATGTCGTTGTTTCTGGCGCTGGGGTTGGAGAGCTCTTTGACGATGCTGAAGAGTTCCTTGCTGTCGTGGGTGTTGTTGTCCAGTCGTTCTTTGAATGCGGTCTTCTTGGTGGTGCGGATCAGCTGGTGGTGCGGATCAGCTGGTGGTGCTTGCGGGTGGTGCTTGCGGGTGGCGTGCTTGAGGGCGGTCATGTTGTCTGTGGTCTGGTCGTGGCGCCAGGCTTTCTCGAGTGTGCGACAATTCTTCTTGGAGTCCTTGAGTTCGTCGGTGAACCAGGGTTTTTGCTGCTGGGTCTGTTGGGAGGGTTCTTTAGTGGTGCGAGGTCGTCGGCGCAGGCGGTCAGCCACTGTGTGAGGTTGCTGGCTGCTTCGTTGGGGTCCGATGCGCTGGCGGGCGGGTTCTGGCTGAGGGAGGTGGTGAGCTGCTCGGTGGTGATCTTGCTCCAGCTCCGGCGAGGCGCCTGTTGTGGGTGGTGGAGGGTCGTGTTTCTCTTGAAGCTGAAGTGGACGCAGCTGTGATCGGTCCAGTGAAGTCCAGTGGAGTGGCTGAAGGAGATGTGCTTGCTGGCAGAGAAGACTGGGTCAAGCGTGTGGCCGGCGTAGTGAGTGGGGGTGTTCACCAGTTGCTTGAGTCCGAGGTTGGTGAGGTTGTCCAGCAGGGTGGTGGTGTTTCTGTCGTTGTTTTTCTCCAGGTGGAAGTTGAGGTCACCTAGGAGGATGTAGTCCGTGGAGGAGAGGGCGTGCGGGCTGATGAAGTCTGCGATGTCTTCGCTGAATTGTGTGCGTGGTCCCGGGGGTCGGTAGATGAGGTGCCTCTTGGGGTCGGTGTGTATCTGGAAGTGGAGGTGTTCGGCGGCGGTGAGGGTGTCGTTGCAGTAGGTCGAGATGCGGACGGTGTTCCTGTGTACGATGGCGATACCTCCTCCGGTCTGGTTGACGCGGTCTCTCCGGATGATCTTGTATCCGTCCGGGATGGCTATGGCGATGTCGGGCGCTGAGGAGGCGTTCATCCATGTTTCTGTGAGGAAGGCGACGTCTGGTGCTGTTGTGTCGAGCAGGTTCCATAGTTCGACTGTATGTTTGTGGACGGAGCGGGTGTTGAGCAGGATGCACTTGAGGTGGTTGTTGCTGGTGCTTGGCTTGTCGGGTGCGGTGCCGGTCCGGAGGCAGGTGAACTTGCAGGCATGGCAAGTGAAGGGTCCGTGGGTGCGTTTCGGGGTGGCTCGGTAGCAGGTGGTGTTCTGTCCGGTGTTGAGTGCGATGAGGGTGGCAGAGTCGTAGGTCTGTCGTGAGGTCTGGCGTAGTCGGGGGCCAGGGGTTCGGGCGCTGGGCGCGTGCCAGGCACGCGCCCGCTGCGTGTACGTGCGGACTCTGCCATAAATGGAGATTGGGGGGTGGAGCGAGGGAGGAGCAGCTAGGAGGCGGGAGCGGGGTGGCGAGTGGGGAGGGGAGCCGTGAACAGAAGGCAACGGGGGTGAGGCCGCGGGGGAGCAGCGGCAGGGAGCGGGGTGGAACAGCGGGAGAAAACGGCGGTAGAAGCACAAAAAGAATCAGGGGCACAACAGTGGAAGCAACGAAAACGAAATCAGGGGCACAACAGTGGACGCGAAATACAAATACTGGCTCAACAGTGAAGCAAATACAATTACTGGCAGCGGAGACCGGGCACACTCAGGATGGGCCACGCGGCGGGTGGAGCGACCGGCTCTGAGATCAGGTCGGTCACAGCTCCCTGCCTCGCGGACACCACCCTAAGTATCCAGTGGGAGGGAGGAGCAGCTGGGAGGCGTGAGCGGGGTGGCGAGTGGGGAGGGGAACGGTGAACAGAAGGAAACGGGGGTGGGGCCGCGGGGGAGCAGCGGCAGGGAGCGGGGTGGAACAGCGGGAGAAAACGGCGGTAGAAGCACAAAAAGAATCAGGGGCACAACAGTGGAAGCAACGAAAACGAAATCAGGGGCACAACAGTGGACGCAAATACAAATACAAATACTGGCACAACAGTGAAGCAAATACAATTACTGGCAGCGGAGACCGGGCACACTCAGGATGGGCCACGCGGCGGGTGGAGCGACCGGCTCTGACGAGGTCAGGTCGGTCATATACGGGCATATACAGCAACCAATCATCCGAGAAGCCATATCAGTTTCCTATCCTAAATAATTCTCAAATACTGTGTGTGAATTAGTATGCAGGCGTACTCGTGGAAGTGGTTATGCGCAGAGAATGTGTGTGAAATGAGAAGAAAGTGAAATTACAATGCTGTGCAAGTGACGGTGGGGTGCAAAAGATTTTAAAAAAACACTAAGCAATCTGTGAATTTAAGGTCTTCTCTCAGTGGTTTACTGAGACAGCGCCACAAAATAAAAAAATTATTTTCAAGTGAGGATAAAGAAAAAGAAACATTCACCTTGCAAGATAAAAATCAAGACAAACTGAAATCCAATTACACTAACCATATTGAAGCTATAAAAGCTTTCCAAAACCACATTACAATTCATAAGTAAAAATTCCCATGACAGAGGATTTGATGCACACCGTTTGCCAAGGGCAGTAGCGTCTGGCTATTGGGCGCTGAGAAGCAAAATCCAGGAGTGCAGCTGGTATTTTCTCTTCCTTGATCAGGGAATTCTAGGGTCCGATCAGCCACTACGGAAGGGAAAATGGCTACCGCTAATTTGAATTTGGCTTCTTTACTCCTGTTGACCTTTACTAGGTGAGGGGCCCCTACCGGATCTCCGCCCCTACCGGATTTCCGCCCCTACCGGATTTCCGCCCCTACCGGATTTCCGCCCCTACCGGATCTCCGCCCCTACCGGATCTCCGCCCCTACCGGATCTCCCCCCTTACCGGATCTCCCCCCTACCGGATCTCCCCCCTACCGGATCTCCCCCCCTACCGGATCTCCCCCCCTACCGGATCTCCCCCCCTACCGGATCTCCCCCCCTACCGGATCTCCCCCCCTACCGGATCTCCCCCCTACCGGATCTCCCCCCTACCGGATCTCCCCCCCTACCGGATCTCCCCCCCTACCAGATCTCCCCCCCTACCAGATCTCCCCCCCTACCAGATCTCCCCCCCTACCAGATCTCCCCCCCTACCAGATCTCTGCCCCTACCAGATCTCTGCCCCTACCAGATCTCTGCCCCTACCAGATCTCTGCCCCTACCAGATCTCTGCCCCTACCAGATCTCTGCCCCTACCAGATCTCTGCCCCTACCAGATCTCTGCCCCTACCAGATCTCTGCCCCTACCAGATCTCTGCCCCTAAACCAGATCTCTGCCCCTAAACCAGATCTCTGCCCCTAAACCAGATCTCTGCCCCTAAACCAGATCTCTGCCCCTAAACCAGATCTCTGCCCCTAAACCAGATCTCTGCCCCTAAACCAGATCTCTGCCCCTAAACCAGATCTCTGCCCCTAAACCAGATCTCTGCCCCTAAACCAGATCTCTGCCCCTAAACCAGATCTCTGCCCCTAAACCAGATCTCTGCCCCTAAACCAGATCTCTGCCCCTACCAGATCTCTGCCCCTACCAGATCTCTGCCCCTACCAGATCTCTGCCCCTACCAGATCTCTGCCCCTACCAGATCTCTGCCCCTACCAGATCTCTGCCCCTACCAGATCTCTGCCCCTACCAGATCTCTGCCCCTACCAGATCTCTGCCCCTACCAGATCTCTGCCCCTACCAGATCTCTGCCCCTACCAGATCTCTGCCCCTACCAGATCTCTGCCCCTACCAGATCTCTGCCCCTACCAGATCTCTGCCCCTACCAGATCTCTGCCCCTACCAGATCTCTGCCCCTACCAGATCTCTGCCCCTACCAGATCTCTGCCCCTACCAGATCTCTGCCCCTACCAGATCTCTGCCCCTACCAGATCTCCACCCCTACCAGATCTCCGCCCCCAAATAAAGAAAGACAAAACAACTTCCCTGTTTGGTAGTGGATTTCTGACTTGCAGTTTGTCTCAAAGGATGACTTTTAAGAAGGGCACCATTGGAAAGGGAAGGTCTTCCATTTGCAAATGTTACCTCTTTATTTGTGTGTGTAAGCCCTGGGTGCATAACAACTTTTTACTTTTCAAATGGAAGCCATTTTTTCCATTTTGTGGGAAAGGAGGGTGGTGCTTTGGACTCAAGTCCCTCTTGATTCCTTCTCCCCCAGTGAGTACTTAAATGGAGGGAAGCCTCCATGGCAAACAGCATTTTCCTCAGCCAATCCCAGAAGGAAAGGTTCACCTGCTCCTGGCTGGGGTGATAATGCAGAAAACGTTAACATCTCACCTGTGCACTAAGACAGGTAAGGGATGTGTCAAACATGCTGAGTAAAATGTACAAGGGCGACAGGCATACCCTCTCTATAATCTGCCTGCATCCAGACCATGATGCCAGACAGTGAAATTTGTTTACATTTGCCTAAAGACTCTAAAATATAGTCAGGTGATTGACATTGGACTTGCTGTCGGAACAGGGCAGTTCTGATAGATACTATTAACATAAATTCCTCATCTTGGAATACTCCTCAGTTCCAAGACTGGATCTAGAAATTATTTACAGACATGCACCCACTTGCCGCATGGTGGCGCTGTGCTGTTTTTGCAATGGTTACATACTGCGCGGGAAGTGAGGGAGTCAAGCTGCATACAAGCTCTGCCTCTGTGGATGGGCTACAGTTCCTTTCTCTGTGTCTGCTGATAATTATTTAAAGCTGTGTTTCACATTTGTTAGTGTTCTGACAAAACTGTTCAACTAGTCTGATGGGGAATGATGTCCCCTCCAAAATGACAGGTTTTAAACCATGCTGCGACTGCTGGAAGCATATGGTCACAACCTACACAAAGTGTCTTTGGTATCCAAGCTCTGGCCACAGCTCTTAAGATAAGTGCACCTAAGTGCAATCCAAGGCTGTGAAGCAAAGCTGTATGTCACTGGACACGAGGTTACTGCAGACTCTCCCAAGGCCAGTCTTGGAAACACTGAACTTGACCCTCAAAGAAGTCCCCATAAGTGCAAGTTCAGCCATAAACACAAACAAGATTTGTCTTTATTCAAAGAGAAGGTGCCAGGGCATCGCGATGTTGGTCACAACCCTTTGATGTAGTCTGCCAAGGAACAGATTCCTTAAGTGGTCTGGACATGCCCTGAATTTATCAAGCTGTTGACTCGCACAGCAAATCGAGACATTCAGGGAGGCAATTCTGCAAATGTTCAATATGCTTCCAGCTCACAGGGGCTCACATTCTAGTTGCTGCCAGCGGGTCCCTCCCCAGTGCGGTCTGTCCCCCTGGACCTATTACCAGGGCAAAACCATCTCTGATACAAACTTCTACCCGAGGTACATGGTGGTCTTGTCTACACCAGTGCTGGAAGAAGATTGTGCTGACACCACTGTTGGACCCTGTACCAAGTTTAGTTTGAGCCTGACCGATGTCATGCTACACAATTACTTCAGCCCAACTGGTTGTCATGTAGCCTGACTCGAACCCAGTGTTTCTCCCATGTTGAACCTATCAGCAGAGACTCTGTTATCTCTTTGGTTTTGACTCATCCTGTGCCGGAGCAGGGGGCACCCCAAGATGTTGATGACCATTATAAAGATGTCTTACACAATAATTTATAGAATGCCAATGGTCTTGACACCTTGCCTGGGCCACTGACGAAAAAATGTGCCTCTTTTGCTGTGGTGGTCCTGAAGGCAGCTGAGGCACTAGATTCTGAACACTTGCTTGCCTTTAACCATTCTCTCACTGACACTTTGTCTATGTGGTTGGAGCCTTGTTTTTGTCTGTGAATAGGAAGGTGACCAAATGTCACGACCCGTGCCTGGTGACTGCGAGTTCTCCAGCATTGGTTCTTTCATAGATTCACATGCTTGAAACTTTCTGCCTGGTAACATTTCCAACAGCAGCACATAAATAAGCATTTCTTGACATTGACGCTCAATGCAGACTCATCCAACCTATCCTAGTTATGATCCAAACGTCAGCCAATCAAAACCCACCACTCCCAACTGTGCATGTTCCTTGTGAAGAACTCTGACAGGTCTGTAAAGAGAGAAGAATTTGAAGTGATGGCAGAGGCGGCGCTTACAAAGCCTTTATTTAAGATCTACAGATAATGTGGTAAAAAGAATTTATGTGGAGGACCCACATACAAAATGTTTGCACCTCTTGCACCCTGAGCCACAACCCAGTAGAGTGTAGTATTTGCCAGGCTTTTTTTTGTTGTTGCAAAAACTGACATTTCATGAGGCGACTGGCACTGGCTATTTTAGAAAAATAAATGGAAAAAGGTAAAATAACATAGAAGCAGGAGAAAGATCCCCATGACTGTTTTAGATCAGATATCAAACTCTTAACAGCACCAAGGTGACAAATGAAAGAAACACTAGGTAAAAGATGAGCCTGTAGAGTAAATGCATAGAAAAAAAGTTAATGTAGACACATTATCAGATGCCAAAGCAGCATTGAAGAAAGGTGATTTGAGTAAGTTGGCTAGTCCTAAGCCGTCGATGATGGGTAAAGAGTCGCCGACAATAACACACACATCATCAAATGATAAAGAGAAAATAATGGAGGTTCACCTTACACGTTGACGGATGAGAGTTCGCTGACTGCAGAGACGTCGTGGACGAGTGGGAAGGCGAACATCAGAAAAGCATAGTCAACAAAGGAGGTAACGTCAACGAAGGATATACCATCACCAATGGGAATACCATCGACCAGAATATTGCCGTCGATAGGAAATTTGTCGACAAAATAATGCCTTTGACGAGTGGAAAAAAGATGATTGAAGAAAAACCAACAACCACTAATTAAAAAAAATCTGCTAAAATAATTGTGTTTAGGAAGTGGAGCCAGTATTGGCGACAATACAGGTGTCACCTAGTACCTTTCAAACCACCACAGAAATTATTGCTGGACACTACACATGGGGGCCAAGAATCATTACTATTTCATCAGGGAAGCACAGTACATTATCTGAACCAGAAAGAAGCATTTTTTAGTGATGAAAGTGCTGACAACGAAGAAAGTGCAGCTCATCCAAAGGATCTAAATATACAGTAAATTGAGGATCAAGAGGTTGATTTGGAATACATGAATCATTTACAGGCCAAGAATAAAATACAAAGGTGTATTTATTGGAAAAATTGGTACAAGTATCAATGCAAATGTTAACCTCATTGCCAGACATGATTGCAGATATCTATAAGAGACTTCCACCTATGCCAGCACAGAATGAGCAGTGGAAGAGGAGGACCCTCTCTGTCGCCGATTCTGCAGCCAGAACAGCAGACACAAGGAGGACAGGAAAAACAGCCATTCTGTATATTCAGTATATGAACCCTGTGGAAGTGACAACAGACGAGGAAGTGCAACATGGTGGTGTAGGATCACCATTTAGTATCGAAGACAATGATGGCAGTAATGCAGATAATAATGGAGAAAGTACACAGTCTGCCTGGAACCCCAAACAATTATTCAGAATGGAATATACTTATTGTGCTGAAGGATGCAGGTCCAGAACCTGCATTATGTAGTTCGCTACCAGGTCACATTGGGAGATTTAATTCACTGATAGAGAAGGCATCAGACAGTTTCAGCCGGTCAGTCTCTGTTTTCTATGTGATTTTAAGGAAAAAATGCACAGAGGCACAAGATCAGTTACTGTCTTGGAAAATATTGGAAAGACATATGTAAAGTCTAGAGAAGAGATGCAAGGCTATAGACAAGGCCGCAGTATGTATTTTGAACCCGGTACGTAGTATTGGACAGCGCCAACATACGAGGAAGGTAGAAAATTGGATTCAATGGGGAAAAGAGTAAATGTGTTGGCTACGGATGTGCAAATCCATCAGCAATCATAGCACGATATTACAGAAAGATGGCGAGCAAGCATCATGTTCTTTAATAGATGCGACCAGGGATGCTTTAACTAGCACATTTAGGCATGTTGAAAATGCTACAGTCATGCAGGATGTGACTGGTTGGGGAGGACATCTATTAAACTGGAGGTTCAGGCATGACTAATGGATAGGCCATTTGATGGCAGTAATGTTTTTCTGAGTAAGGTAGAGGAAGCCATTGAGGCAATTAAAGCTGAGACAGAAATGCACGTTCTCTGGTTTGTTGCAAGTTCGACAGCTGTACTAAGTAACTGCCGTTTTTTCGACAAGGACTTTTTTTTCGATCATATAGGCAAAATACAACATATGGATAATACAACTGGCATGGACCACGGTCAAGAGAGCTGAGGCAGAGAGTGTAAGGTTCGAGACCAGGTCCAGGCAGAGACAGGAAAGGTAATCCGCCCGAAAGGTTTGAGGGCAAAAAAAGGTAATGACTTTAAAAAAAAAAAAAACGCCTGTCTGGGAGGATGTAGTTTTACTTAAAAAATGGGCATCAGATAAATACAGATGAATGGGTGTTGGATATTCTAAGAAAAGGGCATGAAAGAGTCCAATTAATGAAGAAAAAAGCTATTAAAAGGGTGCTGACAAAATAAGTGTACAAGAAGATTATTTCTCATATTAAAGAAATCTGGAGAGTGACGTCCAATACTGGATTTGAGAGATCTAAACCAGTATTGAAAGACAAATGTTAGTCATGGCCACGTTACAGGCAATACTTCTATTTATAAAGACATTTTATTTTCTGAGCTCGTAGACTTGGAGGATGCATATTTCAGTATACCGATTCACAGAAAATATCTCCGTTTTCTGGTGGCATGACAGCCTATAAATTCAAATCCCATCCTTTTGATCTGAGACCAGCTTCTCGAAAATTTACAAAATGCATGACTCCAGTCGCAGTGTTTAAAAGGAGGAGGGGTTGGTGTATCCATACCTGGACGATTGGCTTGTAAAAGCAAGTACATTGAGAAGGAGCAGAGATAACAAAGATTTCGCAGAAAGTACTTATGCATTTGGGCCTTGCACTAAATGCGAAGAGTTGAAAGTGGAACCAAGTCAGAATTTGGTGCGTGTAGGAGCAAGATTGAGAAATACGAAGGGGATGGTATTTACCTTCACAGGACAGAGGCTGAAAGCTGATGCAGCAGGTGAGAAACCTGATGGGGGAAAGAAAGGGTGAGAAAATCCGATGAAGGTAGTGTTTGGGACCGTGTCTTCATGTATACTTTTGATACCTCAATGTTCTTTTCCGATGAGAGTAATTCAGGAGGAGTTTAACAGGCAATTTCAACAGAATTATGGAGACTGGGATGATAGATTTCCAAATAACTCAAATTATGAAAGAAGCTGTTCTCTGGTGGATGCAGAACAAAAATATTTTCGAATGACAGTCTACAGATGCAAAATCTGCAGAAATACCGACTACAGATACTTCCATTATAGGTTGGGGAGCACATCTAGACAACACGATTTTTCATTGTGTGCGGTTCGAGGAGGAATAGGTTACACATAAATGTATTGGAGCTGAGAGTTGGGTAGCCCGCGTTAAGTCTCAGCATCTAGCAAAGAATGACAATTATTTATGAGAACAGATAATATGACCAGAATGCACTACATACAGAAACGCGGAGGCACAAGGTCATTGGTTCTTTCAAGAGAAGCACAGAAAATATGAAGATGGGCCATTCCTAACGAAGTATCTTTGATGGTGTAGCAGGTTCCAGTATTGGAAAGTGAACAGGCAGATCTTTTGCGCAGACAGCGCGTGGATACTCTCGAATTGGAAATAAACTCAAAGCAATTAGATAAAATATTTCAAAGGTGGGTAAAGCCCGAGTGAGTGATGTTTGCCACGAACCAGAACCGCAAATGCAGGCGGCTTGCAGGCAAATGGATTTCCCAGGTACATAAGGGCAATGTATTTTCAATAGATTAGAATGAGAAGTTTGTTTATGCGCTTCCTCCAATACTATTGATTGCAAGGGTATTGTTCAATATGAGGAGAGAAAGTTGCAGGGCAATTGGTGTGCAGACCTATTTGAGTGGTTTGGGCAAGCCAGTGGCGTTCAAACTGGATGAAACAAGTAAAGTTGTTTCATTATAGTCTGAAGTCGCTATTGTTATATTCCTGGGATAGGCCCATGTAGCGAAGCAGTTTATTTCTGAAATTGTCCTAGTTATCAGCAGTGACCTTTTGCACATATTTGTGTGCGCGACAATGTTGTCTTAGTTTGCTGAAAGTAAACTTGTTTACATAGCTAGCTTCGCACAACATAATCACAGTGCCCTGAACATAATCTCTTCCTCCACTATGTACAAATGTAATCTTTCTTCAACCATGGGGCAACATGGCTGTCTACATATCCATAACATCACTAATCTATATGCACATCGCAAAGCTGCTTTCTATTATAAAAGATGAGCACACTGATAAATTAGTAGAGGAGGCACTTCAGCTGACGCAGAGGGTCCCTGTATGCTGAGACTTCACCCCGCAGTGGTCTAATATCTCGTGAGGGGTGTCCAGTTTGTGAGCAAGACTGGGGTCCTACATTCTGTCCCATTAATTAATGGGGTTAGATAGTCCCTTGGGGTAATTCTTGGCTTTACACCTGCACACACTCTAGGTACACTTAGAGTAGGATTTGCATAGTTGGAGTATGATTGATTACTGCCTTATTTTATATGTCTGCATTTATACACTGTTTTATCTGCATGGTAGAACTATATCTGATATTTACGCGTTTTGTGGTCGTAATCACTTTTATCTGCTTCTGTCTATTAATCATTGCAGCACATGTATTTTATACAAGGATAACGGTTCAATAAATATATTATTCATTCATTCATTAATTCAAAGGTTCAATAAATATATTGAAAAACATCCCACTGTGTATTATCTGTATACCTCTCCGAGAATAAGTGAGGACCCGTGATTGAGCGAAAGGTTCAGTACTGTTACCACGATCCCTGAGGGGTCAGATTTATCATGTTCAGTGGTTGCTAGAAACCATTCGCGCCCTGGTAAGGTTAGAGGGGTTACGGTGGCACTGTGTGCTAGCTGGTCTCTAGGCCAATATTTGCCTGTGGGGTGTCTGGACTCGGTCTGGACACCAAGCCATTAGTTTATGTTCTACAAATGCGCAGATTTTCCGGATTAGTAGGAGCTACACAATAGGCGCCACCAACTTTGGTTGGGTATTTATTTAACAGCCAACTGAGTAGTTCAGTCATGCTTTCTCAGAGACCCCTATTCACATTTTTAACCTAATGTGTCTGCAGTGGGAGGGAAATATATCTGTATCAGCTGAGAAGGTGTACCCAATGTATTGGCTGTAAGTTATTCAAGCTTGGAGGGTTAAGTGTCCCGCATTGTGCATACCATATCTCTATAATTATTTTTAAATACCTCTTCTTTGACAATGACTGAACATGCTAAGGACATTGAAGAGCAAATAGTTGCTCTAAATATTACAGAAAATTGCAGCCAGACAGTCACTATGAAATTACTACATAATGGCCTCCCAGCTATGGGTGGAGATGTTACCTTCGTGGTTATTGCACATAAAGCATTCAGAACAGATGTATTCCACTCTTGGGTTAAATTCACGCTTGCAGATGCACGCACACAGTTGTTTCACACTTACATTGAAGATGAACCTCCTGAAGAATATTTTTTATACGTTGATGTATAAAACCATTAACTTCCCAAGAGTATATGAATTGGTTTAAAGGCACCTTACCCCCATACCGTAGAAAATGTGAGACTCAGCCGGCTCAGTAGAGAAGGAGCGACCTGGCTGGTCTTCGCTTCTTATACACCGCATCCAGACATTGCTACTTTACCAGCAGCAGGTATGCGTATACTTTATAGAGATTTAGTAAAAATTTACAGGAATCTTACACAATATATAATGAGAACACTAACGGTTCAACCTGCGAGGGTTGCACAACCTCAATTGGCTACTTGCAGCTATCAGTCAATTTTTCCCATAACAGCTGAATGCCGTTATGGGAAAAATTCCCACCAGTCGGGAGCAAACTCCATTCTGGGTAGCGCAGAAAACTGCTCGCTTGAAGCAATTTTTTCCAATACAGGCCCGCAGGAAAATTACTGAATATTAATAATTTGCTTTCCCGATAGAAGACTGTGCTACTTGGGGTACAATCTTCGCTGCCGTTTATACCAGAAATCATGGTACCCCCTTCAATAGCAGTCATACCGGATGTACTAAAACAAATACAGAATGAGTACGGGCAGAGCATGCCCTGGATCTGTGGATGAAGCTAATAGGCAACATTGTCCAAGTTTCTGCAATTATGTTAAGACACATAAGAGGAGGCAGCAGCGGTGGCTATATGCTAACACCTAAGGGAATTGACCCCTGCATAGCAGTAGCGAGGATTGCCTAAGATTATCGAGGACACATGCTTCACTAGGTAGAGATAATCTGGGAGTCAGACCTGAGAAACCAATAGTTAAGGGCAATCCTGAAAAGGATAACTCTAAGCAAACACCCCATTCTTCCAAGAAGAAATGAGATAACAAACAAAAAAATAAACAAAATAAAACAGTCGACAGAATGGGTCTCCTCAGCAGGAACACACCGAGAGTAAATGCAATTTAATAAACAGTGACAGTATTAGGAAGCCTGACTGGTATCAGGATACTGATGCACGTTCCTCTCTTTCCTTTCAGGAGTCATCTGATAAACGTTTGGAGAGAGACAGGCGGTCAGAGCACAGATAGGAAGAGCGAGTCAAGCCGAAAATTGCACTTTGGGATAAATCATCAAACAGGAAGACAAACAAAAGAGGGCTAAACCTCAATTTAAAAAGAAGGTAGCTGGGATTAAAATTAGAAATGTTCAGGCTACTGAGTACTCTGCTTCTGAATGGGGAATGGTCAGCAATGATGCTGGACAGCGCAGCAGAAGTCACAATAGCTTGCCAGAACCTGATGGATTATCTGGTGGCAGTAGCACTGAGTGAGCATATCACGGTGGAAACACCTGATACAAGGGTAAGTGTCCCACATCTTTTATATGAAATAACGCTCCAAATGGAGGGGGGCATGCCCAGACAAGTGAAGGGTCCCTTTTGGGAGAAATTGACATATGGTTATGGCATTCTTTTGGCTGAAAAAGATTGGCCACCTGAGTTAGTAATGGAGTGCCCAATGAGGGGTCTGGGGGGCGGAGGAGGGGGGAGGACATGTAAGTTTACCTGCCTTCTCCGTCCTCGTACCAGAATGAGTTAAAAATTCTTACTTGCTAGAGTGGGTGTTAGCTCCTGCACTTTGCCGAAATCCTGTTTGGTGGGATGAGTCACCTAATCACAAAATCCTATTTACATCCTTTTTTCAACCACAGAGACAATACCCAAAAAATGTGAAGCAAAGAAACAAGTCAGGGGGGTCCTATGGTGGAAAGTAGGATCCTTCTAGCATGGTTACCCACACTTTTTGCCTCGTGTTCCTCTGTTTTATGACTAGTCTGACTGGGATTCTGCTAATCCAGACCCCAGTCAATGTGCGTCTTCCCTAAATTTGACAATGCGAAGTACTTTGCTACCTCCAAAATTGACTACGGACCCTTGGAAGTCCCTTGTATATGGTACTAAGGTACCCAGGGCATTGGTACACCAGCGGTCTCGCATGCATTATTGCACCCATGAGACCACTCAAGCTGGGACTACAGGCCTGCCATTGTAGCCAGTGTAAGTTGGTGCAATCACCACTTGTGGCAGATATAAGTTTCCTTATATCCAAAGTCACTGCACTTAAAACCTATAAGTCACCATGGCAGGCTCTACAGTACATAGGACAAGGTGCTTGGTTGCAAGCGTGAAGGTGCTACTGCATTAGCAGGGCACCTCTACAACCCCCATAGTCGATTCTCCATGCTTTGTAAGTCCATTAGCTAATCGTAACGAACACAGAAGATGCTGAGGGTGTCATGAAGGAGCTTTCCTACCTCGATTCGACGGAATGGGCAAATATGTTGAATTCATATGGGAACTCAAATCCTGGCCCTCCCAAGCCACCAGCAACTCCAAGGCAGGACAAAAGCGAGGTCCCCTCAAGAAAAAGCATGGGCTACCGCCCTTGATATCCTTCAAAAGTCAGCAGACGCAATGTTCTACCAGGCTGATAAAATGGACATTCAAATCAGCCTTCTAAATACACTTGCCGTATATGTTGCAAAAATCGACAAAAGGATCTCAAATCTAAACAGCCTGATTAGACGGGCCCAGGAAACTGTAGATCACCCGCAGCAAGGATGTGATTGCTCACCAATAGTGGAGAAACTTTGTTCGCTTCCAGGCATAATGGAAAAGCTTGTAGCAGACTTAAAAGAAATAGCAAAAGCTACACCTATCTCTGGGAATGGCAGCGATCCAGATGCCGGTAATCCAAGCGAAGCTCGTCAATCCAAAACAGTTTCTAATTCAAGGCTAAGTGAGGAAAAAGCTGTCATCTCCCCACGACCTGAAGAGAATACGGTGCAAGGTGGCGGCACGAGAGGAAAGCAATCTCCCCAGGTCACTAGTAGAGTTAGTTCCACTCCTCTCTCCCCAATTGAACAAGAAGAGGAAAACCCTGCGGGAAAAGTCAAAAGACAGAGGAAGCGGAAAGGACGTAATAAAATGAGAAGGAGCAAACAAGTCCTAAACCTCTACCCGATGTTCAACAGCCTTAGACGTCCTGGTGTCTCCGGAGACGATGAGCAAGGAAATCCCTCTGACCCAGGAATAACAACGGAAGCACAACTAATTAACCAGGATTGTGACAAAAGGAAGAGCCTCATTTCCAGCTCGCCAACAGTAAAGAAACCACCAACGGTCCCCCCGGGAAAATGCTTGCTCATTGAAGCAAAAGAACAAAAAACCACTACCAACTCGGCTCCCCCTAACACACACATCACGCAGAATGAAACAGATGTGAATCATACTCCGAGTCTCGCGACAAGGCCGCCTGGAGGCCCCATTTTAAAGCAGGAAGATACAGTAAAGCGTGTCAACTACCAACAGGGCGCACTCCCAGCAAGTGAAAACTGGAACTTTGGTCAGGCAAACAATGAAAGGCCTGATACTGTGCGCAACGAGATCCCTTTTACGGTTCCTTCGATAAAAATTGCGCTATTGCCAATCATGGACAAAACAGAGGCAATTCCCAGGCCAAATAGCACAGTTCGGAGTGGGGACAACCTCTCTACCCTCTTCTATCCAGAATATAAGTCTAAAGGCAGCCATGATATCCTAAACCGGGGTAACATCTTAAAGCTGATACAAGCATCAGGTTTGTCAGACGAAATTACCACTCAAGACATAATATCGGTAGAATTCATTGCACCATGTCAAGGCCAATTAAACGAACCCACAAAGATCACCTGGAGAACCGCAGAGGCAATGAACAAAATTCTAGGGCAAATCGACACCTTCAAGCAATGGGGAATATTGATACAACCGGGCAGGGAAGAGGGCTATCCATACGTTCTACAGGGAAGCTGTGGTGTTGAACATAGAAGTGTAGGGAGGGGTACAGTTTACTCCATCCTCAGGGGTGCATGCAACAAAACTCCCACTTCTGTCCACCCAATGAGGAAAGCAAAAGAAGACGGGATCACAATAAATAGGAATCAGGACGAGGTGGGTTCATGGTCATGGCTGGCCGGCGCCCTGAATACAACCCGCCTTTTACGTTGACATCCCAGCAGGGTGGACTGCCACGAAAAGATTCCTTTAAAAATCTGTTCATGGAATATAAATGGCCTTACGAGCAAACTCAAGGACAACGCTACCATTTCCTACTTTCGGGGTTTCGACATACTCTTACTACAAGAGACATGGCTTACGGCACCGCAGCACCTAGAAGGCTTTAAAACCCACCATATTCCAGCGCACAAACTGAATCGTCCAGGAAGAGGGAGTGGCGGTCTTGCAGTCTATATATCGACAAAAAATGCAGTCACCTCCTGGGACCTGCCGGGCTCATCAAATCGCCTCCAATGTGTGGGAATCTCTCTTACTTTGAACAATGGCCAAAATTGGAGGTTAATCTTCATGAATGCCTACGTCCGCCCAAACACAGCATCCAGGAAATCCTTTGTAGACGAAGTAACAGCGTCAGTAGTAAGAGTGCAAACAGGTTTTCTAAACTCAGAAATCCTACTCACTGGTGACTTTAACATGTGGTTAATGTCAGTCCTCCAAAAAAATGAGGTCACTAAATCACATGATAGCATCTGGGTGATTCCACCACAAGCCAAGCCTGGTTGGCACAAGGACGATCCACATGGAAGTTCTCTACAAGGTAACCTTGAAAATCTGGGCTTAAGAGCCTTAAATGGGCGTTATCCTGCCGACAAGCCACCTCGATTCTCATATCTATCGAAAAAAGGCACTTCATTAATTGACTATACCTTCGTCAGCATCTCATTGCTCCACCAAGTAGCAGGATACTGTCTTGGAAACAGAACAGAAAGTGATCACTGCCCGCAAGAAATTATTCTGAGGACTTGCCTCACACAACACAAAAAGGTAAGGGACATGCCATCTGAGAGACTTACAATCAACCTCAAACGCATCAAATGCTCCTTTAAGGATCTTCAACTCATATCAGCAGAGGCCAAACAAATAATTGAGCGCCAAACGGGCCTGGACAATATATGTGCCAACTGGTCAACATTTGCTACCGAACTTACTGACAGATTCGCCAAACCAACAAAATACACAAGTCAAACTGATCAAAAGTATACGCCGCGCTCAAATTCTGAAATACTATCTGCAACAAGATCGATGAATCGCTTATGGCGGGCTTTAAAAGCTGATCCAATGGATCCCATTAAAATAATAAAATTGAGAGAGGCCCGTAACCACCTCAAGAAAGCGAAACGTGAACTACGCACAAGCCAATGGAACCTGTTTTGGGTCAAACTGCAGCATGACATTAAAACAAACAACTCTGCCAGGTTTTGGCGCACAATCAATAGCGCATCTGGGCGCACATCCAAAGTTGCTTCCTCGAGCATTCTTGAAATAGAGTGGGTTGAATTTCTCTTTTCCCACTTTACTGACCAGGAACTGCTCATTAACCATCCAAATCTCCCTCCCATGGACACATTATCACAAACAGAGATTGTCCTGGAACCTCTCCTGAACACTTCAAACTCCCTAAATAAGCTAGGTCATAAAATGACACCAACAAAAGAACGTCACTCGACCCAAAGCCACGTCAATTTTGCGACAGTCCAGAAGGACGAAATTGAAAAAATAATAAAAAAGGGACGCAAGGATGGCGCGCCTGGTCCAGGTGGAATTCCTCAAGCTCTGTTCAAGGAAGATGCAACTTTCTGGGCTGCGAAACTAAGCCCCCTTTTTAACACATGTCTGCAAAACAACACCATACCGCCCTCCTGGCGTGGATCCATCCTTGCACCAATCTTCAAAGGCGGGGACAAAAAATCCCCAGGGAATTACCGTCTCATCGCACTCATTGACAACGAAGCAAAGTATTTTGCGGGAGTGCTGCTCAACTCACTTAGGGCATGGGCTGATGAAAACTCTATAATTCCTCAGAATCAAACAGGTTTCACAATAAACACCGGTACCTCAGTCAACCTCATGACCCTATCATGCTTAATTGACCAAGCGAAATTCTGCTCTTGTTCACTTTATATGGGGTTTATTGACTACCAAGCGGCTTTTGACAATGTCAACAGAAGTAAACTCTGGCAGAAGCTGTCCAGACTCAACATTCCTGAGGCCCTTCTAAGAGCCATACAACTCCTACACCAGGACACATGGGTTAGAATTAAGATCGGGGACGGCTCAAGACTGTCTCGCCCGATTCCGACGGAAAAAGGCCTCAAACAGGGTTGTGTCTTGGCCCCGACACTTTTAAATCTATTCTTAGCTGACCTCCCTGAAGCCCTTAATAAGGTCAACTCCCACGCTCCCAAACTATCTGGCTTGCCGCTGACAAATCTACTATATGCAGATGATGTGGTACTGTTAAGTAAAACAAAGATCGGAATGCAAAGACTTCTGGATGCTACTTCCGACTACTCAAACGACAATGAGCTTCGAATCAACAGGAAGACGAAAATTTTAGCGGTGCACTCAAGGAAAGTTAAGAAACTGTCATGGGCTTTGAACAATGAAAGCATTGTCGAATCAAACTGCCAAAGGTACCTTGGAGTCACTTTCAACAACAACGGAAAATACAAATCCCACCTAGAAGAGCAAAAAAGGAAGGGTACGGCACTTGCTTATGCAATCGGACTAATTCAAAAGAAACTACAAGGCCCTACTCTTGCACCCACTCTACAAGTGGCTCAGGCAAAAATCATTCCTACCTTAACTTACGGCAGCGAAGCTTTAAAAGGATTGGACAGTGACCACCTGGATAAAATAATTACTAAGATCTACAGGTCTGTGTTCAACTTACCAAACCATACATCACCGGCACAAATTAGGTTGGAACTTGGCATCTGCAAACAACGATTGGCCAGAGCCATGTCTTTCCTCGTGTGCTGTCACAAATTGAGGTTATCAAAGGAGGGAAGTTTAGGATAGCATTTGTGGGCCAGCATTGATAACAACTCATGGCGAGCAGGACATGAATACTGGTCAAAAGGCTTAAAAACCCTGTGCCTAAATGACCTCTGGAACTTGCACGCAAGTCAGATGGAATTTAAAAGGCTAGCGAAAATCAGCACTAAACAATTATCAATAGTGGAAGACAAAGCCAGCCTTGCAAAAAGAAGCCATGGGTGGATGACCCTTCAATCTTATGTCTCGCTAATTCCACAGCCGTACCTTACTATATTGTTTAGTGCTCGGATGAAACTAAGTTTTTTAAAACTGAGACTGGGAGCTATTAACCTGTTGACTCATTGGCCAAAATGGAAAAGAGAACATGGAAAAGTTCAATGCCGACTTTGTGGGATGCAAAATGAAGACATCATACACATCATATGCCTATGCCCTCTACTATTGACAGAGAGACGGGCCCTACTCAAGCATCACTGGAATAGAAACATGATTAGAAGCTGTAGAGCAGCAGTTTTGGCCTGTTTCGACCCTAGGAACACTAAATTAAATTGTGCCCTAGTAAGATTCATGGAGCGCGCTGCAAAAAAACTTACCGAGCTGCCCAGAGTTTGCGACACCCCATTGGAATAATGCTGCCAAATTTTACTTGCTTTTGCTGGCTTTTAAGAATATGACTTTTTAAATGGAAGTTTCACTTGTTATCATCTATACATACTACTGACTTTTAATGAACTCAACATTCTAAATGCAATCTTGAACCCCTTAAATGTGTTGTACTTGCAATGGTTTATTTTTAAATCACGCAATAAAGTTTATTATTATTATTATCATTAGCTATTCTAGTCCGTCTAGACACCAAGCCCTTAGATATGTTGTTCAACAAAGGGGTAGATTCTATGGATTAGTAGTACTACAGGACACTACACCTGATGTCATGGTTCATCATGACTTAGAGTTTGGGCATTTGAATTTACCCGAGTACTGCTGAGGGCCATTAAATAAGGCAGGGGCACAGTCGACAGTCAAAACATATAATTTGAAATTATGGCTGTTTGTGCTGCTAACACGTGTAAAAGGACTGGAGCCGCATGAGTTTTTACCATATCTGTTGCATTTGGCCAAATCTAGATTATTTGGTTTAGTAAATGTGCATCTTGCAGCAATTTGAAGATTGCTTAGAACGCCAAGTAGAATATCTTTATAGTCACAAAGAATAATTAAGGAATTTATTAAAGGTCGATTCAGAGAATTTTTACCAGTACATCAGTTGGTGTCTGAATGGGAATTGAACAAAGTGTTAGCATGTTTGATGAATGGCCTGTTTGAGCCAATTCACAAGGCAACATCAAAGCATCTGACGTGGAAGCTTGCATTTCTGTTTGCCATAACATCAGCAAGGAGAGTTGGTGAGTTACTGGCATTAAGAAAGCTGTTTCTAGATTTTACAAATAAATATGTGACCAGGACAAATCCAGAATTTATACCAAATGTACCAACCACTTTTCATTTAAAACAAAAGATAACATTGCAAAAGGTTTTTGCGAAGCCAGTAACAGCAGCTGAAAGGGTGTTGCATAGATTGGACATTAGAAGATGTCTGAAATTTTATTTACATGCTACTAAGGATATTCGAAAGACAGGTCAATTGTTTGCTTATGATTTAGGAACCAGATGTAAAGCAGTATCTGAAAGAGACACGTTAGTGATAGATTCCTTACATTAGAATATCCCCAGGTGTCAGACTGGATCTGGAAAATTTTGCGTAGCAATACCCCTGCGCGCCGGCAGGCGTCGTCCGCGGCTCTGCGTCCGTCGTCGGCGTCGTTAGCGCCGGAATGACATCGTTGGAGTACTTAGACGCCGCCCATGCGCGCTGACGTCAGTTCTTTTTACCGCGCCAGCTAGCGCAGATCCGGAGAAGCTCTACCCCTTAGTCATTTTTTGACTAAACTTTTTTGATCTTTTGATCATTTCTCTACTCGAGTCTTTGACTCCGGTGCCAGTAGGGATGCCCGGGTTTAAACCCTATAATACCACCTAACAAGCGGTTCAGGTAAAAAATTCTGATTTAGACCATCAGACTTTGGAAAAAAGAATTATACAAAGAAGGAGCCTATACAAACAATTAAACAGTTTTACAAAAACACATAATTTATTAAGCATATAATTATTAAAAGGTTCAGAACGGAACCAGAACGCTCAAAGGGGGACAGTTGGCAAAACAAAAACAAACAATTCACATGCCAAACAAGTGGCTAACAGACGTTCTATATACAAAAAGGAACAACCAATACAAAATGATGTGTCCTTCACAAATTATGGCCACAAAAAGCGTCGACGGCGTTTCAACCGCTAGATGAATGTGTGGTCATCATCAGGACAGAAGTTCATTTGAGCGTTTGAATTTCTCTATAGAGAAAAATTATTATATATATATTTTTTTTCACAACAAGTTTTATTGAGAGGTACAGCAATAGTAAAGACATGGCTCTCCACAGTCAGGAGATCACCACCAAGCATCATGTCACATTTTACCACGAGTACAAAGTCAAATCGATAAAGCAGAGGAACACCTGAAAACCCCCCCTCCTTCCCTCCTCCACCCACCAACCCCAGCCTCCCAACCGCCCTTCTACCCACCCCTTATCCCTCCCTAACCCCATGCACGTGAGTATAGAAAACAGTCAGTGCTTGGTCGTAGTGTGCTAGGTATGACACACTTCTTAGGCCCATTAAGCGACCTCTACCCGTAGTTCCTCCTCTAGTTCAGCGGGGGGGTCCAATATCAACCCTCTATACTCCGCCCATCGCTTCCATATCTTAAAATGTTTACGGGGGCAACCTCTGGCCTCAAATACAGGTCGCTCCAGTCCCATGCAGTAGTCCAGCCCAGCCTTCCATGCACACAGGGGGGGGGCTCGCTCTCCCTTCCATGCGCGGGCCAGGTCCCTCTTGGCAACAACAAGCCCCAGCAACAACAAGTGACGTTTGTAAATGTTGCCACCTATACCCTCCAAAACATGGAGCAAGCCTAATCGAGGGGTACGGGGTAGATCCCTTCCCAATACTTCAGATAAACAACTCCACACGCCCCTCCAGAATCTGACCAGCCCAGTACACGACCACACCGTATGCAGCAGCGTACCCGTTGCAGCCCCACAGCGCAGACACTCCGGAGACCCAATCAGTCCCGCCTTCCACAACCGCTCCCTGGTGTAATAGGCCCTGTGTAAGTACTTAAATTGGATCAGTCTAAGTCGTATTGCAATGGCAGCCCCTCGTGGGGACTCCAGGGCCTCCCTCCAATCATCCTCATCCAGGGGACCCACATCCTTTTCCCAGGCTGCCTTGAGGGGAAGCAGAGTGGCGGAGCAGTGTGTGACCAGTGTTTGATAGATTCGGGACACCTTCTTATATCCAAGGTCTCCCATGAAGACTTTCGCTTCAATTGGGCTAAATTCGGGGAGTAACTCCATGCCTGCGATGCTGGGGGCTAGTGCATGGCGGAACTGAAGGTACCGAAAGAACTGGGTCTTGGGCATGTGGAATTCCGTGCTGAGTTCCTGGAATGATTTGAGGGTGACCCCAGTCAGCACCTGTCCCAAGGACGAGATCCCAATGGCGTCTCAGCCGTCAAACCCCTCCAGCGTGGCCAGTGCGGGAAGCCGCCCATTCCTCCACAACGGAGTCTCCGCCGTCAGTCTACCCCACCAGCCCATTCGGCGCAGCGCCTGTCGCCATACAACAAACACAACGCGCGTGACACATGGCAATGTCCGTCGCAGCCTAGCCGAGTACAGGATCGTGTGGAGAGTATTGTCGCCCATCAGTGAGCGCTCCAGAGCATATGCCGGGTCTCCCCTGTCACCATACCACCATTCATTAAGTACCAATAGCTGGGAGGCCTGATAATAGGATAACAGGTCCGACGTGGCCAGACCACCACAGTACGTGGACAGGAAGCATGTCCGCAGCGCCACTCTGGCGGCACCCCCGGCCCACAGGAAGCGACCCAAAACGGAGTTGACCTGCCGAAACCACTGGGGGGCAATTAGGTGCGGGTAACTCTGCAACTGATACAACAGGCGCGGGAGTGCTACCATTTTAAAAATCGCTGACCTCCTGAAAATAGTCAGGGGCATCCGGGACCATGTTTTCACGTCCGCCTGGACCCTCTCCCACACAGGCACTATGTTGCGCTCCCAGGCAATATCCACGGATTCTGAGAGAAACACTCCTAGGTATTTCAAACCCCCGGTCGCCACCTGCAGCGCTGATGCCCAGGGGTCCGCCACCATCCCGCCACCCAGCACCCACAAAGTGGACTTACGGGGTTCAAACATAGGCCCGATACCTCCCCGAAAATGCGCATAATTTCCAAAACTCGGGGCCCTGACCTGCGGAGATCAGTAAGAAAGAAGAGAACGTCGTCTGCATATAATGCAATTCTATCTGTGGGGCCCTCACTCCACTCAAAGCCCCGCATCTGCGCGTCTATGCGCACCCAAGTGGCCAGAGGCTCCATAGCCAGGGCAAATAGGTACGGGGAGAGGGGACTCCCCTGTCGGGTACCCCTACCAATCGGAAACCTTCCCGAGACCGCCCCTGAGACACGCACCGACGCAGAGATATCGGTATAGAGTAACTTAACGTAGGAAAGAAACACCGGGCCCAAATTGAGACGAGGCAGGAGTGCAAATAGGTACGCCAAACTAACCGAGTCAAAAGCTCTATCAATATCTACCAATAGCAGAGCCGCACGCTCCCCCTTGGCCCCCATGGCAGCAACTGCTGCCTGTGCCCGTCGAATGTTGTGCCGCGTCGCCCTGCGCGGCATGAATCCTGCCTGGTCCGGATGGACCAGGTCTGTCACATACGGGAGCAGGCGGTTCGCCAATGCCTTCGCCAGTATTTTAGCTTCGATGTTGAGCAGGGAGATTGGGCGATAGGAGTCATGTCTGTCAGGGGGTCTGCCCGGCTTCTGAAATACCACAACCTCGGCATGGCGCCAGTCAGATGGTAGTCTGCCCTGTGTTCTTGCCACCTCTAGTGCACTGCGGTAATGGGCACCCAATTGGAGCTGAAATTTCCTATAGAATTCACTCGGAAAACCACTCGGCCCTGGCGCCTTACCCGTGTTGAGCTGTCCCAATGCGTCTCCTAATTCTTCCGCCGTGAGGGGAAGGTCTAATAACGTCCTGGTCTCATCCGAGACCGCCCTCGGAGGTAAGTCATCAATAAATTTAGCGACCTCATCTGCTGATAGACAATCCCGCGGAGCATATTGCGCTGTGAAGTAGCTAGCAAAACTCATCGCCAGTTCCGTCGGGTCAGTAATCGCCACTCCGTCCACAGCTGTGAGGCCCGGCAACGTGATCGGTTGGAACGTACGTTGACATAGCCTGTGGAGCATTGTGCAGGACTTATCCCCCCACTGATAGACTCTGCTCCGCGTAGCCAGCCACGCTTGCTTAGCCTCATCCAGTAACACAGACGCATAAGACTGTTGTGCCTGCAGGAGCAACCGCACCCCGATCTCATCTCCCCCTCCCCGGCATCGCAGTTCTAGGGTTTCCACCAGCGTGGCTGCTTCAGTAACCGCCTCACTGCGTCGTCGATGGGCCGCCGCGCACCATGCAATGTCCACTCCCCGTATGGTGGGCTTCATGGCCTCCCAGGCTACAACTGCGTCTGTCACCCACTAGGTTTTCCTGCCAGTAATGGGCAATCGCACTCCGTAAATGTTGGATATAATCAGGCTGCTGCAGGTGCCACGAGGACATCCTCCACCGGAACGGCTGTCGTTTCTTAGACAGTTCAACCCTGACCGCCACAGGGGAGTGGTCAGACAGCCCTCTCGGCAATATCCCTGCCTCCCGCACTCTGTCTAGATACTCACTGGGCACAAACACATGATCCAGTCGCGAGAAGGAGCCATGCACCGCAGATACATACGTGTACTCGCGGACCTTGGGATGCATATGGCGCCACACATCCACCCAGCCCATTCCCTCCACCAGCGCACTCAATCTGGAAGGAGGGGCAGCTGTCAACATCCCCCGTAATCTCTGGCGGTCCATACAGGCATCCATCACCTCATTCCAGTCACCCCCCACCACAGCCAAGGACTCTGGGATGTCTTCCCATACCGCAAACAGCCTCTCAGATAAAGACCACTGCAAAGGAGGAGGGGCATAAACACTCCCAAACACCACTGGCTCAGTGCCCACCATCCCTTTAATAAAAATTTAGCGACCCTGTGGATCTACCCACTGTCTCTCGTGGATGTAGGCCAATCTGCGATGCACCAAGATAGCAACTCCTCTGGACCCCCTAGAGAACCCAGCATGAAACACCTGTTGATAGCCAAACCTCTGCAGGCTAAGCACCTTCGTACCCATCATGTGCGTTTCTTGTAGCAATAGCACGTCTGCAGCCTCCCTCTTCCCCCACCGCAGAATTGCCCCCCGTTTGATCTTGTCGAGCATCCCCCTTACATTCCAGGTTACCACACGCATAGACTCACCGGGGAGCCCTGGAGGTACATCAGCCAGCATCGAGGAGAACTATCCAAGCAGGCCCTCTGCGCCACACCCACGCACTCAGCACCAACATCAGGAAATCAGAAATACTCACGTGCAACCCCCCCCACCCATCCCTGGTCCCCCCTACAACAACTGCCCCCCCGCCCCCCTCAACCCAAGTCAACCCCCACTCCACCCCTCCGTCCCCCCCTGTCCCCCAAGCCCCCCACCCCTATACCTCATAGAACTCTGAAGTACCTGTCGCGGCATGGGCAACCTCGGACCCACAACAGAGGATCCAAGGCCAACCATACCAATGGATCCCAACACCCCTGAGAACAGTAGAAACACCCCCCCCCCAGTCAACTCCCACCCTAGAAGAAGGCTGGTAGCCCCTATAGAGTAGCCACCCGAACCCTTTCCGCAATCCCACACATGCTTAAGACATTCTTTAGAATCAGCAATACAGACAGTGTTCGCTCCTCCAAGCTATAGGACTCGGCCATTCGACTCTACTCAGCCGGAGCCCGTGGCATCAACAGACAAACACTGTTCTCCCCAGGCCTCAGTGATCTTGTCCGGATTGATCGGAGTCCACAGTCCCACTATCTTGCGTCCCACTGACGGATTTGGATCGCTTCCGCGATCTGGACATCCGGTTCCTTCCGCTCTGGACAGGTCGGTCTCCCCGTTCCCGCGACGACTCTCTCGAATGGCCTGGGTTCAGTCCCGGTTGGGCATGCGGCCTGATCCGCACCGCCTCGTCCGTCCACTTAAAGACATCCCCTGGGGTATCAAAGAAGTGTGTCCGCGACTGGAAGACCACCCGCAGGCGGGCCGGATACAGCAGGGAATACTGGATTTTCAGACCGCGCAGTTTCGCCTTGGCGGCAATAAAGGAATGTCTTTGCTGCTGCACTAGCCTGGTATAATCCGGAAATATCATTATCTTCTGATTTTCAAAGGAAATGGAGTCCCTGGTCCTTGCCTCCCGTAGGATAGCGTCTCTATCATGATAATTCAAAAGTCTAGCTATCACTGGTCTGGGCCGCTCACCCTCCGGTGGCCTTTGTGTTAGGGCCCGATGAGCTCGTTCTATTACAAAGCAGTTGGATAGAACCCCCGGGGGCAGCCAGCTCTCCAGCCACTGGGACAGAAACCGCTCCATATTCCCTTTGTCACACCTCTCCGGAAAACCAACAAAGCGAAGGTTGTTCCTGCGCGCGCGCCCTTCGGCATCCTCCACACGGAGCGCAAGGCCCCGTTGAATGTTTTCCATCGCCGCCATTTTCTGCTTCAGGGTCCCTACATCGTCTTCCACCACCGAAATCCTGGATTCCGTCTCTGTGATTCGGGCCACAGCATTCCGCAGGTCCTGACGCAGCAGGGTCACATCCGCACCCACTGCCCCAATTTTGGCATCTAGCATATCCCGTGACTGGGTGATCGCTGCCATAAGCGCCGCATTGTCCGGTCCTGCTCCATGCCCTCCTCCAGATGGCCCTGGCCCCCCACTGGGTCCCGTGAATTTATCAATGGGCCCCTGCTTGGATGGACCGCCGCCACCCCTGGTCATAATTGCAGTCAACCTTGGGGCCGCTATGTTATGAGCGCAGGCACTAGCACGGATACCTCACACCTTCAATCCAATGCAGCTCTTCTGCCCTCGGGCGTGGACGACCCTCACACAACTATCACTGTTGATCGGGTCGGTCAGGACCAGCGCTCGCACCACTGGCAAGTCACAATCAGGTCCCTGGTCAGCACCCACCTCGCGGCGGCCTCAGTTCTCCGCAGTCTCGTGGTCAACTTGCTTTCGGGCCTCTGCCCTAGGCCGTCGGGCACAGCGACCCCACACTCCCCAGTAGTTGTCCTCCTTGCTGCCTTAAATGCTGATATTTGGGCCCCAGAAGAGTCACTCACTGTGTATAATCCACCACCAGGCTGCGCACAATCTGTAAGGGGAAATGTAGCAGCGCTCCACCCAGTTCACCGGAGCAAGTCACACACCAGGGGTCCCAGGGTCCCCGGCCCACTCACGAGCCCTCCGGCCAGGAGGCACCAAAATCAAGGTCCCGGCCTCTCTGGTTAGGACTAGGCCTCAAATCACCGCCGTCCAGGTATCCGCATCAAGTGGCCCAGGAGCGTCGCTTATGGTACCGGACAGCTCCCAGCCCCGTCCGCTGCCCTTGTCCCACCAGCGGTCTGCAGGTCAGGGCCAAGGCCGGCCACAGGCGCCTCCACCAAAACTCAAGGCCCCGGCTGCGCCGAGGCGACGTAGGCCACTGCTCTCCTCGGGCGTCTTCCGTGCTCCAATCTCCACCGCAGCCACCAGCGAGACAACTGGGGGCCAGTCCGCTGCTCCACCACCTCCAAGAGACTCCGGGCCCAGACCAATGTTCAGCGCGATCAGCCCACTAACAAGCCCTCCCTGTCAGGGGACGCCAAAATCCAGGTCCCGGCCTCGCTGTTCGGGACTAGGCCTCAAATCGCCACCGGCTGGTCAGTCGCATCAAACGGCCCAGGAGCGCCGCTTACGGTACCGGACAGCTCCCAGCACCTTCCGCTACACTTGTCTCACCAGCGGTCTGTAGTATGGGGCCAGGGCCGGCCCATTCACAAGCTCTCCGGCCGGAGCCGCCAAAATCGAGGTCCCGGCTTCGCTGGTCAGGACCAGGCCGTAGAGCACCACCGGCGGTTCCGCTGTGCCAAACGGCCGAGATGCGCCGATTTCAGTGTCGGAGAACTCTCTGCCCCTTCCGCTACACCTGTCCCACAAGTGGTCCGCGATTCGGGTCCAGGGGCCAGGATAATCAGCCGGATATGTGTCGGGCCGGCGGGAGCTCTAGCAAGCTGCAACCGCCATAGTCGCCCGCTAAGCCACGCCCCCATTATATATATTTTTTAATTAATTTACATTACATAGATATGATAGGCTTCTTCAGAGGAAAAAACTGGGGAAGGAAAGAAAGGGGAAAGAAAAAAAAAAACCTGTGTGGCTAGTCAAGGCAAGAAAATAGAGAAAGCTACCACCACACTGCTCGTGAATACATTAACCACCTAAATAATTATAAAAGGAAAACATATATTAACCGTGGAGTAAAACAAGACAGTTGTGATTACAATGGCGAGTAGATGAAAATATCAGTTCTGTAAAAGAAATGAATATGCAAATTGGAAACATGCTACTAATGCAATGGGACCCAATTGAGGTACCCAGCTGAACCTAAAACTTACTTCAAGTGATCAAGCATGGAGGTAGTCCAATATTTTATTTCAGGCGTATGAATACTGCCTTCCAATGTCACCATTACAGTTTGATCCGGTGAATGGTCTCTAAGTCACACATCACCGTTATGCCCAATAAATCTGCTGTAAAAACAAAATATGTGCCATATATGACCTAGAAAACCCACATATAGAAAATAACCAAATAGTGGTTATACATTGCTCAATCAGTAAACTGGAATTAAAAGGGGATAAATCCTTTGTGGTAACTCACTTCAGCACAAAATGCTGCCACATAGAAAATGCGTCAACAACAGAGGGGACGCATTTGGTCAGTCTGTTATAAGGCAACCCAAATAGTGTCACTATTGTTAAACAATTGGATTACGGCAATTAACCTCAACAGTGCTACACTCGATACGAGCATATCACAGAAAAAGGGGACCCTTGTTCCATGTTCTTAACTAAATAGAGGGAGTTTCAGCACAAATAGGGACATTAGCCAGACTAAACCACGTTCGTCCCTAGAGCTGGATAATTTACAATCAGCCATTATATAGAAAATATGTGAAGAAAAGCCCTATGGTAATAAACATATACAATGTGTCAACCCCGCCGGGGACGCGTGTTTGTATATACTAAAGTTACAGTATATTCTGCTATACACTCAATACTTATTGCTCGGCAGAAACCACTTAGCCTGTTCCAAGTGCGACCGACTAATGTCGGTTACCGACCCCCATCGCCGGTGCCTCAAGTGTTTAGGCCTCGACCCTGACAACCGCACCTGCTCCGACTGCCGGGCCCTGACGTCTAAAGCTAGGCAGGAGCGGTCCCGCAGGCGACTTGAGCTCCGGCAGTCGACCCCGCGCCGCTCCAGGTCCCGGTCCCACAGGAGGTCGAGGGACCGGTCGCGGGGTCGGAGTCCTCTCAGCTCCGGGAGTGGAAATCGGTCGTCAGGATCCAAGTCCTCCGGTAAGAGGCATGAGAGGTCGGAGAAACGTCATCGTTCCTCCGACCCACCCACCCAGACGCTCGCGCGATGCGGCCGGGGGTTCGGGTGACACCACCCACGCGGCTCCGACGGAGTCGTGGACGTCGCCGCCTGTCCCACACCTTCGGGTCCCTGGGCATGATGCGACGCCAGAGGAGGTCGAGCGGTACCTTATGGCCATGAGGTCCCTCCCTCCTCGGCCGGGTTCCGTGGCGCCTCCGGGCCCAACAGCCCCGGCTGGAGGGCCTAGCGGGTCGGGTGCTTCGGCCCCGGCGCCGCCGGCGACTTCGGTCCCGGCGCCACAGGCCCTCACTGGACCCGCATCTGGATCTGGGTCGTCGCCGGTCGACCTCACGACCTCACCGGCGCCGGCCCTGCGGGTGTCGACCCCGGCGCCCACTATGGACGCCGTCCACGATCCTACCCTCGGTCCGGTTCTGGCACCGTAGCGGCGCTGGGCGCCGCTCTCGACAGCCTTTGGAGATTTCTATTTCCACGAACCGGCCCCGTCTGTTGACCCTGATCTGCAGGAGATGGGTGACTAGGGTGATTGGGAGGGGTCTGTGGACCCTCTGGCACAAGAATGCCAGTCTCAACAGGACTGGACATATGAGCTTGGGGAGGCCAGTGGACTTGACACTTCGCCAGACACTGGATTTGTCTCCCCTGCCACTTTGGCTACGGAGGAGGGGGCTGCTTACAGTGTAGTGTTGACGCGGGCGGCCAAGGCCTTACACCTTGAGCTCCCCCTCTGCGGCTGTGAGGACTAACCTCCTCACTGAGGTCCTTAAACAGCAGGCAAGCTCCACTGAGGCTCTGCTGCCGTTTAATGAGGCCTTGTGTGACGTTCTTGTGAGCACTTGGTCCAAGCCCGCCACAGGTCCGCCTGTGGATAGGAACGTGGCCTGACGCTACCGCCCGGCCCCTGGCGACCCTTGCTTTTTGTCCACCCATCCCACCCCCGAGAGCCTGGTCATCCAGGCCTCCACTTCCCAGACCGCATTCCCGGCGGCTTCGCCCGATCGGGAATCCAAGAGGTATGAACAATTCGGGAAGAAAGTGTTCTCGTCCCTGAGTTTGGGACTGCGGTCAGTCAATACCGCATGCCTCCTGGGCCGCTACACCCACACCCTGTGGGACACGGTCGCGGACGTACTGCCACAATGTCCGGAGGAGGTCCGGGCAAAACTCATCCAAGCCCTTGCGGAGGGTCGAGATGCAGGGCGATATTCCATCCGGTGTGGGCTGGATACCACGGACTCACTGGGCAGGGCGATGCCAGTAAGTGGTACTGTGGGCAGTGGAGATGGCGGCTTATTAGGTGGAGCGACAGATGGGTCTCTTGGTAGATACTGGTGTCCCAGGCTCTGAATATGGCCGGATTCTAGGAATTAGAGGATAGAATGGGGGTTGTTGCAGCTCAGAACCTGATAAATCAGCATTTCTGAGTATAGTCACCATTGACTGATTTTCAAAGTATGCCCGTTATGCCCATTTTGAGGTAGCAATGAAGGTTCTTTTTTGTTGGTAGAGGCTGCCAAAAGCCTTCTCTTCATCATTAGAATTAGTTATGACATCTTTACATTGTAAACCAATTGATAGTTTACCTATAGTTTCCTTAAAGAGCAGTCACTAGAAAAGGCTGTAAGTCAAAATGAGGGCAGTCCTGCAAATATCCTACACCATCATCTACCGTTCTTGAAAAGGAGTACTGCAAGTGACTATCTGGAGAATGAGATCACAGGTAATATATACCAATAACTTTATGGTGAATATGTTGAAGAAATAGGCAAAGTGGTGAAGGCTAAAAATAGGGTGACAACTATGTGTGAAGTAGTCGATGATTAAAAAAATAAACAAAGGATGTAGCAAAAACCAATGTTGACACTGGAACTGTCGTTGATAAAACTAGAACGCCTGTTGACTATGTAGTTGATGGACAGGCTGTCACTTGAAACATTACCGCACAATTCATTGGACAGGCCGGCCTTTTCGATTTTAGCTTTTGTCAACAGTGAACCAGCTCCCAGAATACCTGAAGAGGGCGAAGTGAGTTTCTTGTGAATAGCTGACTTCAACAGTAACTGTCTCTTTTAACACCATTATAGTCGTTTTTGTGTTGCTGTAGATTGACCGCTCTTTATGGAGTGACTTTGACACTGTAGAGATTTATTAGTGATAGCTGGATCTCGTTTGCCTCGTGCAGAATTTGGGTTTGAGATGTAATGTTTAGTTGTATGGGCATGTTTATGAAGTCTTTGTCTTCTGATCAAATGTTGAAATTCCAAAGTCCCTTTTTACTTCGGCTGCGCCAGACTGGCTGGAGGGGTTCTGCTTTGATCCTGAAGCAGCACCCAGGCTTAAGCTCCTGTTTTTTTTTTTTTCAGTTTGTGAGATTTTGCAAAACCTTGAATTTGGGTCTTGGTGCAAACTGGTGATCCATAGGTCATCCATTCCTCTAGATCTTCATTTCTACATACTTGATCCATCTTTTGAGTAGTGAGTTAATCTACGAATTGCTATCCATGGCAGGCCAATTATTAAGTTCCATTAAATGGGGAAAAATGTAGAAAAAACTGGTTTGAGGAACAAATCCTTATCCTGAAAAAGTGACTGGAGCAGGGCTCCAGAGAATTCCATTCACTTTGAAGTGCGGCAGTTGGAACATTGGTGGGAAGTTGAGATGGATGTATGCCTCGGATTAATTTGCTCATAAAATGAGGTTGATTGGCTGTATGTAGTCTATGGTTTTGCCTATGTTCTGTATACAGGTACCCTGCCATAGTACTTTGGCTAACAAGTGTTCCCAACCTGACTGAGAAGCATTCAAGCATGTGAAATTACAGAAGAATCTATGTTTTATGACATTTATTATTTGTTACATTTGTATAAGCACGTTTCTCCACTTGTTATTAATTTATCTACTCCAAAACAAAGATAATGTAACCCTTCTGAACTAAGTTATCATTTGCTAATTTTTGCAAAATAACTGATGGATCCACTCCAGCCCCCCCCCCCGCCCCCCCCTCCTGCTCACCCTCCTCCCCTGCAATAGATTATTGGCAGCTCCTACACGGTTATCACAGACGATAAAAAGATCTTTCTGTCTTGTTACTAGAATAACATCAAGCTCACATAATGTATTAATTATAATCTGCTATAGTTTATTTTCTTGATGGTTACTTTTTAACCGCATTTTCCTCACTTTGATTCTCTGGGTGGCAGACTTCGTCTGGAAGTTTTTCTTGGCAGCGCTCCTTGCGCTGCTATGTGACACTGTGCCACTCAGTGTTGACTTAGTTCCTCCCCAGAAGTGAAGAAGTGTTCAATACAATGTCTCCACCTGAAACTACAGGGTTCAAACTAGGTTGTGACTGTTGAAAACAGATGTCTGTAATGGATCTGCATGAGGTGTGCCTTTGGGTTCGGAGCCAGATTGAGGAGCCAATACCACAGTTCATCATTATGCTCCTTGATTTCCCCTGCCACCGGCGGGACTAAAGCAGATTGAGGACATTAGGAGGAATATCTCATATTTCTGGGACTCTCCTAGCTCCCTCTGACATGCCTTCAGGCCCCAAGTATCTACAGGGGAATCCAGCGGGGTTACCCAACCTTTGTGTCATCTGAGCTTTTCCAATGACTGCAGTGCAGACTTCCATTCCGGCTTCAAGAACTCTGCTGTTCCGTCTTTCATAAATGCTGGTTCTTATATTGGCAGTGCTGGGGAAAGGCGGACTCTGGTGCTGACTCTGATGTCTGAACCTAAGCCAAATCGATCTTGATCCCAACCGAGTTCACTCCACGGTACCCGGTTCCCGTACAACCTGCTTCAGTCAGTGCACTTCCACTACTGCATAGCCATCTACAAAGTGCTTCTGCTGAGTCCCTACTCCCTAAACGAAGGGATAACTGACACTTTTATGGTAATTTGAACTGGAGCTTGTTTTTGTCCACTAGTACCCAGGCCAGTGGCTGCTGGCAACCATTACTTTTTTACTCTACATCATGTTCCTGAATTTGGGTGGCCATGATTCCAGGAAGGTGAGTCCTGAATCATTCTCAATGACCTGCCAGAAAGAGAGTTGAAAAGGATTGAGGCATTCGAGAAAGAAATATTATGTTTGGCCAGTCTTGCTTTGGGGTCAGACAATGCAGTTTGCTCGCTAGGCTGTTATATGCACGTACTCTGGTAGATGACATTCTAAATCAATCGTGCACGCAGTGCTGGAAAAGTTTAGGGCCTCCTTGGCTCTAATTATTCACTATGGTCAGGATGCAACCAAATATGTGATTTGTGCTTGACTCGATGCTACAGATTGTTTTGAGCGTGCCTATGGCACCAGGGTGGTGCTTTATCGCCATGTGTGGATGCGATCTACAGATTTCTCAGATGATATGCAGGCGTTCTTCATAAAAAAGCCTTTCAATGTATCCCCACATATTTGGAGACACAACTGTCTCTGCCTTAGAATGCTTTAATGTAATTAGGAGCACAGTTGATTAGGTTTTACTTTTTGACCCCTTCCATACATTTTCCCTGTCAGTTTCTGTCTTCAAGGTTACGTCAGAGCGTTGGCATACAGGCAGCACCCTGGCCTCCCACCCATACTGTATTCATTGAAGACATTTCTGGGGCGGAGATCAGACAGGCACCGCAAAGGTCCTCAGGGCATCAATTTTTCTATTACCCCTCTCTCCGGCATAAGCTTCAATGCCTCTTTAGTCCAAGGGTGACAATCCTTTCATCTGACAACAGGGATTTTCCCACTTCTGTTCATTTCTGACCTGCCACACCGTACTCTCTTCAGAGCAGTTTTCAGCAGAGCACATATCCATTTTACTGCAAGATATGTACTGTCCAAAGGCACCATTGAGGGGGATTCAGACTTAAAAATAGGAATGGAGTGTTGCTCCAGCTATTTTCTTGAGCTGCAGAAGTCCTATTTTTGATCTTACTTTTCATAAAGCCTTTCTGCGGAAGGACGCATTCAAAATGCTCGCATTGACCCAAATACAGGCTGCCGTGGATCCAGGCAATTGGAAGATAGCATTGGACCGACAGGAAATTTACTTTCATGTTCTTGTTCTGCAGTCCCACTGAAGTCGCATGCGGACCAAGGTTGTCCAGGAGCATTATTAGTTTGCCCTTCTCCTCTTCGGCTTTACCAGCACACCTCAGGTGTTCATGATAGTAATGGCGGTGGTTACTGCTCACCTTCAGATGTTTGGTTTTCCAGTTTTCTCTTACCTGAAGAACTGGCTGTGGAATGCAGGCTCACCACAGTTCTAAGTCACTACCAGATGAACTTCCTGACATTGTCTGCGTTCTTGATCAAGTCAAAGTCACATCTGGCTCCTAAGCAGAGCTTTCCTTTTATTAGAGATGTTTCAGACACAGTGCAGTTTTGGGGGTTTACTCAGTTTCGACGAATCCAGGGTATCCGGCCAATGATCCAGATGTTTTAGCCACAGCCCTGGATTTTGGTGAGAGCAGCTTTGAGGTTTCTTGGTCTGTTACCCTCCTGTATGCTTCTGTTACACTTTGCTAAGTGGCATATGCAGGTTCTGCAGTTGGATTGAAAGTCTCGGTTGCCCAGTACCCTGGAAACCTGTCTTAAGTCATTCAAGTTTGGGGCAAGACTGCACAGGATCTACAATGATGCCTGCTCAACTGCCTTTTGACCAGTGGCAGAATGTTCTCCCTTTCCCACCCAGCACTGCGCTAATGGTGGTGTGTGATAAGTCACTACTGAGTTGGGGAGTTTATCTTGGAGATATGGAGATCAGATAACTCTGGTGTCTAGTGGAAACCAGACTCCATATCAGTTTGTTTGAGCTGTGGGCTAGTTAGGCCTTGCGTTGAAGGCCTAACTACTGTAAGCTGGTACAGGTTGTCACGGACATGTAGTAATACAACAAACCAGGATGGAGTGGGGTCTTGTGCTATGAGTCTCTGCGCCTTTGGAGGTGATTGGAATGTCATGGCTGTCCCTGATTGTGAATCACCTGGTAGGATCATTGAATGTCAGCTTGGACTAACTCAGCCAGTGATAACTGGAAAATCCTGAGGGGTTGTTGACCCCAGAGGTGGCACAGAGCCTCTTACGACAATGGGGAGATCCTTGGCTAGATCTCACCACTATCAAATCCTCAGAATCCAAACCTTTTCATGTTGTAATTTCCATGAAGGTCCTTCCAAGGATATGCATTTTGACTGAGGTTGAGTCTGGGACTCCTGTATGCTTTCTTCCCTCTACCTCTCTTTCACAGAATTAGTAGCCTTGGATTTGGGTAGGCGAGTGAGGTACTCAGCAGATATGAACATGTGTCTGCCCTCTGATCAGAATCCCAAGTCAGGAGGATCTTGGGTCATGGCAACAAGGCAGGAGATTAGCGTGCGGCGGTTGACAGTATTTGATTTGTGAACCGAAGTTGTGGATGTCTTTCTCCTTGCCAGCAGTGTTATGCAGCCTGTTCATCTGCCCTGTCATCTGGTTAATGTGGCCGACGCGTTTCAGGGCACAAGGCCCTTTCTTCCTGGGCAAAAACACACACACAATGCCTGCATTCATCTTTCCGGTTTTATTTCATCACAAGCCTGCCTCCCGTGGGCGTGTTATCATTGCACTCTCCCTCGGTGAACTCTGGGGCTTGGAGTCCTTAATGCAGGTAAGTAGTTTCCTTTGAGTAAGTTCATGCTTGTGTTTCCAATTAGAAGTTCATTTTTCCTCTGAGTCACGGGGCATTTGAACAGGCTAATTTCGCATTTTGAGCAATGTGCTGTTTTACTCCTGAAAAGTTCAGAAATGCAGCCTCACCCAGCTGGTGACTGTAGTTCTCTCCAACTGCCGATGGTGAGATATATATATATGTGTGTGTATATATATATATATATATATATATATATATGTGTGTGTGTATATATATATATATATATATGTGTGTGTATATATATATGTGTGTGTATATATATGTATGTGTATATATGTGTGTGTATATATATGTATGTGTATATATGTGTGTGTGTGTGTGTGTGTATATATGTGTGTGTGCGTATATATGTGTGCATATATATGTGTGTATATATATGTGTGTATTCTGCTCCTGTGTCCACCTTCGGGCGTGCTGCACTCTTACAGACGGGTGCACCCGTCTGTAAGAGTGCAGCACGCCCGAAGGTGGACACCGGAGCAGAATGTAATATGCGGCGATGTGCACCGCCATTGAAGCACCCTGGGTACTAGCGTTGATACGTTCACTAGTCATACAGACTGGTGGAGAAACGGCAATCTACCGACTCCAGCGCGAGGTACTTTGGAGCTACTTGGCTGACGAGGGGTCCGCCATAAATAAACATCCTTTCAGCGGGACAGTGTTCTAAATGTGTGGCAACAAACTTGGGAGGTCTATTGAACTGCGAGGATACCCATTGGGGGCATAACTCACCATCATTAGAACTGTCATCGTGACTGTAATTGTCTAAAATTCCCGCAGTGCATAAAAGATGCCGGTAACAATGATTAGAGGGCAACACCCATTGGTACAGGATTAACCAATCCCCCTCTCCCTCCCAGAATCAGTTGCCAATGAGAATTGATCTAGCATTTAAAAAGACTCTTGGAGAAACACTGTCCCTTTGCTGTTTGTTTGAGCGAGCAGAAGAAGGCAAACGCCGAAACGCGTCTTCGCAGAATTAAACATTTTGGCATGCAACCCCACGAGTGCAGCGTGTTTCTTTAAGGGACAGGAGCTTGTATATATGTGTGTATATATATGTGTGTATATATGTGTGTATGTATATGTATGTATATATGTGTGTATGTATATGTATGTATATATGTGTGTATGTATATGTATGTATATGTGTATATATGTATATGTATGTATATATGTGTATATATGTTTGTATGTATGTATGTATATATATATATGTAGGTATGTATGTATATATATGTATGTATATATATGTAGGTATGTAGGTATGTATGTGTGTGTGTATATATATATATATATATATATATATATGTATGTGTGTATATATATATGTATGTGTATATGTGTGTGTATATATATATATATATGTGTGTGTATATATATATATATGTGTGTATATGTGTATATATATGTGTGTATATGTGTATATATATGTGTATGTATATATATATATATGTGTGTGTGTATGTGTGTATATGTATGTATATGTATGTATGTATATATGTATATGTATGTATATGTATGTATGTATATATATGTATGTATATATATGTATGTATGTATGTATGTATGTATATATATCCTCACACGTCGGTTCACAGTTCCCCGGCCACTGAGCGCTCGTAGTGGGTGCGTACACCTACGGCAGAACCACGCCGTTAATCATTGCCACACTTCTTCCCTTGGTTAGAAAAGATTTCGGGCGCACTCCCTTTGGGTTCCACAAATTGATTTATTTTGATCTGTTAAGCATGAAAAGCAGATCTACGCGTTTCGATGCTACAAGGCAGATGATCTACGCGTTTCGATGCTACAAGCATCTTGCTCACGATCAGTTTCCTGAATTTTTTCAAAACATTTAAAGCATTCAAATTGGTGCTACATCATTTCCTGAGCTTTAATGCTAGGCATTGTGGGTGTTGTAGTTTTAAATAAAAAGTCTCTGGGAAAGGTTTATACCAATCAAATTATAGAAAATAATAACCCCTTATTTTCAATTTATTGTCTTTTAGAGCTTCAAGTTCCAATTTTTGGTTACTTGAGTGTAATTTTTCGATTCGTGACGAATTTACGTTATTTTCAATTTTGTTTTCTTTTAGATCCCTCAAGTGGGATTTGTTCTCTTTATTGTCACTTTCCTTCACTTTGATGGGGTCATTAACCTGTTTATTATTAAATTTTCTTTTCCTTCTTACTTTTGGTTTTTGCATTCTTTCAATTTTCTCTCTTGGTATCTCTCCTTCTTACATTTCTCATTTAGAATTGTCATTTGTTATAGTTTCAGAGATGAATGTATAACTCCTCCGATTGGTTAAGGCCGTACGGACTTAAAGTTCTGAAGTTTATGATGTGGCGTGACTCCCTTTGTCTTAGAGATTTCTCTCGGTCACCTCCTCGTATGTGTTTCGGGATCGTTTCTATGCCAAAGAACTTCAATTTTTGCCAGTCTCCATTATGTGTCTGCTCCATGTGCTTAGCAACAGCCTTTGCGCTCTCTTTATGTGTAGTTGCTCTGGCGTGTTCCATGATGCGTTTCTTCAATTCACCCTTTGTGCTGCCCACATACATTAGCGGGCAGGGGCACTCTATTCCATAAACAGTATACTCTGTTTTGCAGGTGATTAGTTGTCGTATTTCCCACTTTTTGTTGTTTGGCATCTTCACTTCTTTTGTTGGTGTTTGCAATTTGACACATTTTGCACCCATAACACTTTACGAAACCAGTGGTTTTGAGACAGTCCTTTTTTGTTTTACAATGACTGTGCATTAGGTGGTCCTTCAAGTTTGGTGCTCTTCGGTAGGTTACAATGGGATGTTTTTCAACTATTTTTCCAACCGTGTCATCCAAGTGCAGGATTTTCCAATTTTTTCTCAGGATGTCTACAAATTCTTTGCTGCCTTCCGAATAATCCGTGATGAGTCTGATTGGTTCTTGTTCATTTTTATTTTCAATTTGGCGTTGTAGGCATTCAGCTCTGAGTTTTACATTTGCCCTTTTCCAACAATTTTCCACATTTTCTTGGTTGTATTTGCGGTTTCTGAATCTCCTTTTCGTTTTAGCGCTATGTTTTTGCCATTCGGTTTCCTCGCTACATATTCTTTTGATGCGGAGGAACTCCCCGTATGGAATGCTTGAGATTAATGATCTCTGGTGGAAGCTACGACTGAATACGACTCATACGACTGATACGACTGAGTACGTCGCCAGAATTGGCGAGGGGTTAGTATTCCAATTCGTATGACACCTTACTCGACATGTTTTGATAATGCTATGCCAAAGTTAGCATTTAACCACGAGGATTATAATGCACTTAAGAGTATATGGTATAGCGTTATCATGGAACAGCTATAAGGACTTGGTTCCGCAAGCTGCAAACGGGCTCAGCTCATGCCAGAGCACCATCTCACATAATTCCAAGCACTCTGCCGTCAGGATTGATAAGGCCTGCCATAGGAGTGACTGATAGGAATCTATGTGTCCATTTTAGGGTTAGATATAGGAATACTATATCTAAAGCACAGGGTGTTTACACCACCTTGCCCCAGCTGTCGTGCAGCCAGTTGTGTCAGATTTGGGTGGCCAGCCAGGGGTGGCATAATACATGCTGCAGCCCCTGGTAGGCCCTGGGTACACCTATGCCCTGGATACCTAAGGTATACTGTACAGGGACTGATAAGGTGGCCCAGTACCAATTGGTAAATGCACCTAAGGTACATGCTTGTCAATTTAGAGAGAGAACAGCTAGGCTGTGGGTCTGATTAGCAGGCCCACAGCCAGGGAAAGTCGTAAACCAGTGAAGCAAAAAGCAAAAAATCTGGGGTGGCCATGGGATTGCAGACCCCACTCTCCTACATGTAACTTTAGGTCAGATATAGTACAACAATAATATGGTGTTGGAACATCGATAGGACAGAAGTTATAAAGCGTAACTTAACGTCAATACTATTGTTTCCTTGCCTTGTTCCTTTGGCTTTGGGGACTGCCCTAGAGATGTAATACGGATTATGCAAATATCTCAAGGGGGCGGGCTTTTATGTGGCGGCATCACCCTCGGAATTGGACCAAAATAAGCACAGGCGGTGGGGTTGTACTGACAAAGTTGAGTGTTCGCTGGTAACATCGTCCCCTGTGTGTTACTCACTGTATGGCACTAGGCCAATCTCACTGTTTGATATAGCGTCACCTAGTGTTAAGATTAGCAATGGGAGGGAGGGTTGTAGATCGCTTATGCTTAGTTTGGGATGGTGTAGCGTGGGATGGGGAGGGAGTGTTACATGTTTTGATTTCACAGTATAAGCACACAAGAAATGTGAGATATATGCAATAAGATTACTCAGAAAAGCGAGAAAGACGTACAGCGGGAAGGAGCTATAAATGATACAAAGTGACAGCACACTGTTATAATTGCAGAATCCATTTTAATCTGGAACGTGAGAGGCCCAAATGATTTTAGAAAATTGCGTAAAATTGTGGCTTATCTAAAAAGATATGAAGTAGATGTGGCGTTGCTTTGGGAGAAGCACTTGCCCCCTAATAGCAATATGCTCACCAGAAGGAGGCTCCTCTGGGCCTTTCAGGCTGCAGGGTTCACTTCACATGCTAGAGTAATGCTCACCTAGGTCAACCAGAAATCTGGGATTTCATTGGAGGAACGGGAGATTGATCCTAATAGCAGATATGCACTTTTAGGTGCCATGGGAAAGGTGTAGATTGGCAGGTAGTTCACATTTACGGGCCCAATTATGATGATCCACAGTCCTATAATATGTTATTTACAAGAATGCAAAAAACACTACACAGCCACAAATATGGGGGGCGGGGGTGATCTTAATTGTGTGTTAGACTCGCAGCTGGATCGCTCTAAGGACCCTCCCCGGTGCCCTTCAGCGGCATCTAAAACTATATGATAAAGCAACACAGTTGGATCTTGTGGATGTCTGGGGAGCCAGGTCTCCTGGGGAAGAGGGCGGGAGAGTGGGTTCACATACTACTCTGCCCCCATGATTTCATACCAGAATTGACCATTGGCTGATCTCTGGGACGCTGAATCCCCGAGTGCAAGACTGCACCGTATTGCCACACTAATTCTCTGACCATTTTCCTGTAATGTTAGATGTGGAGGCCCCTCCGAGAAGAGCCGATCCTTTCACGTTGAGATTTCCTCCGTATTCCCTCCTCGGCATTCAGGGCAGCGTTAGCAACTGCCAGTGCAGAATTTTGATACAAATATAGGCTTGGTTGAACATTTCTCCACAGCATTGGAGACATTTGTTATGTTATGTTATGTTATGTTAAAATAGCTCTTTTATAGCGCACGGCTACTCCGTGGAGTGTCCCGGCGCTTTGGCAAAGAGAAAATCAAAGAAAATACATAACACAGTGCCCTGCTCAGGAGGTACAGATATTACTGAGCAAAAAGCCACGTCTTTAGCTCCTTACGAAAGGCGAGCAGATTGGACGACGAACGCAGCGTAAAAGGAAGCTCATTCCAACTGCGAGCAGCCAGATAACGGAAGGAGCGGCCTCCTATACGGGCACGCTTAATTGGGGGAATCGTGGCTTTAAGTAGTTGCGCGGATCTCAGAGACCTCCTTGGAACATAAAAGGCCATTCGTTTCTGAAGATATTTAGGGCCAATATGATGGAGGGCCTTAAAAGCCAGAGTCAAGGTCTTAAAAATGACTCTCTTGGCAATAGGAAGCCAGTGGAGTTTCTCAAGCAGCTCCGACGCGTGCGCCCTTCGTGGCAGTCCAAAAATTGTTCTAGCGGCTGCGTTTTGCACAACCTGCAAACGAGTTAAAAGGTATTTAGGGAGGCCCAGGTAGAGGGCATTTGCATAATCAAGGCGAGACCCTATCATGGCTTGGACTATGATTTTTTTGTGTTGAAGAGATATTAGTGGGAGAAATTTCCGCATCATCTTCAACAGACCAAAGCACTTTCCAGTCAATCCTATGACCTGGGGTCTAAAAGAAAGATCTACATCACAAAGAATTCCCAGGTTCTTAGCTTTTGACGAGGTTTCCATCGGCGGCGCCATGTCCTGTGGCCACCAGGACCTCCACTCCGGATTAGGCGAACTACCGAAGAAAAGCAACTCCGATTTACTTTAGAGGAGTAGTAATGACTAAACACGCAGGAGTCCTTCAATCAGGAGCCGGCACTCGACACTCGAGAGCCAGCTGCGTAAACTAGAGCAAGATGTTCTAAATGGGAGAGATGCTCAGGCTTTTGAGGCTATGAAAAAAATACTTCTGGAATACCACGAAGAAGCGGACAGCGAGCTAAAGCACATGGGGAAACATGCTGTAGCCAAAACTTATGGGAAAGGTGAGAGACCGGGCAGAGTGCTTGCTGCTCTGTTGGTTGCCAAAGAGAGTCCTGCACAGTGACGGAGTTGCTAGACTCCAGCGGAGGATTACTGAGAGACCCTACTGAAATAGCCAATAGATTCAGCATGTACTATGAAGATTTTTATAGCTCCAGGGTGGTGGCAGATGATAATGCTATCCTAGACTACTTAGAACACATACAACTGCCATGGCTCACTAATGGATATAGAGTAGTTAATGAGGCCTCTATATTCCACTGAAATTCAGGTAGCATTGAACTCCATCTGTGAGGGAAGTGCCCCGGGACAAGATGGGCTCAGTGTCCTTTTATAAAACCAATAAAGATCTATTGAATCGGCATTTGAGCACTTTGTTCGAAGAAATTGATGAGAAGGTTATAATGCCCCATTCAATGAGCAAGACCTTAATAGTTACCTTGCTAAAACCTGGGAAGAACCCACAAGAGTGCGCGTTTTATAGGCCTCTATTGCTTCCTAATGTGGATACTAAAATATTTTGTACAATTCTGGCAAATAGGCTGGCACCTTTGCTCCTGTTTGTAGTTAGTCCAGAACAGATTTGTGCCAGGACGCACCTTATCGTACAACTATATCTGAAAGACACGTTAGTGATAGATTCCTTACCTTAAATTATCCACAGGCGTCAGACTGGATCCGGAAATTTTTGCGTAGCTAAACCCCTGCGCGTCGGTAGGCGTCGTCTGCGGCTCCGCGTCCGTCGTCGACGTCGTTAGCGCCGGAATGACGTCGTCGGAGTACTTAGACGCCGCCCATGCGCGCTGACGTCATTTCTTCTTTTTTCCGCGCCAGCTAGCGCAGATCCGGTGAAGCTCTACCCCTAGCCATTTTTTGACTAAACTTTTTGATCTTTTGATCACTTTTCTACTCGAGTCTTCGACTCCATCAGTGCCGGTAGGGATGCCCGGGTTCAAGCCCTGTTCGAAGTGCGACAGACTGATGTCGGTCACGGACCCCCCATCGCCGGTGCCTGAAGTGCTTAGGCCTCGACCACGACGACCGCACCTGCTCCGACTGCCGGGCCCTGACGTCGAAGGCTAGGCGGGAGCGGTCCCGCAAGCGGCTCGAGTTCCGGCAGTCGGCCCCGCGCCGTTCCAGGTCCCGGTCCCACGGGAGGGCGAGGGACCGGTCGCGGGGTCGGAATCCCCGCAGCTCCGGGAGTGGACATCGGTCGTCGGGATCCAAGTCCTCAGGTAAGAGGCATGAGAGGTCGGAGCGGCATCATCGCTCCTCCGACCCACCCCGACGCTCGCACGATGCGGCCGGGGGTTCGGGCGACACCGCCCACACGGCTCCAAGAGCGTCGCAAGCGTCACCGCCTGCCCCACACCTTCGGGTCCCTGGGCACGGCGCGACGCCGGAGGAGGTCGAGCGGTACCTCATGGCCGTGAGGTTCCTCCCTTCTCATACGGGTCCCGTGGCGCCTTCGGGCCCAGCGGTCCCGGCTGGAGGCCCTACCGGGTCGGGCACTTCGGCCCCGATGCCGCCGGGTGCTTCGGCCCCGGCGCCGCCGGCGACTTCGGTTCCGGCGCCGCAGGACCTCACCGGACCTGCTTCCGGTTCCGGGTCGTCGATGGTCGACCTCACGACCTCGCCGGCCCCGAGGGTGTCGCCCACGGCACCCGTTGTGGACGCCGTCCCCAATCTTCCCTTCGGTCCGACTCTGGCGCCGGAACGGCGCCGTTGGGCGCCGCTTCCGACGGCCTTTGGAGATTTTCATTTCCATGAGGAGGCCCAGTCTGTTGATCCTGAGTTACAAGAGACTGGTGACGGAGGTGATTGGGAGGGGTCTGTGGACCCTCTGGCACAGGAGTGCCAGTCTCAAGAGGACTGGACATATGAGCTTGGGGAGGCCAGTGGTATTGACACCTCGCCAGACACTGGATTTGTCTCCCCTCCCACCATGGCTACGGAGGAGGGGGCTGCTTATAGTGTAGTGTTAACGAGGGCGGCCAAGGCCTTGGGCCTTGAGCTCCCCGTTGCGGCCGTGAGGACTAACCTCCTCACTGAGGTTCTTAAACAGCAGGCAAGCTCCAGTGAGCCTCTGCTGCCGTTTAATGAAGCCTTATGTGACGTTCTTGTGGGCGCTTGGTCCAAGCCCGCCACGGGTCCGCCTGTGGATAGGAACGTGGCCAGACGCTACCGCCCGGCTCCGGGCGACCCTTGCTTTTTGTCCACCCATCCCACCCCCGAGAGCCTGGTTATCCAGGCCTCCACTTCCCAGACCGCATTCCCGACGGCCCGCCCAATCGGGAATCCAAGAGATACGAACAGTTCGGGAAGAAAGTGTTCTCGTCCCTGAGTTTGGGACTGCGGTCTGTCAATACCGCGTGTCTCTTGGGCCGCTACACCCACACCCTGTGGGACACGGTCGCGGACGTGCTGCCACAATGCCCGGAGGAGGTACGGGCTAAACTCGCCCAAGCCCTTGTGGAGGGTCGAGATGCGGCACAATACTCTATCCGGTGTGGACTGGATACCACGGACTCACTGGGCAGGGCGATGGGAACGACGGTGGCGGTTCGCCGCCACGCCTGGTTGAGGTCCGCCAGTTTCTCGGCCGATGTCCAGGCCACCCTCCTGGTAATGCCGTTCGATGGCAGTCGTCTTTTTGGCGACAAGGCAGACCATGCGCTGGAGCGCTTTAAGGACTCCAGGGCTACAGCCAAGTCCTTAGGCCTCTCGGCCACGCGCAAGCAATCGGGTGCCTTTCGCTCCTTTCGTGGCCACGGAAGGGGCGTCCCCACACGTGCTGCCAGCCACGCACCGCAGAATACCCAGCAGTGCGGTGGCGGCCGTGGAAACCGCCGTGGCGGCGGCGGTCGGGGTCAGCGGCGAGGCCAGTCCACACCTCCCTCCCGCAGCACCTGCCTCCAAACCTTCCTAGTCCGAGCTTTCAGGCCCATGTGACGCCTGTGGGAGGCAGGGTTCGCCATCACCACTTCCACTAGCGCACTGTCACATCGGACAGGTGGGTGCTGCAAATCGCCCGAAGGGGCTACTCCCTCCCCTTCGAGGCAACCCCTCCATCCATGCCACCGCAATTCCACCGCATGTCGGGGGATCACTTGCAAGTTCTGCAAGAGGAAGTCACGGCCCTCTTGGCCAAGGGGGCCATCGAGCTCGTTCCTGGGCCAGAAGTAGGGTGTGGATGCTACTCCCACTACTTTCTGGTGCCCAAGAAGGGCAAGCGGGGCCTGCGCAGGATCTTGGACCTACGGAACGTCAACGGCTTCCTCCGTCAAGAGAAGTTCAAGATGCTGACTTTGGCTCAGGTCTTAGCTGCCCTGGACCCCGGAGACTGGATGGTAGCGTTGGACTTGCAGGACGCTTATTTTCACATCCCCGTCCTGCCGGCCCACCGGCGTTACCTGCGGTTCACGGTAGGCCACGAGCACTTTCAGTTTACCGTGCTCCACTTTGGCCTTACCAGCGCCCCACGGGTGTTCACGAAGGTGATGGCGGTGGTCGCAGCTCATCTGCGCAGGTTAGGGCTGTCAGTCTTCGCCTACCTCGACGACTGGTTGTTAAAGGCGGGCTCGCCCCAGACAGTCGTCAGCCACCTCCAGACTACGGCCGACCTCTTGCATTTGCTGGGGTTCTCCATCAATGTGCCGAAGTTGCACCTGTGCCCCTCTCAGAAGCTCCTCTTCATCGGAGCGGTTCTAGACTCGGCGCAGTTTCGGGTTTACCCTCCCGAACAGCGGGTTCGGGATATTCAGGCTCTGATTCCCATCTTTCAGCCTTTGTCCCGAGTCTACGTCAGGTTGACGCTGCGGCTTCTGGAGCTGATGGCCTCCTGCATCCTACTGGTGTGTCACGCCCGGTGGCGGATGCGGGCTCTGCAGTGGGACCTGAAGTTTCAGTGGGCCCAGCATCAGGGCAACTTGTCCGATCACGTCTTGATCTCGGAGAGCACTGCAAGACAGTTGCAGTGGTGGCTCACGGACCGCGATTGGGTCAGTGGCAGATCCCTCTCCCTACCCCACCCGGAGCACGTAGTTGTGACGGACGCGTCCCTTCAGGGCTGGGGTGGCCACATGGAAGAGGCGGAGATCAGAGGACTCTGGTCTCCGGCGGAGGCCCGGCTCCACATCAACCTGTTGGAGTTACGGGCGATTCGTCTAGCGCTGAAGGCATTCCTCCCCTCTGTCCGGGGGAGTGTAATGCAGGTGTTCACGGACAACACCACCGCCATGTGGTACTGCAACAAACAGGGCGGGGTGGGGTCGTGGACCCTATGCCAGGAGGCTCTGCGCCTCTGGCAGTGGTTGGAAAGTCAGGGTGTGACTCTGGTAGTTCAACACCTGGCAGGTTCTCTGAATGCCAGGGCGGACGAACTCAGCCGTCGGTGCATGATGGATCACGAATGGCGTCTGAACTCGGACGTGGCGCCACCGAAGAGAACGCGCAATGTCATCAGTTTCCAAGGCGGCACTCGCTCGGAGACGCTTTTCGTCGCGAGTGGAGTTGCGGTCTATTGTACGCCTTTCCGCCTATACCACTTCTGCCCAGAGTGCTGAAGAAGATCAGGCGCGACCGGGCCCAAGTCATCCTTGTTTCTCCGGACTGGGCACGAAGATACTGGTATCCCGAGCTACTCAGCATGTCAGTAGATCCCCCGATTCGTCTGCCCCTTCGGGAGGACCTTCTGTCGCAGCAGCAGGGGACGGTCCTCCACCCGAACCTGTCCAGTCTCCACCTACAAGCTTGGAGATTGAGCGGCGACAGTTGAGGCCATTTGACTTGCCTCCCAAAGTCTGTAATGTCATTCTGGCAGCCAGGCGTCCCTCCACAAAGTCGGTATACGCCGTGGATCCACTCTCTGCCCCCCTTTCTGAGGTTCTCCTCTTACTTCTTTCTCTTGCCCAGCAGGGCTCTGCTCTGGGCACTGTCAAGGGCTACCTTTCTGCCCTTTCTGCCTTCTTGAGGCTCCCTGATCAGCCTTCTTTGTTCAAGTCCCCTATTGTTAATCGCTTTCTTAAGGGCATCACGCACATGTTCCCTCCTGTTCCCATCGTTATGCCCCAGTGGGACTTGAACCTTGTTCTTACCTTCCTGATGTGCGCTCCCTTTGAGCCACTTCACAACTGTCCTCTTCGTCTTCTGACTCTAAAGACTGCTTTCCTGGTTGCCATCACCTCTGCCAGGAGAGTGAGTGAGCTCCAGGCCCTTTCTTGTACTCCACCTTTCCTTTCTGTCCATCCGGACAAGGTTGTGTTGCGTACTAAGCCATCTTTCCTGCCCAAGGTTGTCTCAGCCTTCCACATCGGGCAGTCCATCACCTTGCCAACCTTCTTTCCGCCTCCGCATCCCTCTAAAGAGGAAGAGCGGCTCCACCGTCTGGACCCAAAACGTGCGCTCTCATTCTATTTGGATCGCACACGCCAGTTCCGGGTGGATGACCATTTCTTTGTTGGCTACGTGGGTGCTGAGAAGGGGAAGGCGGTACACAAGCGGACAATCTCCCGGTGGATCATCTTGTGTATCCAGGCATGTTACTCCATGGCTGAGAAGGAGCTCCCTGTTGGATTGAGGGCTCATTCCACTCGGGCCACGGCAACTACAACTGCCCTGGGCCGGGGAGTGCCCTTACAGGACATTTGCCAGGCAGCTACGTGGGCCTCGCTGCACACGTTCGCACAACACTACTGCCTGGACAGTCAAGTCCGAAGGGATGGCTTCTTTGGCCGTTCCGTCCTCCAGGACTTTCTGGTGTGATTATTGGTTCGCAGACCCACCACCGGGGTTGGTATTGCTGGGGTATCTATTCTAAGGTAAGGAATCTATCACTAACGTGTCTCTTTCAGATGCACAAGTTACTACTTGTGTAACGATATATCTGTAAGAGACATTAGTTAGTGATAGATTCCTTACCGACCCACCCATCCTCCCCGTTCTGCGAACCGATATCTAGGGTTAAGGTCATCCCCTTTCAGGGCCCTAGTTTCTTGGCACCAGTGTTGGTTCTATCATGGCTCTGCGTATCTGGCGCGGAAAAGCTGAGTATCAGAACTGACGTCAGCGCGCATGGGCGGCGTCCAAGTACTCTGACGACGTCATTCCGGCGCTAACGATGCCGATGACGGACGCGAAGCCGCAGACGACGCCTACCGACGCGCAGGGGTATTGCTACGCAAACATTTCCGGATCCAGTCCGACGCCTGGGGATATTCTAAGGTAAGGAATCTATCACTAACTAATGTCTCTTACAGATATATCGTTACACAAGTAGTAACTTGTGCGACAGTGTTTGGCAACCATTCAGCATGTAAGACCGGAGATTAAAGCGGCTGGAATAAATCTATTATATGTCCGTTAACTCCGGCTATTGCCTTAGACTTCTCCTCTGCAGTGGCCATCTGAACCACTGCGTTATTTAGGGGTGCAGGTCCACTCGCACACAGAGCTACTCATTACTGAAAATGATGGCAAAGCTATTAAGCTAGAAGAAGACATTGACCGGTGGATTTGCCTCCCATTGTCACTAACTGGCTGCATATCCCTGATGAAGATAGTTATTCTGCCTAGGTTTTCATTCCTCTTTGTTAATATACCAATGGTACTCCAGAATCCTATTTTCCAGATCATACGCACATTGGTAGTGAAATTGGTTTGGGCTGGCAAACACCCGCTGGTTAAATGGGACACTCTTACACTGCCATATTCGATGGGGGTCTCAGAACCCCGGATTTAGAGTTGTACCATAGTGTCGCTCAATGCTCACATGCACATAGCAGATTCTCCCTCATCTCCAGATTGAAAAGATAGTCGCCGTGGGACCGGACCAGATCTTATCACTATCTCAGACTCATAATAGACGTAATAAAGTATTGTACCCTATTAATTCGACTGTACATGCATGGCATGACTTATTGGAAAGACAGGCTGACTCACTCAAATTCCCCCCTTCTACCAGTGGTATGGTGCCATTGACTTCCAATGAGTGCTGAGAAAAGGTTATGTATGCTTTTAAGGCTCTCAACATCCCCATCATGGGTGATTTATTTTCTGAGGGTAGGGCTCGCACATGGGCCGAGGTAGCAATTGGGGAACAAGATCTCACAATTCCATTTTTATAGGATCAGACAAGCACTGCGCCCTCTGCTCGGAGATGACCTTCAGGAACCTCCTGAACTACTGTCTCATTTCTCTTACGCTCTAAATCTACTAATAAGCTGGTATCTACCATATATGATATGTCACAAGAATGTAGACGGACACAGTATACCAAAGCTAGGCTTGAGAAGCAAACTGATCTGGGTGTGAGATTGGATGATGGTAAATGGAGGTATTGTTGCGCGGTAACTCAGAATATTTCGTTAAATGGGAGACACAGGCTAATACACTTTCTTAACAGAGTGTATTGCACACCGGAAAGACTGCTATGATATGGTCTGTCAGACTCAGCCTACTGTGAGCGGTACGGGGAGGACATGGCTATTTTTATGCATGTTGCTTGACTCTGTCCGCGGATTGCAGATTTTTGGATGCAAATCTTCCATTATTGTGTTTTTATCCAGGAGCCTAAATCGATATTCCTATTTTATGCCCTTGTCCGGTTATAATCAATAATATCCATACAACGGCATAATAATCATATCCATATTCAGTCGTAGCACATGCTGTCACATTATGCAAGGCTACTTCCCCGGCCCCCTAGAAAGCACAACAAGTTCTCTAAACAAATCCAAACCTCCAGCAACCTGGGAAATCCCCCTTGCTTTGTTTTGATTTCATCCTAGAACTCCTGTAAAGCACTGTAAGAACGGCCAGTTCTTAGTGACATCTTTATTGACGTCTTATGTCCAGCCTTACGTCAAACCCGGCACCTTTCAGGTATAAATATACCAACGTTGCCTTAAGCAAACACACGGTGGTGGTAATGGGAGCAGCTATCTACTTGCCCGAGAGCCCAGCTAATGCGAGAGCCCACGGACGCTGCCCCTCCCTTTTGACGCACTGAGAGAGACGCTGTTTTTTCTCCTGCCGAGAAATCCAGCTCTGGTGTTTCCAGATACCTTCGCGGGTTACTGGGATATCGAGTCCTGAGAGAGAGATACCAGACCTCCTGCTTTCTAATACCCAGGTACGGAGCTGACTAAACCCTTAAAGAGAATTCTTAAGTTAGATTCTTGGCAAAACAAACTTAACCTAAACTGCTACTTACTTACTCCTTCCCACGTATTAGGCTTAGGTCAGGTACACCGGGGTAGGCGTATTTAGAAGCACCAGTTGAGTACGTTAGTCAATGTATATATGTATATATATTTTATCAATTTTAAAGTATCATATGGCTAAGAAACCATATCAATGCTTTTACAGTATTATTTTATAATCCTCCTTTTACTGTACGCACTTTACTTTACTATGAGTATTGCAATTGTGGCAATTAATTTCTCTTGTATGAGGAAGAAGACTGCTCAATAAATTACACCTTTTTATTGAAAACGCCCGTCTCTCTTTTCTCTGCACTCTGGTGAAACTAAGTACGCACATTTGACTGAGTGAAATAGCTGTCTATTGTTTTCACACGACTCTAGAGATACACTCTTATTCTGAGGGAGCAAAGTTGTCATGTTATATGGTTGTCAGAAGCTAATCCCTTCTTGTCTATCCAGGGAGGTTAAACTCCTCGTTTATTCGAGAATGTTTCTAGTGACCTCTGAGCTAGCTGGCAAACACTTAAGTCTAAAATAGTCAGTAGAGACCTAGTTGAACTCAGTCCTACGTCTACACTGCTGAATATATTATTCCAATGCGCAGAGCCTATTGGGAATATAGGAACTACACTACATGGCGCCCAACGTTTGGTAAGGCGATAAATCTAACGCAAGACGTTAGAGTAACTCAGTCGTGCTTTTTCACACAGACCCCTTTTCCCGTAAATACTCCAAAAGACGTCTGGAGTGGGTAAAAGGTAAAAATCCGCCGGAACTTAGTAGGAAGAGATTTCTTTATATAGTTTTTGGTTTAGTCAACATTGAAGGATACAGTGTTCCAAAATATTGTGCCCCTAATCTTTGTTTCCTTGAAACTTGATCTGCAACTAAAAAAACCTTCTGTCAGTAAAATGCCTGACGGAGACGAAGAAAGAGATGCTACAGCGTCTCAACTGTTGTTGGAAGACACAACTCTCCAACAGAATGACCCGAATGCTATACTCATTCCGGTCAACATAAGAAGAACTATAACTCTTAAACTTATAGAAAATGGACTAACACCAAGAGGTGGAATAGTCGTATTCGTAATTGAGGCCCATGAATATCGGCAGACAGAGGTATTCTACACATGGATAAACTTTCCAGCAGCAAACGCTGTCACACACGACTTCCACTATTACAAAATAGAGGAACCTCCGGATGAGTACACCCCTTTCGAGGAGGTGGAAATCCCACTAAAATACCAAGAGCACCTGCTCTGGTTTAAAGGCGCCCTAAAACATAATAATCACATCACCAGGCTCGGTCCACTAGGTAGACCAGGAGCAACGTGGCCGGTTCTAGCCAGCTACACACCACATCCCGATATCGAAAAAATGTCAGTACCAGAACTTTTAGCACAGCTAAAACAACTGATTAAAATACATAGACAATTAGTCCAATATGTAATGCGGACTTCAACAGTCCAACCAGCTATTAACATTCCACAGCTGACCCCTCATCAGGGGAACACAAACAAAATTACACCACAGAACATACAATCATGTCTGGGTAAAGTACCTGCAAAACGGGAACAAATTCCTTTCTGGTTAGCACAAAAGATCACTCAAATAGAGGCAGTATTTCCGGATACTACCCCTACTGAGAAACACAGAATTCTGACTATCTGCCTTCCAATGGGGATCGCACCACATGTGGAGGACTGACACACTTGGGGCACAGTCTTTGCTTCCATTTACACAAAAACACATGGTGTTCCGTCTATGGCGATAATACCAGATGTGCTAAGACAGATTCAAAATGAATACGGTGCAGAACCCGCTTTAACTCTGGGTATGAAATTGCTGAAAGACTTCAGGCAGGTCTCGGCTATATTATTAGCCAACATAAAAGGAGAAGGAGCATCTGTGGCGTTCCGCCAGAAATTGAAAGAAACTGATATAGCAGACCAACCAATTGAACTTGCCAGAATCATAGAAAAATCCTATAAAGAACTAGGTAGAGATAGTTTGGGTGGGAAACCAGTAAAACCACAACTAACTGAAAATCCTGAAAAAATATTTATTAAAAATATTCTAAACACTCCAAAAAAGAGCTGGGATGGAAATAAACAATCCACTCCCAAAGAAAAAAGATTCCAGTCCAGAGGTAGGTCTCTTTGGCGGAAAGAAAGATCTCCGGACCAAGGACACAAGTCTCCCCAGAGGGAGCCCTCTGAGAAAAGATACAACCTTAGAAATAGGGATAATCTGAAGAAACCTGATAGATATCAAGAGATTGATACACGTCCCTCTCGATCTTTTCAGACTTCCTTGCAGAAATCGGAAAGAAGAGGACGGTCAGAACACAGGGAAGAGCACGTCAAGTCCAAAGACAAGGAACCTGCTCATTAAAGTAAAAAATTACAATTTCCAAGAAAGAAGGTAGCCAGTATTAAAATAGTTAAACATGCCGAGGATACTGAGGACACAACTGAAAAACGGAGAGTAGGCTCAGACAATGCTAGACAGCGCAGCAGAAGTGACCCTAGCTCGCAGGATCCTGATGAATCATCTGGAGACAGTGGACACGAATGAATACATTCAGGTGGAAACTGCAGATACCAGAGTTAGCAAACCTCATAAAATATACGAGATAACATTACGTATAGAGGGAGATAAGACTAGGAAAGTAAGGCGTCTATTTTAGGATAATCTTTCGAAAGGATATGACATCCTGTTAGCTGAGAAAGACTGGCCACCAGAGTTTGTCAGGGAGTGCCCTCATGGCGAAGAAATGATTATGCCTGCCTTCTCAAATCATATTCCAATTCATAAAAAATATACATATGCAAGAAAATGGGCAGTAGCCCAAGCTCCTGCATTATATAAAAATCATGTAGGATGAGATGAGGACTCTCCTCCTCACAAAATCCAGTTAAAATGTCAACCAACTGCACAAAGGCAGTGCCCCATTAAGCAAGAAGCTAAAAAACAGGTCAGGGAGATCTTAGATCAACTTGAATACCAGGGGGTGATTGAAACATGCACCTCACAAATGAACAATCCTTTGTTTCCTGTCTCCAAGCCAGACGATTCATATTGTCTAGTTTTGGACTACAGACACCTTAACTCGTGTTGCAAGACATTTGCAGTACAAAACTCACACAGTGCAGCACTAATGAATAACATTGTGCGCAAAAAATACAAAACATTAGACATCTCTAATGGTTTCTTTTGTCAAAACATAGCACCTGAAAGCAGGTACTTGACCGCTTTCTCAATAATGGGGTCGCAGAAAAATTTCTGTCGACTCCCACAGGGATTCAAGAATAGCCCAGGATTATTCTCAGCAAGAGTAACAGAGTTACTACAGATATATGACGATGAGGCATTACCATATGTCGATGACATCTATCTGACAGATGATGACCTGGATACTCACTTGAAAAGAGTGAACACCATAATACTTGGGTTCGCAGCAGAGGGTTACAAATTCAACTTTAAAAAGTCACGAATTGCCCATCTAACTGTCCTGTTTTTAGCATATGAATTATCAAGTGAAGGCAAAAGCCTAGCAGACAATTTCTTAGAGAAGTGTGCTGTACTCCAAGCACCAAAAACGCTGAAGAACTTACAATCAATACTAGGTTTCCTGAATTTCGAAAGAACTTACATTCTAAATTATGCAGAGAGGGTTAAACCTCTCTATGAATTAATAAAACCTGATTTTAAACCAATCAATTGGACTAAAAAACACACAGAAATTTTGAGATCATTGCAAACAGACATGTTAGCTAAAACAAAATTGCAAACTCGCGATAAACACACGCAACCTTGTAATCAGAGTCATCCCAGGAAGATGCTGATTCACGTACCTGACCTCTGAGGGAGAAACAGTACCAATAGCTTACAAATCACACTTGTACACACAAGCTGAGAAAACATTCAGTCTTGCAGAAAATGTTGTAAATACGGTTCAAACAGCTGTAGCAAAAGAAAGAGCCCAGGCCCAAGGCGGACAGATAACTGTTTTAACAACAGAATCAGCCTTTGAGGCATTAACAAGCCCACGCAATTTAACTACCGTGGCATTAGATCCAAAATGGATATAATGGGAAAATTCTCTTGCTACAGAAAAAGTGAAATACTATTTTGACCCGAAAATGGAAAAACTAGAGAATCTAGAATATGAAGAATATCCTCTGCCTATCGAAATTCTGCCTCCGAAACAGTATAAATGTGTAATCTACATGGACAGATTTGCACAACACTACGATGTAGAGAAAAAATCCTACAACGCAGCGTGCGCGATTGTTAAAGGTCGCTGGCTCTTGGGTAAATTCAGACCGTTGGTTACCAAACCTGAATCACTCAGAAACTGCTCAACTCAGCGAGCTGAAATAAGATCTTTAAAAATGACGCTTGAAAATGCCGATCGCGAATTCCCCACACTAATAGTGTGAGATTCGCATTACTGCGTCAAATCTTACAATAATGATTTGCAAAACTGGGTTCAAAACGGTTACAAAGATGACACAGGTGCCACAATAAAGCATAAAAAGCTTTGGGAACAGGTAGTTCTTTTGCAGAAAACTACAAAAGACTCACGTGATACATACACTGAGTCATCAGCGTGATGGCGTTCACGCTGCAGGGAATTCATTGGCTGACACAGCCACAGCGGAAGCAACTAAACCGGCTTCCGTAGCCACAAAAAAGCGTTCAGAAAAATACATAGACGGGGAAACCATGCTGGCGGTAAAAACGTCTTCAAAAGGCGACTTTGCAGCATTACCCGTGAACTATCCACTCAATTATACATACATAATCGATGCAAACTCCGTTCCTTTTGCTCGAATCCCTGGAGTGGGGGATAGAGTAATTCCAAACACGAACAGGAGAATCTTCTTAATACAAGTAGCACATATGGGATTAGGTCTAAAGGAAACAGATGATCAAAGAATCTCTGACAGAATTACAATCAGAATACTGATGGCCGGGAATGAGCTTGCATAATCACAAATTTGCAATAAACTGTCAAAACTGCAACAGAGATCGCAGTGGCGAACCGGCCGAGGTAGTGCCAGAACACCTAATAGACAGCATAAGGCGATCTATACGCAAAATCAAACAGGAAAAATGCGTCCCAATGTATATTATTTAAGACTAGATTCACTTACAATGTAGACACCAGCGCTCGGCTGACGCCAGAACTGTTGTAAAAGATTTGCGAGTCTATATCGGCACATACGCAATTGGCATGCTACATTCTGACCAGGGTCCTGCTTTTAGCTCTCGAGCTTATAAGGAGGCCATGACCAGCATGGGCATTGCATTGCGGTACTCTTGTCCCTTCCATCCTGAGGGAAATGGGATTGTGGAAAGAAAAAACCGAGACATAAAGCAATCTATAACGGCGAGGGTATTAGGTTCGTGTGATGGGTGGGTCCAACATTTAACAAGTGTCCAACGTAGTCTTAATAATCTGCCAAGAAATTCTCTAAAAGGTTTCAGCCCGTACGAACTATTGTTCGGTACTAGAATGCATATTCAGGACTTAGATAGTCAGACTTCAGTGGTAGAAGAAAAATACTTTGATATCAAAGATCGTTTGGCTATTTTACAGGACTTAAATGAAACAAGAAAAGACCTGAGCAACATAAAGCTAAAACAGCAGCCAACAGCCACTGAAGAGAAACCACCTGTCCCAGCAAGGCCTGTCTGGATTCCAAAGATTGGGGATCTAGTCAGAGAGAAAATAGCGGTGAAGAAGGAATTTGAGCCATCTTACAGAAAAGCAGTACCTCTCTTAGCTGTCAGCGGAACGAGATCAGTTGTACTACCGCCCCTTGCTGGTAAAAAGGAGAACCGAGTTGTATCCATCGACCTGGTAAAACCACAATCATGTGGCCAATAATAAGTAGTAGGCCCAGTGGACTCCCAAGATGTAGCAGAACACCAAAACTTGCTACAATACAAGAGGTTCAAACTGAGACACTAATCACATTTGGAAAACCTGCAGTGAATAAAAAAGGACTATGCAACAATGCCATGGAACTTGTGGCTCTTGAAACCCAAATTGCAACAGTTCGTCAAGAAACACCAGTCTACAACGATGCAGCCTCGGACTATGCTAATGAAACAAAAGATGCAAAAGCAAATAAAAATCCAGAAGCAATTCCAACAATTGACAGAACTGCATCTGGCTACTTCATCAATTTCGACGACTTCTCTGAGGATCCAAGCGAGCTTGAAGAACAGCCAACAAAAACTTTTAAAGACAAAGTAACAGAACTCTTTCATCAACTCAAAGAAACCTATCTGATTTCTTCATGGATTGAATTTTGGATTGTGTTAGGTGTACTTTTCCTCCTGCTTTGGCTCATCATGGTTCTTTGTTTGGGAAAATTCATTGAGGGAAAATATAGTACAATGGACACAGCAAATCAGAGCATTAACTTGGTCCTAAAGCCACACAAGTCATCTCACATCGAGAAAAGAGAACTATCATCCGTGAATGTCACAGCCAATCCAATACCCGGTGGGGTAGCTTGGGACAATACAGATTACGAAATCTATGGCCCGGTCGAGCTCTTGAAGTATCCACACCAGTTTAAGGTTTCATTAAGTGACTTTGTAAAACCGAGCACATTCTCTGATGATTGGGACGTTGAAAGTATTAATGATATGATGTCAGATTTAGTTATGTCAGCAAAATTTAAAGAACATGATTATTTACAGGGTTCATCGAATTATGAAGAAATGTACTGCTACAACCACTTTGCACATCATTATTTGCATAAATCTGCTCAACCTAGAAATGTTTTTAATTATAATCAATGGGAACATTGTGCAACTCCACCAAAAGGCAGTTCGAAAACATTTAAAGAGAAATTCCCATACTTCTCAGGGTTTAACACAAGTGATGCAGAAACGTTTTATTTTAAAATGTTACATAAGACAGGAATGAAAACAATGCTGACAAACACTAAATTAATCTATTCAGAAGCATTTTATGAAAAAATGACTACAGTTGGTTTTGATTTCTGGAAAAACAACGTTGAAACAAAAACCATCTGGGGTACCAAAGATTGGCAGGTCCAAGGTATAGAATCATTATTTAGAGCCTGCATGATCCCAGAACAAACTATATTCTTGAATGACACCATTCAACAGACAACCTGTCTTGGCCTAGCCAAAATTAAAGACTTAAACAAACCGTCTATTCCAAAGCCAACACCTGACCGTAATAGCACTACAGATGTTGAGATAGACGTATCCCATATTTTTAACCAAAACAGAACACATCCTGATTGGAAAAAATGGTTGATCTGGCCCACAGACACAAATAACTGTCAAGATAGATTCCTGAACAAAATACAGGGGTTCAAATTGACCAGGCCAGACCCTAGATACTCCCAGAGACAACATCCAGGGATAGTTACAACATACAGTGTAGGAAAACTCTGCCTCGAATGGCTACACACATCCACACTGGCAGAAATTAACCAACACTTGACGTTACTTAAAGACGGTGCTGACTTGCGTGATTTCATAATGGGACCACGCAAACAGCGTCAAAAACGTTTCATAGCGGCCGGTGTATACGCAGCATACAACGAAGCTTGGAAAAATAATGCAAATTGAAACAGCAGAAAAAATACGTAAAATAGATTGTATCAATTTGGAAAAATCACTTTCTGTTGTAGATAATAGGTTAATGACTCTGTCTTCCAGAATATATTCACTGGACAGTATTGTGTCATCTGCTATTGATATAATAGAGCAAGACTTACTAATTTTACAACACGGTCAGTCCCAATTGCGTTCTATTGTACAGCTTGGCTGGACGTTGCAAAATCTGCGTTCAGGCTACGTGCCCTGGCGTTTAATCAACACAATGTCATTATTCTCTATCTTTAACCTTACTGATACACAAATCAGCTTGGCACAAAAAGGAGCAGAGTATACAATTCTGAGCATTGAAAAACTTGAGAGATTACCATTGACAATGTCGGAAAGACCTGTCATTGAATGGATAATACATGGAATAATAACAATTCCGATAACTTTTCAATTTAAATTCTGTCGAGTATATACCAGCAGGCCAGTATGAAAGGTTGGGTAAAGGGTACATTAAGTCATCATGGAAATTACCTTACACACACACATGCTATAGTGCAAAGGAACAGAATGTATTCCTTAGTGGTAACAATTGTAAACTATCACTAAGTGGTATACTTCTTTGTCAAAGTATTAACTTGCATGGGGCCTGTGAGGGGACTTCAAATAACCTTTCATGTCACCAGCATGTCACACCTGCAACTCTAATAGAGCCATTCTTTAGACGGCTTTCTAACGGGAGCTATATTCTAATAGTGGACCACAGATGTTGTGGCATGGTGCCAGGAAAAGCTTATCTCGTGAGCGTTAGTTCCATGGTCACTTGCTGTATGCAAGTATTGTATCCAAACAGCAAGATTTGGCCTTTTTTGAATATCTCTTCTATTCCAATTGATACTTTAAGCAGAATGAAGTCTGTTCTTTTACAGACAACTGTGCCCTTGACGTCATCAAAAGAAACGTATGATCTTCAAGTTGCAAGGACAACGGCAGAGATACATACACTTTTATCAACAAATTGCCCCCTGCATTTCGCAGAAATGCTAAGCCAAATCCTAAATATGTCTGATACCAGCGGTATCCCACATATATTTAAGACAATTTTTTCGGGACTGTTAACACCCTTCCAAACAGTTCTGGGCATTTTTCCTAATTTTGTCCATTCTGTCTTTGGCGGCCTACCACTTCTGTTGGGACTCGTAGCAGGCATTTTATTTTTGATACTTCTGCTTCGATATGGCAAGCCAAGTCGCAGACAAAACTCCAGCAACGATGGAAGAAACGATCCTAGCTATACGCTATCGGGACCGCATAACTAAAGTCCTTGGATTAGCCCGGCTAAGAGATCTGAATATGACCTGGTTTCTTTCATTCAGACCCATCTGGCAGAATTGCATGTTACATGTGCTTCGATGTATGCTATGCGGAGAAGAATGCGTGTTGGACGTCTGTCTTACACTACCATCAGCAGTACCATTGGATACAGATACTCTAAGTCCTGTAACGGCTCATGCATCGTGTTGTCCCCAGCGGCTACCCATTCTGATGACGGCATTCGTGGAGACTTCACCACTGCGATTAAAGGGTAGTGAAGTGCGAGATGAGAGCAACATCACCCAGGTACAATCTTCTGTGAGCATTGCTGATCCTGACATCGATGATAGCAATCATTCTCACGATTGCACAGTTGCGGCATTTTCCAACTTGGTCGAACTTTCACCTGAAGCGGTAAACCACTTTTTTGAGAGTCTGTCTGAAATGATGTTTTCCCCCGAACAAAAAGAATAACTTTTAAGCAAACTAGTACACAGCGTTCCCTGAACTCTGAATTCGGCCTTCGGCTTTGATAAACAAAAGCTACTGAACATATTTGGAACTATATTTTTTTCTCTCTCCCCTGAAAGCGAAATTATTTTTTCCCCGATTCCAAAATATTTACCTTTTTTTCTTGGCACATGTACTCCGCTTGAAGTAGAACTATTCTTAGAGAACAGAGCTTCTATTTTAGGAACTCTAAAGACAATATATCACGTCAGCCTTTAGCACATTTACAGCAACTGTATTTATATGTGATGGAATGGTCTCCACCTTTTTTTCTGTATTAAGAGCCATTTCATGTGTAAATTTCGCAAATCATTCATGCCGATATATATATATGCATCCTTTTTAATGAATGATTACACTGCTTGAATAGCGTACAGTACCTATAATCATTTTTCGTGTATATCTATGCACCGTTTCAAATGCAAATTTTTATTTTTATTTTGGGGTGGGTTGGAATACACATGCACCTTTAAATGTTTACTATTGCTTAGTTATAGTAATGATGGACATTAGATCGCGGAGTGGGTATTGTGTTTTTATCCAGGAGCCTAAATCGATATTCCTATTTTATGCCCTTGTCCGGTTATAATCAATAATATCCATACAATGGCATAATCATATCCATATTCAGTCGTAGCACATGCTGTCACATTATGCAAGGCTACTTCCCCGGCCCCCTAGAAAGCACAACAAGTTCTCTAAACAAATCCAAACCTCCAGCAACCTGGGAAATCCCCCTTGCTTTGTTTTGATTTCATCCTAGAACTCCTGTAAAGCACTGTAAGAACGGCCAGTTCTTAGTGACATCTTTATTGACGTCTTATGTCCAGCCTTAAGTCAAACCCGGCACCTTTCAGGTATAAATATACCAACGTTGCCTTAAGCAAACACGGTGGTGGTATTGGGAGCAGCTATCTACTTGCCCGAGAGCCCAGCTGATGCGAGAGCCCACGGACGCTGCCCCTCCCTTTTGACGCACTGAGAGACACGCTGTCTTTTCTCCTGCCGAGAAATCCAGCTCCGGTGTTTCCAGATACCTTCGGGGTTACTGGGATATCGAGTCCTGAGAGAGAGATACCAGACCTCCTGCTTTCTAATACCCAGGTACGGAGCTGACTAAACCCTTAAAGAGAATTCTTGAGTTAGATTTGTTGGACCCGGCCTTGTGGCGTGGTCCTACCCCTCCCACATGGCGGGCCCTTGGCGACATCGGCCCTCCATCGACCGCTGTCGCCCCTCGTAAAACTACCCTCCACGAACTCTCGACGAGAGCAGCCCCCCTGGCAACCCACGGCTCTCCCCCCTGGAACCCGGCGAACCCTGCTCGCCCCAACCCTGCAGGTCCGGCCACCACTCCGGGCCACCATTTCAGGCCCGACTCCATCTTGGGCCCATCACGTCCCGAGCACGTGGCCTCGGCCCGACCCCGGCGGCGGCCCCCAGCGAAGCCCCGACATCGAGGCACCAAGACCCGACCAGGTGGTAGAGTGGCCACTTGACGAATCCCGGAGGAGGGGAGTTTCGATGGGCCTCCAGCCGTCCCCGGACGCCTGGTATCGATCACCCTCCGGCCTCCCTGGGCGCTGGCTCCACCCCCCTGCTGGGTGTCTGAAAACTCTCATCCCGGCCCCTTTGACCCCCAGGCGCGAGGTTCCGGACATCAAAGAACTCCAGTCCTATATCTGGGCCAGCCCTGGAGTAGGACTCCAGTTGTATCTTGGAGTTGACGCCCTGCTGACCTCGTCGCGGCTGATCCTGATAAGAACCCTCGTACTTGGAACCTGGAACTTCGGAGCCCTGCTGACGCTGTCGCGGCCCGACATCGCTGAACCATCCTTGGAGCCCTGCTGACGCTGTCGCGGCCTGACATCGCTGAACCACCCTCGGAGCCCTGCTGACGACGTCGCGGCTCCTTGCACCCCCCCAGCTTAAGGATTGAGAGCTGGGCACCGGGTATCCTAGTACCAGTTGGTACCAAGACTGTCCCGCTACCCCCGTTCCCCTGATACCGAGACTTTAAAGATCCATCGATCCCTTTGTACATATTGCTGCGAGAACTTGCCCTTATCCTTTATATAAAGACTCTTAAGAATCTACCTTGTGTGGTGTCCCTCTGTAGTGGTGTGATCGCTCGGCTGTTACGATTGTAGGAGAGGAGCCTCGCCAAGGAGGCCTCTCGACGACGCTCGGCCTATTCCATACGGAGGGGTGGGTCTCGGGGTGGTCAGTCAGACATCTTCTGTCTCCCCTGGGATCGCCTTTCTAACATTGGTGGCAGGCGACGGGATCCGAGCCAACGCAAATCGTACAGCGAGTAACTCGCCCACTACTAACAGAGACACACAGCATCCATGAGTACTAAAGAAGCCGGAACGACCGCTGAAAGAACTATTGGAGGAGTACACCCATAAAGAACTCAAACAATTTTGCAAAGACTTGGGTATCGCTACCACCGGACTAAGCACCAAAGAGGATTTTAAAGAAGCGCTGCAAACATGGCTGGGGGCCGAAGCGACACCACCCCAAACCGAAGGTGACACAGTCTGTGAGAAGTTGGCCTGATATGCAGTGCTCACTATTCTAGTGATCACTATGTATCAGTCCAAACAACCCTTATTGATGTTTGGTTGTAAGTCAACCTTATAGACCAGCTATCCTAGTAGCATGGATACGAGCAGTCTAAGGCTAAGACTCTAGAGGGCGTGTTAAGCCAGCTGTTTTACCATCACATTACCCCTGGAACACCCAGTGAAAGGACACCACACAAGTTGTTATGAAAATAAACAGTGTATTTATTTATAACAAGACTACCCTGGCTCTTTATGAGACAGGGAGCTAAGCACACAACAAAACTCTTATGAAAATACTTCAAGTCGCACAATTTACACAAATGCCCGAGGGGCACGAAAAACCATATACTACAAAAGTGGAATGCGAATTACTAGCAGGTAAGTAACGATTCTCAGAGGCTTTGGGATCGCTAGGACTGGACCACTGAACCTTTAGATTACTAGCAGGAGGCCTAGGGAACTCGGGTGCAGAGTGTGCACTCTCACGCGGGATGCGGGACAAAGTCTATGGAAGCTAGAATTCACAAAGTTAGTGTTCTTGGGCGAACCCGACTAGGTAGGTCAAAAACGAAAGTGGATCTGGACCCTTGGATAGTGAGGCTATGCTGAGGCACCGAAATGCCGAAGTTACCTAGCCCAGGGGCTGCAGCTGCATAGGTCTGAAAAGACGTCGGGATTCTCCGTTGACGAACCAGGAGCCTGAAGGAAAGGAGTTGCAGGCAGGCGACCAGTGAAGATTGTTCGGGTGATCCAAGCCTGGATCGAAGATCGGTGACACCTGAAAGCAGAGGGGACCAAGTTCGTGACTACTAGCCAGTAGTCAGGTGGCACCAGGAGGGCACCGGATGGTAGTCACCTCGACTAGGTGAGTGGGCGACGCTGGGCTCTGTAGTCTCACGGACCAGGAGGCGTTGTCGGCGACCAGGATGGAGGTACGAGCTGTCCCACGATGGATGATGCTCTCGACGTCGCTGGACCCAGGATTGGGGCAACAAGTCTTGGCAAATTCAAGCCCACGCGGTGGACCTAAAATGGCGTCTGGAGTGGACCAGGAGGCTCCGGGGTGCTCCTCTCTTGGAAGGGAGCAAGGGCCAGTCTGGAGCAACCAGACCAGCAACAGTGATGTCGTCGGGCGTCGTTGAGAAGGCCACAAGCCAGCGGGCTAGTAGCCAAACAACGCGGTGAGCAGCAAAAAGCAGAAGGGCCCCACGCAGATCGTGGAGATGCTGGGAGGCTGAACTTCGGTGCTGGGGCTGCTCAGGGTCGGGGCTTCTCGGACCCCAAAGCACTCACCAGAGGATCCCTCGGCGGTCGTGCTGGAAAGAAGTCGTGCAGTCTTGACGATGGCCGGTCCCTCGAGGTCTCGTCGCACCCACGGTTCTCAGCTTAGCTGTAGAGGTGGGTAGAGGTCAGAGGTGCCAGGGAAGCCGGTTCTCGTCGAGCTGGGCAGTCAGATTCCGGAGGAAGGACTTGCAGCAGACCGCAGTGTTCTTAAGATGGTGCCTGCGGATGCAGGGTGACTACTCCTTAGTCACAAGGGAGAATCTTGAAGAAGAAATCTTGATGTCCTTTCGTAGAAAGTCGTGTCTTGATTCCAAAGATGATCTAATTTGGAAGGGGGCCTGCTCCTACCTTTATCTTGGAAAAGGGGGCTGGCACGCGACTAAGTCCTGCCCTATGGGTGGGACCAGGAGGGGGGTGGTTACACCCCTCTCCTTTGGCGGGCTTTCCCCAGCTCAGGGGCTGGTGTGCCCCTGGAACTGGTTCAAGCCGGCCCATGCACAGTGAGCACCGGGGTGCCACTTGCAGTCACCTTCCTCTGTAGCCCTGCCTACCTGGAATACACAAAACCCTGTCTGGGACGGTGCTGGCACCGCCCCTGGCAGGAAACCCTTTGTCCTTGCCTCCTGCTCTGGGAGGACTCCCAGCAGCAGGAGGGCAGACTTGTGTCTCGGTGGCAGCATCCATTTTGTGGATGCTAAGGCTCTGTCTGACTTTAACCGGGGTTACAGGTTACATCCATGTCGTGTCCCTCTAGAAGGGTGGAATGCTAACCCCGTCGCCAGAATTGGCGAGGGGTTAGTATTCCAATTCGTATGACACCTTACTCGACATGTTTTGATAAAGCGATACCAGAGTTGGCATATAACCGCGAGGATTATAATGCACTTAAGAGTATATGGTATGCGATATCATGGAAACGGCTAAGGGATAGATCCCGAAAGCCGCAGACAGGCTCAGCTCATGCCAGAGCACTATCTCACACGATTCCAAGCACTCTGCCTTCAGGATTGTTAAGGCCTGCCATAGGAGTGACTGATAGGAGATCTGTGTGTCCATTTAGGTTTAGATATAGGAATACTATATCTAAAGCAAAGGGTGTTTACACCTCCTTGCCCCAGCTGTCGTGCAGCCAGTTGTGTCAGATTTAGTTAGTCAGTCCAGGGGTGGCATAATACATGCTGCAGCCCCTGGGAGACTTCTGGGTGCACCTCAGCCACAGGGACTTGAGAGGGCCCAGTGCCAATTCAGTACCTGGGTACAATTTGGATTAGAGAGAACAGCTAGGCTGTGGGTCTGATTAGCAGGCCCGCAGCTAGGGAAAGTCGTAAACCAGTGAAGCAAAAAGCAAAAATCTGGGTGATCATAGGATTGCAGACCCTACTCTCCTACACAGTCCCACACGTGCACCAGGAAACCTTAACAGCCCCAGCGGAAGAAAGAACCGCCAACATAGACACGGGCCTCTCCCACGAAGACGCCCGAGAGCGAGAGAGAAGTCGGCTCCATGAGTTAGAGCTCGCCCGACTCCGGCTGGACGGAGAACTCCAACTAGCGGAAAAGAAAATCGCCCTTGAGCTACTACGGCTGCAAGGAGACCTCGAGGAGAAGCGGAGGCAGAGAGAATTGGAAGACAAGAAAATCACGTTCAAGCACGAGCGGGGCCTCAAAGAACTGGAGAACAAGGCCTAGAGCGAAGAAGCTGGCGCCGCTATGAACCGAAACACCCCGCCTCCTGCCGACCCGAAGGTCCACATTCCCAAGGATGTCGTCAAAGAATACTATAAAAATGACATCCAGCAGTGGGTTAAGGCCCACAAAGTCGCCATGACCGCGCACCGCATACCCCGAATAGATTGGGGGTGCCGGCTTATGGGGGAAATTAGTCTGCGAAGGAAGAGCCGGCCGACGATGTGTTGTCCTCCTATGATCACATGAAGGACGCCCTGCTCACCCGGTATGGCCTCACCCCTGAGATGTACCGGCAGAGATTCAGAGACTGTAAAAAGATCCCCGGTACTACATGGGTAGAGTACGTGAACTTTTATAGTAGGGCGCTGGAAGGGTGGATCAAGGGCAGCAAAGTGACCACCTACGAGCAGCTGTTCAACCTCATTGTATGGGAGCACCTCTCCAACAACTGCTTTGTCAAGCTCAGACAGCATCTACTTGACAGCAAACTGACCGAGCCACGGAAACTCGCCGTCGAGGCCGATCGATGGGTGAGCACCCGGGTCCCCCGGGCCCCGATAGGAGAATCCGGACGGAACCCCCAGGGGCACCCCCGCCAGCGAGGCGGTGGAGGAGGCCAGGACCGGAACAGAGACTTCCCGGCTGTGCCGCCCCGGAGTCCACCCCGGGGGTCGCCCCAGAACAACACTTCGCCATCCCTGACCAGCACAGGGGCCCCCCCAGCACGGCCAGGGCCCCGCCAGAACGTTACCTGCCACAAGTGCCAGCGGCCAGGTCACTTTGCCAGTGACCCCAACTGCCCAATGAACCAGCGTCCCGGCACCACCGGGCCTCCGACTCGCCAGATCGCTGCCGCAGCCCTGGGGGAAGGAGGGGAAGAAGAAGAAGAGGTCTACAACGAGGACCAGACCGAGTGGGAGCCGGCCGCCATGGCCCTAGTCTGTCTGGGCGAAAGAGACATGATCCCCCGGGCTCCGCTCCCGAGCAACACCCAAAAATACCGTCAGTGGGTCAACATTAATGGGCGCCGGGCCGAAGCACTCCGTGACACTGGAGCCAGTGTGACGACCGTCCGCTGCCACTTGGTGACTCCCGAACAGATCCTACCAAACGTGCTGTGCCCCGTGCTGGCCGCCGACAATTCCGAGACCCTGTGCCAGATGGCCCGAATCCCCTTCGAGTGGGGGGAGGGGGTGTCGGGTCTGCTAAAGGTGACCGTCCGGGACAACGCCCCCGTGGACTGCCTCCTCGGAAACTACCTCGAGAGTTCCCCCTGGGCCCAAGTCGAGCGGAGATAGCATCTGGGGATGCTGGGACTACCCGAGTGGGTCTGCGTGACCACCCGATCCATGGCAGCCCGGGCCCCGGCGCCGACCGAGGCCGCCCCGACCAAAGAACCAGAGTGGCCCGCGCCACCACCGCCCTCCGTCGATGAAGAAGCCGACCCTGAGTCCGGTCCACCGGAGCCAAACCACGAAGGCATCGCCGAGCTCGGCGACATCCCTGAACTCGCCCAATGGCGCCAGGAAGGTGGTCCCACCCGGGAACAATTCCGGCAGGAACAAAAGGCCTGTCCCTCCCTCGAGGGAACCAGGCAGCAAGCCGCCGCTCAAGCCGCCGGAGACCCATCGGGGTCCCACTGGGTCTATTGGGACAACGATCTCCTCTACAGCGAACAGAAAATTGCCGAACTGGGGGCCAGACGAGTGTTGGTGGTCCCCCTGCGATTCAGAGACTTCCTACTAAACCTGGCACACTACGTGGCCCTTCGTCGGGCACCTGGGGCAGGACAAAACCTACGGCCGCCTGGTGACCCATTTTTTCTGGCCAAAAATGCGCAACGATGTGAACAATCACTGCAGAACCTGTCCGACCTGTCAAGCCAGCGGAAAGAGCGGGGGAAAAGTCAAGGCCCAGCTCAAACCCTTTCCCGTGGTAACCACCCCCTTCGAGTGGGTGGGGGATCGACATCGTGGGGCCCCTGGACCCCCGAACCTCTCAGGGGCACCGCTTCATCCTCGTCCTGGTGGATCATGCCACCCGCTACCCAGAAGCCATCCCCCTCCGGACCATAACGGCCCCCGTGGTTGGCCGAGCGCTAATGGGGATCTTCTGCAGAGTGGGATTCCCCCGAGAGGTCGTGAGTGATCGGGGCACAAACTGTATATCAAAATATATGCGGTCCCTGTGGCAACAGTGCTGGGTCACATATAAGTTCACCACCCCGTATCACCCCCAAGGGAATGGACTTGTGGAGCGGTTTAACCGAACCCTCAAAGGGATGATCAAGGGCCTGGAAGAGCCCCTATGCCGCAAATGGGACGTCCTGCTGCCCTGCCTCCTGTTTGCCTATCGGGAGGTGCCACAGAAGTCCCTGGGGTTCAGCCCCTTTGAACTATTGTACGGACACCCTGTCCGAGGTCCCCTCAGCCTGGTCAAAGAAGGCTGGGAGAATACAGTCCGAGAGGCTCCGCCGATGTCCACCGGTACCTCCTGACCCTCCGAAACCAGACTCAGAAGTTCCGGGAACTTGCCGAGGCCAACCTTGAGGCCAGTCAGGAGGAGATGAAACGCTGGTATGACCAGAACGCCTCGTCCATCGAGTTCGAGCCGGGCCAGCAGGTCTGGGTCATGTCCCCGGTCGAACCTTGTGCCCTCCAGGACAAAATGGACGGGGCCCTTCAAAGTGGTGGATCGCAAGGGCCCCGTCACCTATCTGGTGGACATGGAGTCCCCCAGGAACCCCCTCTGGGTTCTGCACGCCAACAGGCTCAAGCCTCATTTTGCCCACACGGAGCGGAGCCTGCTACTAGCTACGGATGACTGAGCCGAAGACGACTCCGAGCCCCTGCCCGACCTCCTGAAGTGCTCTGAAAAAGACGGCTCCGTCGAGGGAGTCACCCTCTCCTCCGCCCTGACCCCCGAACAGCGCCAGGACTGCCAAGAGCTGTTGGGGCAGTTTCCGGACCTGTTTTCGCTCACTCCCGGAGTCACCCCCTGGTGTGTCCACGATGTCGACACCGGGGACAGCCTGCCCGTGCGACACCGGGCCTACCGAGTTCCCGACCGAGTTCGGTCCTGCATCCAGTCCGAAGTTGCCAAGATGCTAGCCCTGGGGGTGGTCGAGCCCTCAGACAGTCCATGGGCCAGTCCAGTTGTCCTGGTCCCTAAAGCCGCCGCTCCGGAACTCAGGTTTTGTGTCGACTACCGGGGACTGAATGCCGTCACCAGGACCGACGCCCACCCCATCCCCCGGACCGACGCCCACCCCATCCCCCGGGCCGACGAACTGATCGATCGCCTGGGGGCCGCCAGGTACCTCAGCATATTGGCAGATCGGCCTCACCCCTGGTGCCCAAGAGCGATCTGCCTTCCCGACCCCCGATGGCCACTTCCATTTCAAAGTGATGCCCTTCGGCATGAAGAACGCCCCAGCCACCTTCCAGAGACTGGTGAATAAGGTGCTGGCGGGGCTAGAAGAGTTCAGTGCCGCATATCTGGACGATATTGCGGTGTACAGCCTCCCCTGGCCGAGCACCTGAGGCACCTCTGGGAGGTCCTGACGGCCCTCCGACGGGCCGGACTAACTGTGAAAGCAAGCAAGTGCCAAGGGTCTGTGACCTATCTGGGGCACCAAGTGGGGAGCGGCCATGTGGCTCCCCTCCAACCAAAGATTGACGCCATCGTGGCCTGGGAGCCCCCAGTCACCCAGACAGCAGTCCGAGCCTTCCTGGGGCTCACTGGGTATTACCGGCGCTTCGTAAAAAATTATGGGAGCATTGTGGGGCCCCTCACTGAACTGACCTCCAAAAAGCAGCCCCAGAAGGTGCACTGGACCCCTGAGTGTCAGACGGCCTTCGAGACTCTGAAGACTGCCATGTGCACCGCCCCTGTGCTCCAAGCCCCCGACTACAGCCGAGAGTTTGTAGTCCAAACCGACGCCTCGGAGCACGGTATCGGGGCGGTCCTATCGCAAGTTAACCCCGAGGGGGTTGACCATCCTGTGGCCTTCATCAGCCGGCGACTGCTGGCTCGAGAACAACATTGGAGCACCATCGAGAGAGAAGCCTTCGCCGTCGTGTGGGCCCTAAAGAAACTCCGGCCCTACCTCTTCGGCACCCACTTCCGGGTCCAGACCGACCATCGACCCCTGCGGTGGCTGATGCAGATGCGTGGCGAGAACCCGAAGCTGCTGCGATGGTCCATCTCCCTGCAAGGGATGGACTTCACTGTGGAACATCGCCCTGGCAACGACCACGCCAACACGGATGACCTGTCCCGCTTCTTCCGCCTCGGCGAGGAGAACCCCCAAGAAGATGGGTGACTCTCCCTGCCTTCAGCTGGAGGGGACGTGTGTTGGACCCGGCCTCGTGGCGTGGTCCGACCCCTCCCACATGGCGGGCCCTGGGCGACATCGGCCCTCCATCGACCGCTGTCTCCCCCCCTGAAACTACCCTCCACGAACTCTCGACGAGAGCAGCCCCCCCTGGCAACCCACGGCTCTCCCCCCTAGAACCTGGCGAACCCTGCTCGCCCCAACCCTGCAGGTCCGCCCACCACTCCGGGCCACCATTTCAGGCCCGACTCCATCTTGGGCCCATCACGTCCTGACCACGTGGCCTCGGCCCGACCCCGGCCGCGGCCCCCAGCGAAGCCCCGACATCGAGGCACCAAGACCCGACCAGGTGGTAGAGGGGCCACTTGACGAATCCCGGAGGGGGGGAGTTTCGATTGCCCTCCAGCCGTCCCCGGACGCCTGGTATTGATCACCCTCCGGCCTCCCTGAGCGCTGGCTCCACCCCCCTGCTGGGTGTCTGGACACTCTCATCCCAGCCCCTCTGACCCCCTGGCGCGAGGGTCCGGACATCAAAGAACTCCAGTCCTATATCTGGGCCAGCCCTGGAGTAGGACTCCAGTTGTATCTTGGAGTTGACGCCCTGCTGACCTCGTCGCGGCTGATCCTGATAAGAACCCTCGTACTTGGAACCTGGAACTTCGGAGCCCTGCGGACGCTGTCGCGGCCCGACATCGCTGAACCATCCTCGGAGCCCTGCTGACGCTGTCGCGGCCCGACATCGCTGAACCATCCTCGGAGCCCTGCTGACGCTGTCGCGGCCCGACATCGCTGAACCATCCTCGGAGCCCTGCTGACACTGTCGCGGCCCGACACCGCTGAACCCTCCTCGGAGCCCTGCTGACGCTGTCGCGGCTCGACATCGCTGAACCATCCTCGGAGCCCTGCTGACGCTGTCGCGGCCCGACATCGCTGAACCACCCTCTGAGCCCTGCTGACGACGTCGCGGCTCCTTGCACCCCCCCAGCTCGAGGATTGAGAGCTGAGCACCGGGTATCCTAGTACCAGTTGGTACCAAGACTGTCCCGCTACCCCCGTTCCCCTGATACCGAGACTTTAAAGATCCCTCGATCCCTTTGTACATATTGCTGCGAGAACTTGCCCTTATCCTTTATATAAAGACTCTTAAGAATCTACCTTGTGTGGTTTCCCTCTGTAGTGGTGTGATCGCTCGGCTGTTACGATTGTAGGAGAGGAGCCTCGCCAAGGAGGCCTCTCGACGACGCTCGGCCTATTCCATACGGAGGGGTGGGTCTCGGGGTGGTCAGACATCTTCTGTCTCCCCTGGGATCGCCTTTCTAACACAATCTGAACTATATAGTGAGTTGTTAGTCCCACAAAGTCGTCCCAAAGGCTTCTGGGGATTGCATAAGCAATACATTATTGGAAAAGAGTCTGATGAATCGGCGGAGGACAAGCAAGATCGAATACAAGCAGGGAGCTCTGATTGATATCAAACTGAATGTTAAAATAGAGTGGCAGGAGAGGCTTTATAATGTTTTTGAGGGCAGACTAATATTCACAAAATCTGAAAGAAACAGGTTAGTATTAGATTCCTTACCTTAGAATATCCCCAGGCGTCAGTCTGGATCCGGAAACTTTTGCGTAGCAGTACCCCTGCGCGTCGGTAGGCGTCGTCTGCAGGCGTCCCCTGCGGCTCCGCGTCGTCGGCGTCGTGCGCCGTGATGACGTCGCTGGAGTATATAGACGCCGCCTCCGCGCGCTGACGTCAGTTCTTCTTTTTTCCGCGCCAGTTAGCGCAGATCCGAAGAGCAGTACTCCGGTCTTTTGACCAAGTGTTTGTAAAAAATTTAATCTTTCTACGGTGCCGGTAGGATGTCTGGGTTTAAGAGCTGCGACGAGTGCGACCGCATGATGTCGGTCACCGACCACCATCGACTCTGCCTCCGGTGTCTGGGCGCAGACCACGACGTGGAGTCCTGCGTCGACTGTCGGGCCTTGACTGGAAAAGCTAGGCGGGAGCGGTCCCGCAAGCTTCTCGAGCTCCGGGTGTCGGCCCCGCGTCGAGAGCGGTCCCGGTCCGGTCGGAGGTCGAGGGAGCGGTCGAGGGAACGATCGCGGAGCCGCCATGGGCGCTCCGGGAGTCGCCACCATTCCTCCGGCTCGTCAGGTAAGCACAAGAAGTCGGGGCGTCGCCATCGCACCCCCGACTCCCCCCGACGCCCGCGTAATGCGGCCGGGGGTTCGGGTGACCCCACCCCCGCGGCCCCGCGTGGGTCGCCGACGCCGTCTACCCCATACCCGTCGGTCCCTGGGGAAGGCGCGTCGCGTGAGGAGATCGAGGCCTTCCTCATTGCTATGAGGGCGAGGTCTTCTCCGGCGGGGCCTTCGGCGCCTGCGGGCCCGTCGGTCCCGTCTGGGGGCCCAAGCGGTTCGGGTGCTCCTGCCCCGGCGCCGCCGGCGGCTCCGGCCCCGGCGCCGCTGGTTCCCTCTGGTTCGTCGCCGGCTGGTCTCCCGGCCTCTCCGGCGTCGGTTCCTGTGGGCCAACCCGTGGTACCGCCCCCGCGCGGTGCAGCGACTCCGCCGTCGGCTCCGGCCGGCGTCGGGTCCCCGGCACCGACGCCGCGCGGCGCCACCCCCCTTTCCTCCCCGACTCCGGACGCGGAGTCGGACCGGCGTCGGCCGACGCCGGATCCGACGCCGATGGGGCCCGTTGACCCCGACGTCTATATCGTCGACCCAGAATATGGGTATGATGACGATGAGTATGGAGAGGGTTGGGAGGGGTCTGAGGACCCTCTATCCCGTGCCTGCCAGTATGATGTGGACTGGGTAGGTGATCTGGGTGATGCCAGTGGCCTGGACGAGTCGCCCAACCCTGGGTTTGTCTCTCCGTACCCTGTGGCATCTGAGGCAGGTGCTGCCTATTCGGTGGTCCTGATGCGGGCTGCCAAGGCCTTGCACCTTGAGCTCCCCGTCGCGAAGGTCAAGCCGAACATTCTGACCGAAGTGTTTAAACCGCAGTCATGCCCCCAGGAGCCTCTGCTGCCGTTTAATGAGGCCCTGTCGGATGTCCTTTTGGGCACCTGGTCCAGGCCCGCTTCTGGTGCGCCGGTTGACCGGAATGTCGTGAGGCGTCACCGTCCATGCTCGGACGACCCTGCCTTTTTATCCACCCATCCCTCCCCGGAGAGTCTGGTGATCCAGGCCTCCACTTCGCAGTCCGCATTTCCGTCGGCTCCGCCCGATAGGGAATCAAAGCGGTATGACCAATTTGGTAAAAAGGTCTTTTCCTCTTTGAGCGCTGGACTGCGGTCTTGTAATACCGCGTGCCTCTTGGGCCGCTACACCCACTCCCTGTGGGATACGGTCGAGGAGTGTCTGCCGCAATGCCCCCAGGAGGTGCGGGACAAGCTCACACGGGCCTTAGTTGAAGGCCGGGATGCGGCGCGGTACTCGATCCGTTGTGGTCTCGACACGACCGACTCGTTGGGACGGGCGATGTCCACAACGGTGGCGATTCGTCGCCATGCTTGGCTGAGATCTGCCAACTTCTCGCCAGACGTCCAAAATTCACTCATGGACATGCCATTTGATGGCAGTCGCCTGTTTGGTGACAAAGCGGACCACGCGCTGGAGCGCTTCAAGGACTCCAGGGTCACGGCCAAGTCCTTGGGTCTTTCGACCCAGCGCCAGCAGACGGGTTCGTTTCGGCCCTTTCGTGGCCAAGGGAGGGGAGGTCCCACACGTGCTGCCGGCCACGCGACGCAGAACGCTCCCCAGCGCGGTGGCGGCCGTGGTTTCCGCCGGGGTGGCGGTAGAGGCCAGCGGCGTGGTCAGTCCACGCCTCCCTCTGCTGCTGCATCCAAGCCTTCCTAGTCCGAGCTTTCGGGCTCACGTGACGCCAGTGGGTGGCAGGGTTCGCCATCACCACTCCCGCTGGCGCGCGATAACATCGGACAGGTGGGTGCTGCAGCTTGTCCGAAGGGGCTATGCCCTCCCCTTCGAGTCCACTCCTCCAGCCATGCCACCGCAGAACCACCGTGTGTCGGGGGACCACTTGACACTTCTGCAGGAGGAAGTTACGGCCCTCTTGGCCAAGGGGGCCATCGAGCGCGTTCCTGGGCCAGAAGTAGGGTGTGGTTGCTACTCCCACTACTTTCTGGTACCCAAGAAGGACAAGGGAGGCCTGCGTCCTATCTTGGATCTACGGAACGTCAACGGCTTCCTCCGGAAGGAGAAGTTCAAGATGTTGACTTTGGCTCAGGTCTTGGCTGCTCTAGACCCACAAGACTGGATGGTAGCGTTGGACTTGCAGGGTGCGTATTTTCACATCCCCGTCCTGCCGGCCCACCGGCGTTACCTGCGGTTCACGGTAGGCCACGAGCACTTTCAGTTTATCGTGCTCCCATTCGGCCTTACTAGCGCCCCACGGGTGTTCACGAAAGTGATGGCGGTGGTCGCAGCTCATCTGCGCCGGTTAGGGGTTTCAGTCTTCCCCTACCTCGACGACTGGCTGTTGAAGGCGGGCTCGCCCCAGACAGTCGTCCACCACCTTCAGATGACGGCAGACCTCCTGCACGAGCTGGGGTTTACCATCAATGTGCCGAAATCACACCTGTGTCCCTCTCAAAAGCTCCTTTTCATCGGAGCGGTTCTCGACTCGGCGCAGTTTCGGGTTTATCCTCCGGAACGGCGAGTCCGGGATATTCAGGCTCTGATTCCCATCTTTCAGCCGTTATCCCGGGTTTCGGTCAGGTTGACGCTGCGGCTTCTGGGGCTGATGGCCTCCTGCATCCTTCTGGTGCATCACGCCAGGTGGCGGATGCGGGCTCTGCAGTGGGACCTGAAGTTTCAGTGGGCCCAGCATCAGGGCAACCTATCCGACCATGTCCTGATCTCGGAGGGCACTGCGAGACAGTTGCAGTGGTGGCTTACGGACCGCGATTGGGTCAGGGGCAGATCCCTCTCCCTTCCCCAACCGGAGCACGTGGTTGTGACGGACGCGTCCCTCCAAGGCTGGGGTGGCCACTTGGGAGAGGCGGAGATCAGAGGCCTCTGGTCTCCGGCGGAATCCCGGCTCCATATCAACATGTTGGAGCTGCGGGCGATTCGCCTAGCACTGAAGGCATTCCTCCCCTTTGTCAACGGGAGTGTGGTGCAGGTGTTCACGGACAACACCACCGCCATGTGGTACTGCAACAAACAGGGCGGTGTGGGGTTGTGGACCCTTTGCCAGGAGGCTCTGCGCCTCTGGCAATGGCTGGAACGTCAGGGCGTGACTCTGACGGTTCAACACCTGGCAGGTTCTCTGAACGCCAGGGCGGACGAACTCAGCCGTCGGTGCTCGGTGGATCACGAATGGCGTCTGAACTCGGATGTGGCGAGAGGCCTCTTTCAGCAATGGGGAGAGCCTTGGTTAGATCTATTCGCCACAGAAGAGAACGCGCAATGTCATCAGTTCTGCGCGTTGGAGTTTCCAAGACGGCACTCGCTCGGCGACGCCTTTCGGCGCGAGTGGAGTTGTGGTCTGTTGTACGCCTTTCCGCCTATACCACTTCTGCCCAGAGTGCTGAAGAAGATCAGGCGCGACCGGGCCCAAGTTATCCTTGTGGCTCCGGACTGGGCTCGAAGGTACTGGTATCCCGAGCTACTCAGCATGACTGTCGGTCCCTCGATTCGCCTGCCCCTTCAGGAGGACCTTCTGTCGCAGCAGCAGGGGACGGTCCTCCACCCGAACCTGTCCAGTCTCCACCTCCATGCGTGGAGATTGAGCGGCGACAGTTGAGGCCATTTGACTTGCCTCCTGAAGTCTGTGATGTCATTCTGGCAGCCAGGCGTCCCTCCACAAAGTCGGTATACGCCTGCCGGTGGAACAGATTTGTGGCATGGTGCACAGCAAAGGCTGTGGATCCCCTTTCTGCCCCTCTGTCTGAGGTTCTCCTCTTCCTCCTTTCCCTTGCCCAGCAGGGCTCTGCTCTGGGCACTATCAAGGGCTATCTTTCTGCCCTTTCCGCCTTCTTGAGGCTACCTGATCAGCCATCTTTGTTCAAGTCCCCTATTGTGTTAAGATTCTTGAAGGGCATCACGCACATGTATCCTCCAACTCCGTTCGTGATACCTCAGTGGGACTTGAACTTGGTTTTGACTTTCCTGATGTGCGCTCCCTTTGAGCCCCTTCATTCCTGTCCTCTCCGTCTTCTCACCTTAAAGACGGCCTTCCTGGTAGCCATCACCTCTGCCAGGAGAGTGAGTGAGCTCCAGGCTCTTTCTATTCAACCTCCTTTCTTGTCTGTTCATCCTGATAAGGTGGTTCTTCGGACTAGACCTTCTTTCCTGCCCAAGGTAGTCTCTGCTTTTCACATTGGGCAGTCCATCACCTTGCCCTCCTTCTTCCCGCCTCCGCATCCTTCAAAGGATGAAGAGCGGCTCCATCGTCTGGACCCAAAACGTGCGCTTTCATTCTATATGGATCGCACACGCCAGTTCCGGGTGGATGACCAACTGTTTGTTGGCTACGTGGGTGAGAAGAAGGGAAGGGCGGTACAGAAACGGACCATCTCTCGGTGGGTCGTCCTGTGCATCAAAGCATGCTACTCTTTGGCTCGGAAGGAGCCTCCTGTTGGGCTGAGGGCCCATTCCACTCGGGCCACGGCGGCTACTACTGCCCTGGGCCGGGGAGTCCCTTTGCAGGACATTTGCCAGGCGGCCACGTGGGCCTCGCTGCACACCTTTGCGAGGCACTACTGCCTGGACAGTCAAGTCCGGAGGGATGGCTTCTTTGGCCGTTCGGTCCTCCAGGACTTTCTGGTGTAGGTTGTATTGGTTCGCAGACCCACCACCGGGGTTGGTATTGCTGGGGTATCTATTCTAAGGTAAGGAATCTAATACTAACCTGTTTCTTTCAGATGAACAAGTTACTTACCTTCGGTAACGATATATCTGTAAGAAACAGTAGTTAGTATTAGATTCCTTACCGCCCCTCCCATCCTCCCCGTTCTGCGAACTGATACCTAGGGTTAAGGACATCCCTTTCAGGGCCCTAGTTTCAAATGGCACCAGTGTTGGTTCTCACATGGCTCTGCGTGTTCTGGCGCGGAAAAGCTGTGTGCAAAGAACTGACGTCAGCGCGCGGAGGCGGCGTCTATATACTCCAGCGACGTCATCACGGCGCACGACGCCGACGACGCGGAGCCGCAGGGGACGCCTGCAGACGACGCCTACCGACGCGCAGGGGTACTGCTACGCAAAAGTTTCCGGATCCAGACTGACGCCTGGGGATATTCTAAGGTAAGGAATCTAATACTAACTACTGTTTCTTACAGATATATCGTTACCGAAGGTAAGTAACTTGTTCGATAATGCCTTTGATTGTATGTACGGTGTCTAGCATGGCAAACTTTGTTGCCTCTGCAATCTATGCTATGTCTTGGTTCTATATGCTCTAATTGCTGCTTGTATGATTCACTGC